>NC_051405.1:38465473-38465755 GCF_015228065.2 Penaeus monodon
ACAACAAAAAATAAATAGAAACATTGGAAGTCCCTTCGCTAGAAAGATTTTGCTTCACTTTATTCGAAAGTACAAACCCAAGTTTTATTTACTATAATGTTCAAACTCGAGCCATACCTCAGACAACTATTTATCCTTCATTTTATAGTGATGGTACTGCACTTTCCTCTGAACAAAATCATTAAAGGACAAAACCCGTAATTATGGAAAATATTCCCCTAAAGTTCTAGTACTTTATGTACACTACAGGAAACAGCAACCAGACGTGACCTTGAATGCTTG
>NC_051405.1:38466086-38466677 GCF_015228065.2 Penaeus monodon
AAGGCATATAAGGAATGCTCATTTTTAACTTCTTTCTCTGTTTTACTAATGATTAGAATGAAAATTTAAGCAAAACGCACTTCGTGACCAAATAAAGAAATCAGAAAGCCTCGTGTCCAAGCCACTTCGCCTTCCCGTCATGGAGGATAAAAACAGTTCTAATGCGCTCCTTATTAACGCTTGTTTTCGCTGCTTTCTCGACTTCGATACTACGGATCTCTCTTCATCCATCGAAGTAAGATAAGCCTACTGCCGGATTCTTTGTATGGGTTAGGTGGAGGATTTTTCTTTTTTTCCAATTAAAATTGGTGAAATTCCTACCCCCCCCGCGCGTTCTTTTTCTTCAAATTACGCGCATGCGTAGTAGTCCTTTAATTCTTTTTGACCTCTATCAAATAACTGAGCAAATCAAATAAATCGTTAGCGCCCCCCCCCAAATACAATGGCTGCAGCGCAAAGACACAATAGTAACATCATGTCACTCACTAAGTTGACAAGGCTCAACATTTCTCATATGGAGAGATAAAAGACCTGAGGAGCGAAAGAAAGAACTTCGTGACGAAATGCCCGTGCCACCGCGAAAACTTTTGT
>NC_051405.1:38466871-38466966 GCF_015228065.2 Penaeus monodon
CCTAACATCACCCGCATACAATACAGGGATTTTTGTGCTGAAATGTAAACGTAATGTATCGTAAACCTGTCTCTCTTCATCAGAAGTTAACGAAG
>NC_051405.1:38467236-38467852 GCF_015228065.2 Penaeus monodon
GCTGATTAAAGAGCAACATCTAAACAAAACATATATGACTCATTAACATCTTGCTTTCCAAATGCTGGAGAAACTTTAGCAAGCAAGCTATTAACTGCACAAACTAATCATCGTAATTATCTAATCAATCTTCTCCTAGTGGAATTTTATCCCAGGGCCGTCACAGAGTCATGAAATAAGTAGCCCTGTCAGAGAATTGAAAGATGGCTTTGCTGGACAAGATGGCATTCCGAAGGCATTAATAAAGAATTGCCTGCCATACTTCACTCAGGTACTCAGACATATAATGGATTGATTTTGTTTAGGTTTGTAATATACTATCGCATCCCCATTTTGATTTTAGACCTCAAAGGTCAACAGAACCAGCATTGCAGTATTTAACAAACGATGTTCTCTGTGTTTTTTATAATAACGAATTCCTTCTTAGAATATTCTTAGATCTTCGATATAGTAAATCCTCAAATTCCTTTAAATAAACTCGAGTACTATGGCTTCCGCGGTTTCAAACTCATCTGCCAAACAGAATGCAGTATCTTCATACGAATGGTAAAACTTCAGATTTTCTTCTAGTCAAATATGCGGTACCTTAAGGCTCTATCCTTGGGCCACTGCTTTT
>NC_051405.1:38468993-38470345 GCF_015228065.2 Penaeus monodon
TTGCTTTTCACTCTATAATATATTAAAGATTTGCCTAAAGCATCCTCCAACTTACGGTTTCATCTTATTTGCAGATGCCGGCACCATATAACTCTCTGAAAGAAATATTTATACTCTAATTAGAAGAATAAATAAATAACTTGTGACCATTAACAACTGGCTAATAATAATAAAAAAAAAACTTACCATCAACGCCGACAAAACACAGAATATCATTTTCATCAAGCACAAAACAATATTTCTACCCGCTGATACTGATTATCATCAACTACCATAGTATAGGAGAAGTAGAGCAACTAAATTCTTGGGAATTATTGCGAATAAATACCAATACCGGCATAGCCATATCCAGGATGTACAAAATATTATTATTTTTTTTTTTTACTTACTTTATTTGACTCGCAACCACTTGAACAGAGAGGCAATATTATCAATCTATTATTCGTCAGTACACGCTAATATAACATACAGAGTGTGGTGGAGCCAGCAACACATCACTAAATCCTCTCACAGTCATACAGAAAAAAATAACAGAGCACTCAGTGGATTAAAGACCACAGACGATACCAATGATTCTTTTATCAATTCAAGACTAATAAAGTTTAAAGACCTTTACAGTTTTGCATAAATCAGTATATACATACAAACACTTACATAACTTAAATTCATACACTATTTGAACAACGAGAAGAGACTATTTTAGACTGCCTTGGTTTCATCTTTCCAGTCCCTGAGCCATGTCAAATATCGTGGTGTAGTTAATTTCAATAACATCCCTCCCGTAACCGAGTGCAAAGCTACTCTGAATAGGTTTAAATGTAGCTTGAAATCCTACTTAATTAGCAGCTCGACTGTAGAATCCCTTTAAGAGACATGATTATCAATCGCTCTGCACCAAGTCTCAAATATAGTGTTTGTAAATGTATCATTAATCGTGTTCATCTAACTATACTTTGTTTTCTTTTTCTCCTTAACGGTATTAGATAATTAAGTTCCATTTGGCTGTTCTTGTGCCTTTATATTCCTTTCATGTGAATGAACTTTAAATAATGTTTGATTATTTCATCTGTATAATTTGCACTATGTTGTAATGATCAATCGTCCTCAGATTGCATTTTTTTGCAATTCAATTGTGTTTTTTTGGTCAATCATTAGTTATTCGTTTCTTTTTTAATGTAGATTAAGTTTTCATGTAACCCTTCTTAAACTGTGTGTGGCATAAATACGTTACTCTAAATTGTACGTTTTTTGTAAAGATTAATTTTAGATTTTATTATGTGTTCTTTCATTTCATATTATATCGAGGAAATCTATAATTGTATTTATTTTACTTTTTCTGTTGGTCTATTATT
>NC_051405.1:38470721-38471159 GCF_015228065.2 Penaeus monodon
AATTCTAAGGTGTTCAGAAACACCTAAAAGCCCAGTCAGAATGCAAGCATTGCATATGCAATTCTTGTAACGTGCCTAGCCCTAAAATAACTATATCAATTTGAATTTCAAGTTTCTCAGCTGAATAGTCACTTGACCTCTCATCAATCATCATTTAGGATATTGATTAATGTCAATACTCCATCTCTTTAACGAAGCACTCTCCTGAGTAAATGGAAAATCTGTTGATAAATCACTTATCTTTTTCCAGAGATTTTCACGCATAAACAATTTGCAAATCATGGTGTCAAGAGTCACTAGGATTATAAACAGGATGGTTGTTGACAGCTATACTTGAACCCTGGATTCTGTTTATCCGTTTCTCGTTTTTTCTCGCTTTTTACACGTTCTGTAAATAAGGAAGCATATCCAGACTTGTCTGTGTTGGAATGCGTTTAG
>NC_051405.1:38473296-38473378 GCF_015228065.2 Penaeus monodon
AAAACCACAATAAATTCCGACAAAAAAGACACACACAGGAACAAAAGTAGCATCATCCTTTATAGAATAGACGATTCATAAC
>NC_051405.1:38473752-38473993 GCF_015228065.2 Penaeus monodon
TTACTCTACGTTATAATAGTAACCTGCCCAATATCTTACTATAATCGGATAGCTCTCAGCCCCAACATCCATTTAAAACCAAAAGACCGCCTGGACGACGCAAAACCTACAGGAAATCTTATATCCTTGAAAGCACTTTGTCGTAATCCCCAATGATGGCAACGGGAATGCAAGTGAATGCAACTTCAAGGGCGGAATGGTTTGGGGAACACTCGCATCGGAAAACAGGATGATGGGAAAG
>NC_051405.1:38475436-38475538 GCF_015228065.2 Penaeus monodon
GGGAAAAGATGGAAAGTGATGGATGCTTCGTGATGAAAAAGGAGAGAAGAAGAGTAATGCTATAGACAACATACAAAAAGGAGAGCTAAACTTCGCACTTCG
>NC_051405.1:38480645-38480917 GCF_015228065.2 Penaeus monodon
AATTACATTTCTTTAATGGACTTGTAATGAATTAAATGCTAATATGACATTCATTATGTTGTAACTCAACATCGCTTTCATTCTAAACTTTTCTTGTTAGCATCGCAGATATCAAGACATTTGAAAGAAGAAATAAGAAAAGTTGCTAGTGGGTAGTCATGAAAATTATCTTAGGGTGTAAGCACACATGAGCCAATGTAAATGAAATATCCTATCGAGATATTCTCTGATCGTAAAATATAAAACCCGGTGCAACAGTTTTTTAAAATGTT
>NC_051405.1:38481273-38481770 GCF_015228065.2 Penaeus monodon
CCATCAGTTTGGTTCAAAATCCTCGTAAACGGAATCGTGTCCTCAGTATTTGAATAAAGCGCGTGACGTCATATGCTCCGTTTTCTATGCCTCGACGGGAAGACCAGAGTTTGGGTATTGCAAGTTAATGCAAGCCAAGTCTCGGTCTAATGGGTAGTCCTTCACATATCATTTGCGTTCTTAAGCTTCCTGACATCAAGTGCCACTCTCAATGGCAGAGGAAAGTTGCCAGCTTAGCAGAACAGGAGGAAGAACACTGGAATCATACCACTAGAAGTTTATTAAACCACTTGAAAACGCAATTTTTTCAGGTCAACTGCCACCCTGTACGCAATTTAGCCTACAATGAAGAGGCGTAAGAGGCATACATATTGCGAACACAGCCCTCGTGCAACGTCATCTTCTTCAATAAAGGCTTGCCAGTTGCATGGAATCCATGTCATTGTGTGTGGAAATTCATTTTCTTCTTAGCAGCATTAAATGTGTGTCTGTATGTC
>NC_051405.1:38481980-38482308 GCF_015228065.2 Penaeus monodon
GCAAAAATACTAATTTAGGTATCACATGAATACTTTCATTTCCTTCTAACTGTACGTGAAATTTCGAACAAAAATACCCTAATCCAGTACGAAGTGTTGTTCATACATAACGACTGCTAGGAACGTAAAACAGTGTTTATAAAGGCTTAGCAAACCGCTTTGCGTTGTTTACGAAGAAAACTTTATGTTTGCGTGCTGTCAGACGATGAAGCAGGGATTATGTATTGAGAATGCTTCAGTTCATTTGGAGCAGCGGTTTCAAAGGCTTCGAAAACGGAAAAGACTAGCCATGTTGTTGGCCATCGCCTATGAGTGTTGGCGCTATTAC
>NC_051405.1:38482770-38484017 GCF_015228065.2 Penaeus monodon
GTAGGGTTTATTTTCTTTACTCTGTTTTCGTAGTTCTAGATTCTTCGTTGAACTCGTTCCAACTTAGCGATGTTCTCCTTTACTACTGTAGTTTATTTCGGCGTTGATTGGAATTAATAAGTAATGATTACCTGGATATCCTGATGTTTGTTGATCATGCTGTCAGAGATCATTGAAGCCTTCTACGCATTTTGTCCTTAATATGATCCTGTAAGGTCAGCTTTTTGTGGCTACATGACGCTTGTTTCTTTCCTGTTATATACACCAAATATAACTCCATGTGAAGATTTTTTTTATTGTCTTTATGGAGAAAAAAATCGATTATTACCTTTGATATTGCTTCGGCTGTGCGTGGATTCTGCTTGACCCCAGATCGTTGCTGAAAATGATTAAACAAAACTGGTAGTCACTAGTTAATTGTTTTCACGTAGACGGTATAGCTCAAGTTACTTTCCTTATTCGTCTTTTATACAGAAAGGTTCGTTTTTTTTTACGTAGAGTTTCTCTTACACCTTTGCTTCGTGAAAACATGCCTTTCCCGAATCCAGATTGCTCGGTTAATGTCACATCGTATTCTTGTTAGCATATCACATCGTATTCTTGTTAGCATATCACATCGTATTCTTGTTAGCATATCACATCGTATTCTTGTTAGCATATCACATCGTATTCTTGTTAGCATATCACATCGTATTCTTGTTAGCATATCACATCGTATTCTTGTTAGCATATCACATCGTATTCTTGTTAGCATATCACATCGTATTCTTCTTAGTATTTCTAGCAGTTTGCAGACAACGGTGTTTGGTAAGACTGTTTTCTCATAAATCACCTATATTTTATTTTGATTTTTTTTGTTCGTTCCTGTCTTTGATCTTGAATTTCGAGACATGCTTATCGTCATCTTCATTAGGATCTAGAATAATGCACGTTTCCATCCTTGCGTTGAATCGCCTTGCAGGTTTTGCTCAGTTGCAACTTTTTCTGGCTTTCATAATCTTTCTCATAAGAGCATCACCCTTTCATTCTGACTCTTCAGTTGTCTCTTTTATTATTGCATGATTGCAATTAGAAACGGAGGGTGGGGGAGGGGGGGGGGCAGTTTTCATGATCTTTTGTGTCATCTTTATTTCCTGGGAATATTAGGTCTGTATTGCTCATACCTCTTATCCAGCGTATTCCGTCAAGTTATGATGAGAGTCATATGCAGGTTGTATTTATAGATCCAAACAGTCGATTGTGCTGTT
>NC_051405.1:38484266-38484584 GCF_015228065.2 Penaeus monodon
TTATATCGCCAATCAGCTTCATATGCTCTTTGTACCTCAATCTCCCAAGTATCGTATCGTCTTTCTTAGCGTCAGCCAAGTTCGCTATATTTTTGGTTTCATGTCCAATCTATGCTTCGGCTAATCTTGACCATGTTGACTAGTACAGTTTCCATCTCGTCTTTCTTCTCAATATCCTCTTCAAGCTTCTTTTTCCGTTGTATTAACCGTGTCAGAGTTGCGTCATGCAGGGCAAATGTTGTTTTGAGATCGTGTGTTTCTCCAAGTCTTCGATCTGACTGTGTATCATTTAATTATGTTTCCTGTGTATATATGTGG
>NC_051405.1:38484735-38484926 GCF_015228065.2 Penaeus monodon
TAATGAGCATGCATGGGTTTACTTTTATATTTTAGCATTTGTGCACTATCGTATCTCTTTTAATGATGCTCATATGATTAAGCATCTGCTAAATTCGTATAGATTTATTTACCATTAACTTTAAGCCTTTACTCGGTGCTGAATACACTGATCAGCATACAACATTTGCGGAAAGAGAGAGACAAAAAGAC
>NC_051405.1:38485018-38485120 GCF_015228065.2 Penaeus monodon
TAATCATAAACATGAACAAAATCAATTATATGGGTATGTAAATAATGAAAAGCATTAATATTACGTTGTCAAGTCTTCTAACCTCCAATCCATAAAATGGAA
>NC_051405.1:38485178-38485386 GCF_015228065.2 Penaeus monodon
ATAGTTTAGCTTTTAAATCTCATGCAAATCACACAGCATAAATCTTGTAGGCAATATGCGGCTGACGTAAAAGCGACCGTCTCGATATAAACAATCCTTCAGAATATCGTCACATGTCACGTGCTTGATAAACTGCTTCTAAGATATTCATGACAGTCTAAATCACTTCACTGAGAAAGTTGCATATTGGAATTCGACATTTATTCCT
>NC_051405.1:38486962-38487283 GCF_015228065.2 Penaeus monodon
TAAAAGGAAAAGCTTTACGATTGAATTTTTGAAATATTCCCCAATTCTCTATCGTTTGTAATACCTCTTATTTACAGATTTATGTATCTTGTATGACATAAATCGTTAAAGTAATTTCAAACGGAATAACTTTACTTGACGTGACTATAATAAACGAGACTTATAACTCATACAGCAATTAGTAGGTTAGTATTGTATAGTTCGGTATGTGATCAGTGAACGTTGTTTCCAACTAAATTTCGTTCAGTACTTTGAGTCTTATCAGACGAAAATTTAGGAAAACTGGTGGTAATGGTTTTAGTATTTTGAGTGCAGTGCAGA
>NC_051405.1:38488279-38489829 GCF_015228065.2 Penaeus monodon
GATATATATTCACACAGACCAATATGTGTATATGGTATACACAGAGCACAAATAAAGAATAATTCAGCCGCTCTTTTACTTCAGGCTGACAAGTATTTAAAACTTGCAGGGTTCCAGCGAATCCGCACTGCCTCTCCAATTATCAATGATAATCACATTTTCTTTCTCTGCAATTTTGAAAATGACTCCACTAACCCTGAACTCCGAACGCCATTTTAACTTTAACCCTTTACCATGCACGTCGCGCAGCCTAGCATGAACATTCATACAAGTTGTGCATTTTCACCCGCTGCGAGCCTGACTTTTCTTGCGTCGAAACGAACGTGGTAGGAGGGAGAACGAAGGAGGGGTAGGTCAGAGACGTTCCTGATAAACTAACGTATTGGAGAGAGCGAAGGAAGATAGTTAAGTATGTTCTTGGTCTACCCTTAACGGCAAATTGTATCCAGTTAATAGTAGTTGTTGGAGCGCGTTAGGGAGGGGAGCTGGCGTGGAAAACAAAATGCATTTTATTTTTGTACTGGGACAATGAAAGTAATTATATATTTGAACGGCGACAAGGCGGCAACTATGTGACTGAGACACTTCCTGAAAAAGATAAAATTCATTGGACTGTTTAGCGGAGTTCAAAATCCAATTTGAAGATTTCCAATTTATCTGATAAAGTATACACACATCATACGGTCTTAACGATATGGGCAATCTTCACATCCCATTTCATAACGGTATTATAAGAGAGCAAACGCATTTCCAGAGGGAGAAACGTACCCAAAACTAATTCATGTAGAGAAATACGAGATGCAAAGGGCGAAAGTCATGTTTAGCAAATTCAGATATCTACTGGTATTTTCTGAAATTAAAGGCTCCTTGATTTCTAGCCTCAACTGCTTCGAAAGAGCATCGAACGAATTGCTGAATTATGAAGTACATTCATGCGAAATCTTTCCAAATTCCAAATATTATCATTATCTTATTCAAACGTCGAATGTAAAAAACAAAACAAAAACACTTCAATATTAATTTCATTAATATCATTAATTAATCATCATGCTTTGCCCTGACCATCATAAAATTTAAAAGTCGAATCTTTACGTGTTTGTTGACGTATTCATCTACATCCTATTTTAGGGCCGTACCCCCAGCAACAGGTAAATACCACAGTGATAGATTTCATGTATCCTGAGCACCCTTATCGTCGACCGTACACAGAGGGAATTATTACAAATACTAAAGTTACACGTTTAGATTATTTCGCTGTCCGGTACTGATGGTAAAAGAGGAGAGGAGTTTCGACAACGGATTGTACAGGGATTCGAATACGGAATTATAGAGAATCGTCGATAATTATGAATGTCTGAAGCTGAGAATGAGTTTTGGGTGTTCGTATTAATTAATTGAGAGTACAACGTGGACGGAAATGCTGAACTTCACTGGGAGCAAATTGTTATCAATGGCCGTATCCTTTGAACTATCTGAAACAAATTTAGAAAGGCAGGTTATTGCGTATGCCAGCTATGGAGGTCGTCTACGGAAATATATTATTTGGACGG
>NC_051405.1:38489997-38490884 GCF_015228065.2 Penaeus monodon
AATGCGAATTATAAAAAATGCATGATGCCATTTGTCGCTACCTCAAATATAAATCAGAATTAATTAACATCCACCAATTAGATAATTCAAAATACAAATACTAACTTGCTAAATTTAGACTAGTAGTACTTGTTATTTTGAGTTTGCACTTACTTAATATTACTAAAACTCAAATTTATTCACCTATAACTACAGGCAGTAACTGATCAAAGGATCACAATATAAAAACCAAACTTCTATCTACTCTGCCTCAGTCAAACTGGATGTAATCAGGTGTATATACAAAACAATTTCATTATCCTTTACGAATTAAGGTTACTTGAGATTACCACAAATTTTAAAAGGTATTACGGCCGACGAGCCACAAAAGATTCTAATTGTAGGCGATAAAAAGGGCTGGGAACCAGTGCCTTATTCCGTAACTCATGTAGTTAACACCATTACCTGGTTCAGGGGCTTTCTCAGTAATAGTTTGATCTCAAAGAAGCATTGAATCGTCTCCGTATTATCATTAGAGAAATCGGGCGAAACTTTTAGAAGTTAGAATATTGGATATGTTTGAAGTAGACCACCAGGGAAATGAGCTCTGATTGTGCTCCATCTTGCCCGCTACCTCTTTTTAGATGACAAGTTGTGGGTAAACATCTCTTAGAATATATAATTATTTGCTAAATACAAATCGCATCATCACTGTGTAAATTTTCAAGGGATGCATAAACCAAGAATGTAATACCTCATGTTAATCACATACTGTGAAGTCTTGTTTGTAGAAAGCATTAAGATATCTGTTCAGGAAATATGTTCGTCCATGTTCTTAGTACTATAAAAACACACCTCAAATGTAAATAAATGTGGATAAAATAAGTTGATACGCATTACACTTAGGA
>NC_051405.1:38491095-38491438 GCF_015228065.2 Penaeus monodon
TCAAAATAGAGGAAAACGTAATCACAGGAGAATGTCGCTTACGCATAGAGGGCTGCTGAGTAGAATGCATGCGGCTTTGAGTTGATCTATGCAACTTTGCAACAGCAGCAGACAGATACACGTACTAAGTTTATTCGAAATGCGTTGTTGGATGAAATGAATAAAACATGAGTATGAATCAGTTTATCGTTTGATGTACATCAGGCTGTAAATATTCACATTGTAAATGGCTTTAGCAGATCTGTTTCTGTTTTGTTTTACTCTACTGGGGATTAATTTCCTTTCTGAGAGTAAAACTTATTATTATTGTAATGAGTAAATGTTAAACAGTTCCCGTTACAAA
>NC_051405.1:38492911-38493640 GCF_015228065.2 Penaeus monodon
AAGGGGTTGGGGTTACATAACGTTTTACTTTTCCTGTAATTGTCTTCATATCAATATTTATCAAGCGATTATAAAACACTGATTCCAACACAGAACGTACTCTGAACTTGCAAGCGAACGAATTAATGAACAAGAACAATACATAACAACCCATTGCTTAATTAATAATTAAGTTTCTTTACATTGAAATTACTGTTAGCTAACCGCTCATAATTTAGTCTTCACTCTCCCCACACTCACTTTTTTTTTATAATTGCTAGGGATGGGTTGATATGCAAATTATCGACAATTATTAAAACCTGTGTTAAGAAAGAATGCAGTACGTTTGTTGCAAAAATTGACGATTAAAATATATCTTTAATATATTTAGATTCTTGATATCAAATTACAGAGTTGTTTACAAATTATTACTGCTGTTGGGTGTGCCTTTTAGGTCGATAAATATTTACAATGTAGTTAATCAACGTCTTTATTTTATTATTTATTTGTAATCAGAGCCTGATATGAAGTAACTCGCTTATGCATCTTAAATTCATATCTATTTCTCGTGAATTCACAAAACGAAATATCTTCACTTTATCAATAGGAAGGTATTAAGTCTGTCCCAAGCCTAAAAAAAATACTCTTTTTCTAAGTAATCATCATGTTTAAAGTTTTTCGTTCATGCTGTACGAAAATCTCGGTGATTTTGTATTTACGATTCTAAATTTCAGTATTTTAGTACGCATG
>NC_051405.1:38494775-38495203 GCF_015228065.2 Penaeus monodon
TCGCTATTATGACTATTGTCATGGAATTAGTTATATTTCAAACTCTTTCTCAATCTTCTAGGTCCTGTACTGAATGTGTATCGAATAATTTTGACTATAACACCTATAAATCTATTGATCTATAAAATAAGAGGGAGTCTGAAGATGGGGAAGCCTGTGTGTTATAATAGAACTTGATAAACGGTATTAATAGAGGGTATTGATACTGGGTGTGTATACTGGTCACATATACACCGACACACTCACACGTAAGAGTGTATGCGTGTGCGCATTGTTTCATGTATCTTGGGAATATCCACTGCCAGATGCAATAGCTGGTAGCTAATGAAATAATGAAGCATTTCAGGAACTAGATAGGTAACTCTGTATGCAGAGGGGCACGATAGATCCAAATTGCATAGAACTCTCGACTGAAAATACCGGAGTTC
>NC_051405.1:38495690-38495867 GCF_015228065.2 Penaeus monodon
AAAAATATAGTGCTTCCTAACGAAAGATGAAAAAACAGGTACTTCGTCGGTAGTTTTGAAAGTTTCATTACATTAGAGATATTTAGTTCGGTGATAAATAGTTCCTCTTTAATATTTAGCAACAGTAATTGTGAAACGGCGACTGAATGCTGTAAATAAAGTATAATATGTATCGTT
>NC_051405.1:38495975-38496053 GCF_015228065.2 Penaeus monodon
CATGCGTACTAAAATATTGAAATTAAGAATCGCAAGTACAAAATCACCGAGATTTTCGTAAAGCCTGCGCGCGCGCGC
>NC_051405.1:38496155-38496340 GCF_015228065.2 Penaeus monodon
ATGTATGCTTGTGTGTTTTAACTGTTTTTTTTTTAATGATAACGTCTTTATTCAACAGCAACAAAAATCGTTTTATTTAGGCTCCAAATGTGCGAAGGAATACAAAAACGTGCACTGAATCATTCGTTTTATAAATGTTTAGTTTAGAATATCGTATCAACTAAAAGCAAAACGTGCGTACTACT
>NC_051405.1:38496843-38496972 GCF_015228065.2 Penaeus monodon
ATATGAACTGCAATTAAATTCTGTACTATATATGAACTTCAACAAAAGAAAATAAAAATGTACACATGTAAGAGACTACCATCTAACAGTAATTTAAAACGACACTGCGATATGAATACCCCCCCCCTC
>NC_051405.1:38496995-38497374 GCF_015228065.2 Penaeus monodon
GTCTGACATATGAACAAAGAATCATATTTAAATGCTAAAAAATTACACTACGTTTCGAAATAAAAGTGATGGAAAGCTACAAATGAAACTGACCTTTATCTTCCGCTGCTACAACAAGATTTTAATTAGGAGAGGTTGATGAAATATGAAAAAAAAAAATTATTTCAACCTCTATGGCTAACGTTCGTCTGTTTAGTGTTTGGAAAAGTGTCTCCCTGTTCATTCTTCATCATTGCGGGGAGATGATTAAAGATTAAACTTAAATTAATGATATTCACTGCTTCGGTCGTTCAGATTTATAATTAGATATAGAAGCAATTATTTGATCTCTTTTATAGTAGAAAAATAACAGTAATTACCCTTACAGTATTTTTGTCCT
>NC_051405.1:38497399-38497601 GCF_015228065.2 Penaeus monodon
ATCTTTAAGAGCTTAAAAGGCTTTTAAAAATCCGGTTTGTGTTTACCTAAGAAATTATTGGTCCAACGGTCTTGTTTCCCGAGATTACCTTTTACTAGTGAAATTTACGTTCATTATATAACTGTTTTCATTATGGGCAAATTGCTAAGGTAAACTTCATACAGTGTTTTTGCAATGGGTAGATTGCTAAGGTAAACTTTAA
>NC_051405.1:38497849-38498119 GCF_015228065.2 Penaeus monodon
GTCATTACAGTTTTATTTTTCTGTTGAATATTTATTCTGACTCATAAAAGAGGACATGAAGTTTCAATCCTACATTGTTCCATCAAGCTACGCTATTCGTTTGCATTCGAATCAACCATGAAGCGTGCAATTACTTTTCAACAACGAAACAGTGAATTAAAAACCAGTGCCAAATTATCTTCCACGTCTAATTAATGCGATAAAGGTCAAAAGGCCAAAATGGAGATGAAGAAGAGGAAATAAACAAGGAAAAAAGAAGGCGGTAACGAC
>NC_051405.1:38498364-38498464 GCF_015228065.2 Penaeus monodon
GCCTTTTTCATGGAAAAACATTTTCAAATTAATAAGTTTTTCTTTATTAATGGATAAAAGTCGCTATAAATTATACAGTTTCCGGGAATCGTGAGTATCA
>NC_051405.1:38498529-38498748 GCF_015228065.2 Penaeus monodon
TTTGTATTTTATAACGGAGCAAATTTGCCAAACTCTTCGAAGTTAGATAAAAACAAACGTGATTAAGGCAATAGCCACAGTGAATTAAAACTCTTATTTACCCTCATAATAGCTGAGGGAATATAAACAGGTCGGTTTAAATAATGCGTTTTGTAAAGTTTTGCTTCATAATATTCTAACAAAAATGGGCTGAAACGCTATTATAATTTTCCTATTAAT
>NC_051405.1:38499097-38499296 GCF_015228065.2 Penaeus monodon
TATTTCGATCACACTGCCTAGAAATCACCTCCGCTGTCGTTTTACAATTTAGTGTTTGTCGATGAACCGCAAAAGGGTCATCCATTTTATACATTAATCGTAGGCTGGGGAGAAGCGGCTTAGTCTCTGGCATAGGCCTTTTTGATAATAAAAATGACATCTGGATCAAATAAGAAAACCTATGGCAGAGGTCATCATT
>NC_051405.1:38499323-38499417 GCF_015228065.2 Penaeus monodon
GCTCTGTACACTCTGAAGGAAGGAGGTCTTAAGAAAAGAATACTTTTTGTAGGCTTGTAAAAATTATGAAAAAAGGGTCCCCCCCAAAAAAAAA
>NC_051405.1:38499765-38499956 GCF_015228065.2 Penaeus monodon
CGCTGTAAGCATTCTAATGAAAGTCTAAACAGGTAACTTTCACTGAGCTGAAAGCTAATTAACTGGACGGAAAACAGGTGTTCAACCTAAATTCTTTACAGGTTCTAGTGCAGCGTAAGTTGTAAAACTATTGGCGATGTTGATTACTGTTTTACTACATCATATTTAGGGTATGGATAAATTCATAATAG
>NC_051405.1:38500338-38500494 GCF_015228065.2 Penaeus monodon
TTACAAAGTATTTATAAGGCAAACAGCACCATTCTGCCTCGTTCAAAATATTAGTTGTCCCAATACCGTCATTTATTGCAATGTTATTATCGAATCATAATCAAAGAATCTACACTTAAAAAAAAACAAAACACTAACAGGTGTGAGATTGGGGGC
>NC_051405.1:38501774-38502138 GCF_015228065.2 Penaeus monodon
TCACTTCGTAATTCAGTTAATTACATCGACAGCCATAATGAGTACATCTGCCAATTCCAATCTAACATTTTCTTCATCACAAATCAAAAGCCGTGTAAGCGAAGCCCCATTGAATTATCCCGAATATTATTTATGCAACTTTGCAACTGCAGCATAAAGGGAATCTAAGTCGATTTCGAATATGCAGTCGGACGGAGGAAATAAAACATGAATCATTTCATATTTCAGCATACACTCGGCTCTAAATATTCAGGCACCTTGCTTTGAGGCTTCGATGTGTTTCTGTTTTGTCATATTCTGTTGGCGATTAATTCCCTTTATGAAGGTAAGACTTCAAAGTGATAGAATACTTCCCTTCACAAAA
>NC_051405.1:38502261-38502447 GCF_015228065.2 Penaeus monodon
AATGCTTCACAAAGTTCGAAGCTGGATCGTAATAGTGACTCTGTTTCGTGGTTTCTTCGTCACCCACGGCCGAGGCAACGTCGCTGTCTCCTGAACTGAAGGCAGTTTATAATGATTTAAGTAAAGCTTAGACCAACTTTGGAACTTTTTTTTGATACTTAACCTACCGCAAATATTTCGTATGTG
>NC_051405.1:38503263-38503504 GCF_015228065.2 Penaeus monodon
CCACATACGAAATATTTGCGGTAGGTTAAGTATAAAAAAATGTTCCAAAGTTGGTCTAGGCTTTACTTAAATCATTATAAACTGCCTTCAGTTCAGGAGACAGCGACGTTGCCTTGGCCGTGGGTGAGGAAGAAACCACGAAACAGAGTCACTAAGACAATCCAGCTTCGAACTTTGTGAAGCATTTTTGCAGAACTACAAGAGACAATTTTAACTTCCTTGTGTCATGAATCTAGAGCCG
>NC_051405.1:38503722-38504191 GCF_015228065.2 Penaeus monodon
ACAGCCTACTGGAACTCTTCAGCAAAGGGTGCCTCCAAAACTTTCGATACGGTGAGTGACTGCCCCATTACCTAATAAGCAGTGATTTTTCATTCATCTTCCCATTTATTGCTCTCTGTATTCGTGTGACGTTCCTCATTTGCCTTTCTAATCATCGCCTTTCTTTTCTGTAGCTTTTGCCCTCGCCATTCCTCATAACGAGGTTAAAGCCAAAAAACACGCGAATCGCATTTGAAAAAAAGAAATCGTGAAGGGAATAGAAGAGACATGAAGAATAGAAGATAATTCGATATCTCTTGGGAAAATGGGCAGAATGCGCGAAAAGGAGTAAGAGGCAAATTGAATATTCTGTGTTTGGGAATCGCAAAGACAGAATATGCGATTACCGGTAATAATTGCAGAGGTAATGGGGTGTTGCAAGCGCTCTTGGAAATTTCCTATGCAAAGTGAACAAAATTTGGTTGCAGAC
>NC_051405.1:38507412-38507503 GCF_015228065.2 Penaeus monodon
CTATTAAAAAGAAATCTCGGGGGGCCTCGTAGCTCGCTTAATTCGCTTGCTCCTCCTCCTCATTCAAAGAAAAGAGAGAAAAAAAAGAGGG
>NC_051405.1:38508518-38508912 GCF_015228065.2 Penaeus monodon
GACTATCATTACCTTTATTCCTATTGCACTTATAAAAAAAGTTTTATTACTGTTATAAGTATTACTCATTTTAGTTTCTGAGCTTGCTTTTACTGCTAATAGTCCTAATATCATTACCATTATTAGTATTAATAATCACCATTAGCATAATATGTCGCTGTCACTCTAAATGCCACAGTTCCATGAATTAAAAAAAGACCTGTAGTCTTTTTCATTGCTGGCATTTTAGCACTTACAGATTATTACATAAATGAAATATGGACATTATATATAAACGGGACACACGAAAGAAACATATTGTTGACAAATATTGTAAATTCAAAATAAATGATTTCAATGAGCACAGGGATGTCAAAGATAGATTCATTTATAAATCAACTCTCTGTTAATACTG
>NC_051405.1:38509451-38509785 GCF_015228065.2 Penaeus monodon
TAGGCGATATGCGACTAACGGTATTTTTTTTTCATTTTTAATGACCATGAATACTTTTCACTTATTATGACAGTGACTCTTATTGTCTGTTTACTGTTTTCGTCGACGGGAGGGGAATAAATAGTATTAGGCATTCCCAGATAATAAACAAATATGTATGCCTTTGAATGCCAACATTTAACCATGTGCATTGTTTACAGTCTGGTAAATACGTTCTTGCACATATGAGTATAAAGCGTAGATTCAGTGGTGTGGAAGAACCTGAAGAGCTAGTCAATCCTGAAGTAGTTTGATTATTAAAAATAGAAGAAAAAAATGAAAAAAGAGAAAAGTC
>NC_051405.1:38509810-38510574 GCF_015228065.2 Penaeus monodon
ATATATAATCAAAACTGGTCTTCAGTCACTGGAATACTTTCACGCATTAAATAAAACCAAAGGTTATGACAAAAAATTGGAAAACATTACATAGTGCACAGAACAAAATTTAAGAGCACAGGATATATAGTAAGATACACAGAATAGGACATGATACCATGATTAACTAAAAAAAGAAAGAAAAAAAAATGGTATAAAGTTTTCGTTTCGAATTACTTTACCAAAGGACAAAGTTCATGAACACAAGTTTTTTTTCGATACTTTTACCGTACGACATTGGGTTCACCTCTTCAATTTCTTCACTTTATTGCTTTTATTGGCGTGGGCGCTGGCTCTGCATTGCAATCGTTGCGGTTTTCTGATTCACTTGTGTATTATGCATTAAAAAAAAAATATTGGAACATAATATTTGTTGCAAGGGGAAATTGCAGGTGCGGGGCGACATGTAGTAGGAGGTAGGTAAACTTGTGAAAAATACGGTCGCTATGATGTACAGATAACATGCATCGATGTTTTATAAAATGATGATTTATTAGTTCCATTCCATTGTTCATGGAATATGCTGTTTTTTTATTTCTCAGCTGCATGGAGTCATTTCAACTTCGTCTATTTACAAAATCTACAATAGCTATTGTCCTTCCGATATTTCGATTACGTGAGCTGTACTGAAAATGTTTGCAAATTTTAAATTATGATTTGGTCCCTTTTCAAAGCCTAACATTTTACGCAAGAAACTCACTTACTAAGACGCCAATCTCTTATAT
>NC_051405.1:38511560-38511975 GCF_015228065.2 Penaeus monodon
GTTTTCTCGCATTATTTTCTACGGATATATGTTGCAGTGATTATAAAATGAGTTTCCTGCTTAGCCGGCGCATTTGTATTATCGTAGAGACATCAAATCTGTAAAATGTTTACAACTTCAACAAGTTTTCTGACTTGCTTAAACATCGTAATATACTGCCTGAAATGGTGTTTTTTTTTGCCTCTCATTTTTAAAATTTCCATTTTACATTTCCTCATGGTTGTAAGTAAAAGATCGATGCTCACGGTTACGGTTAAGGAAGTTCACATAACATCTCATTATCGTCCCTAAATTGACTTCATGCAACGAATATTAAAATGAAATCAAGCATGCCGTCTGGGTTCTCTCCCACTGCATGCAAAAGTTATATTTCAAAAGCACCAACTTCAGAATCAGAAAAAAAGTCAAGGAAAAA
>NC_051405.1:38512018-38512116 GCF_015228065.2 Penaeus monodon
ATACAGGGAGACTGAAGTATTGAATGATTAAAGACGAAAGCTTGAGAAACGATAAAAATAAGGCAGATGTTGCATTTCGCGAAAATACATGCCGTTTC
>NC_051405.1:38512604-38513456 GCF_015228065.2 Penaeus monodon
CTTAAAATAAAATTCTTCTAGTTTAATGAATCTCGCACTGGCCTTATGATAAATATACCTATCTGCGAATTCCATGACGTTAATCCCTTCAACGAATCACAAACCACTAGATTATCTTGCCCTAGGGCATTAAATTTGAAGAGAGCAAGACGACTGGCTAAGTTGACGGTAAAGGTCCTGCAATAACCAGCATCCCTCTCGTGCTTATGTTGACTGAAGTTATAACTGAAGATCATTTGTGACGAAATTATAATAGGATTCGTGGCGAGTGTGTGTATCTCTCCCCTGCGGTTTGTTATTATTATCTACTGGCTTTGAGGTCGAACATTAAGGTCCGTTGACCGAATGCAACAACAGCTAATATTGCCAACCAGTTAAGATGTGGGAGAGCAGATATGTGTTTATGTAGGTCCTTATGTACGACCAGGAATACTCATGTTTAGATCTTCAACAAGTTGTCTTACTTAGGCGTTCCCTTGCCTCCTTGTATGTATACTGGTGGATAACACTTGCTCTAAATGATGCCATTGTTAGATAAATTGATTCATTAAACTTCTCCCAAGAATTGCAGAGTTTTAGGTCTTTTGTCCTGGTCTCTTCTATGTTTACTGGAGAAATTACACGAGGCACAGCAATTATTGCTCGATTCGGTTAGTTAACATGCTCATGAAAAGTGCTTCTGAGGTAGCGCCGTGCTTCCATTTTCAGTCACGTCCCTTCAGCGGAAATGTAAATTGATAAGAGTTCATGGTTCGTAATTACACGAGTCTGTATAATTTACCATGACAGATATCATTAACTTCCTGTGAATCTTTCACAAGACATGGTTACAAGTAAGGGTGAAACAGTTAA
>NC_051405.1:38513573-38514032 GCF_015228065.2 Penaeus monodon
TAAATCATATCTGTAGTGCAAGTAACATTTGCTTTTAGTCCTATAAGACAATAATGACTTATAAACACAGGATATTAAAAATACTTAAATAGAGTTCCGAGAGCACCTTAAGCAGAGGCTTAAATACTGTTGCTTAAATTCTCAATTGATGCAAAATCCAGCGTTCGTTCTCGCCAATTTATTCTCGAGTCACCCTATCTACGAAGCCTAGGTTTATGCAGTTCTAAGGCAACACAAAGGAATTCATCGTTTTTCATTGCATTTCACATAGATTCCTAGCTACTCCTATTACTATGGCGACAACTATGTTATAAAAAGTGTCGATGAGTAGGCCTGGTCAGCCCCTCATTCTCGACTCAGCTGGCTTCATGCTGGGGTCAAAGTCTGGTAGGAAATGAACTTTTCACCCTAAGAATATGAGTTCCTAAACGTACATGCCATGGCTACTCAGAAAGCTGA
>NC_051405.1:38514136-38514206 GCF_015228065.2 Penaeus monodon
TCGCTCGCAAGCACACATGCACACACGTGTACATATTTGGGAAGATGTTTCCCAGGCCATGTTACGATAC
>NC_051405.1:38514248-38514735 GCF_015228065.2 Penaeus monodon
ATGAAAACAGAAAAATGGGAAGCACCATATGAGTGGCGCTCCATTCTCCACTCGTGTAAAATTCAGGGGTGAATATTGCGTCTACTGAGTATTTTTAATCTATAATTATGATGACAGAAAAAGAAGCTGAACGTCGAAGTTGTGTTGCCTTCCAAAGAAAGGAAAGTGCATTTTCGCTGGCGTAGTGTATCCTCATTGCCTCAATGTATCTTCACTTAATGTATCCTTACTGTTTAAAAGCATCCTCATTGTCTCAACATAACCCCACTCTCCATGTATCTTCACTGTCTCAGTATACACTTCCTAACCTAGTGTATCCTCATTATTTTAATTTATACCTAGTGTATCCTCAATATTTTAATTTATTATTGACTCCGCCTAACCTCCCCTTTTTTTGAAGCGAATGACTTGCGCCTTAAAACAAATCAATCAAAGGTCACATTGAGAGGCTTTGTAATACACTGCGGGCATTCTCCTTAGTTGTAAT
>NC_051405.1:38514820-38515249 GCF_015228065.2 Penaeus monodon
GTTAACTTGTTCTACTTCTATTTTTGTTCATGTTTCCTATTCGTCTTGACATTAATTTCTAACACGTGTTGTGTGCAGTCTCTCCCCTTTTAGCATAAGAAGAACGAAACCTCAGCGTAGATGGAGAAAAAAACCGTAAACAAAGCTAGAGAAAGAGAGAAAAAATTTAGCCCCACAGAAACACTATCCGGAAGACCCCTTTTCAATATGAGTTAGAAAGGGAATTAATGAAAATGTAAAGCAGTAATACCACTGATGTTAGAGACTGATATAAATCTGCAGTTGGATACTGTTGTGCAGTATAGTATTTATTATATATCCTTCTGTGATCTAAAGTCAACTTCAGCTCCAGGGTGTAACAGTCAATATTGTTAGTATATAATCTTACTCGATCGAGCTACAATACACCGACTATTACTCTTCTATATC
>NC_051405.1:38515414-38515775 GCF_015228065.2 Penaeus monodon
GCAAGGGGAGTCTACGAAGTATGTATTTCCAAACACTGATGCAGATATCGAAACCAGGCCTCCGTAAAATGAGCAATACTCCAGCATCGATGCAACGCTTGTAAAACCTCTAGCAAGTTGCAATTGAATTATCCCGAGTTGCGGTGATATTAGCATTAGAGGGATTTCAGGCTTTGAAAGTTTTCCTTGTGGCCGGTATGAAATGGATCTACGGGCAGGTCCCCCGTCCGTGCTATAGAGTCACACGTACTCTCGCCTCCCGCTGCTGCCTAACACAAATATTTTGACCAAACAAAGCGAGCGTGGTCACGGGAGTGTTTGGACAAGCTAACAATGTTGGCTCTATAAATATCATAAATTG
>NC_051405.1:38516207-38516509 GCF_015228065.2 Penaeus monodon
CTGAAACAAAATAAAGATTTTGTTGGTACACTTTTTATAATAATTTTTGTATGTATGTGGCTATATTTATACTTAGCAAGTTAATCTGCTTTTCGAAAAAAAGTACATTACACTTTTGTACAATATAATGAAACCTTTTAATTCCGTAAATGACTGCCTCTCTGTATTGTAATACTAAAGACCTTATAACGTATTTCACATTTAAAATATGTACTTCAATAAACTGCTCTCCACTATATATGAATCTCCAAAATATTCCCAAAACATTTAGTCTCATCGTCCTAGAGTCAAACGGATTTGAT
>NC_051405.1:38516659-38516839 GCF_015228065.2 Penaeus monodon
TTTTTTTTTTTGTCCTCTTCTATGAATTCCGAAAATCCAGAGATGGTTGACTATTTATCCCTTATTATTTTAAAGGGAATGAATGTCCCTATTATGCTTCAGTTCGCCGAAAAGCCTATGAAACTAACTCCCTATCCTTATTTGATAAAGACTGTCGATATAGTAAGAGACGAGTTAGAA
>NC_051405.1:38517086-38517868 GCF_015228065.2 Penaeus monodon
ATATTAAGAAAATCTATTAATATACAAATCTAATGCATTGAACTCGCAGAACAATAGCGTGATTCGTTGGATGTAAATAATATAATGAATAGCAAATTGCGTTCACGAACAGGAACATATCACTCAAGTGCGATTTGTTTATAACAAATCATGGAGAAAATTATAATTGCAAGAGATATAAAAGCTCTTATACGAACTTACATTATGGATCGCCGACAAATGATTCGACAACACTCTCACACACAGCGTAAACTGAATACATTACTGGATTATTGCTTGAATGTATCTCAGGTCCTTGTGTTGTAATTTACTGAGCCTCTGGAGTTAATACCAAATATCTCCCTCCATATACAGGGTGTGAGGGCACGGTTCGCTTATGCAGCTAGAATATCTCGAGAATCGCCAGCCATTACCCGGCACAACATTATGGTTATGGCCATAGTCGTCACAATAGGGTCCTGACTGTGAGAATCCTCGCTTATTGAGTAAATTGCCATATGGCCTGGGAGATAATGATAGTGTCACACCTTATTTGAAATGCTTCCTGAAGAGGTCATTTTTTTCCAGAAGAGGTGTGATCTGTGTTTTGAGAAATTCGTGATTTTCCAATTTCACCTTGGCTCGAAGAAAGTTGAGAGTGTAGGAACGGACGTGATTCAAACTGATATTGCTGCACCTGTTTTTTCCCCTTCTTATCTGTACCGTTTTCTTCTCTCATTTTCTTTTCTATTTTGTCATAAAGATTATAACGATAGGTATCATAGCATGGTCTAAGAGCATCC
>NC_051405.1:38517997-38518417 GCF_015228065.2 Penaeus monodon
ATTGGTTCATAGACCCTCAGATTTTACCTAGCCAGTCAATGTATTCAGATGAGGGATCACTAAAAGTTAACAGATCACACTTCATGGGAATCACTCGTAAGCTTTTGAGTGCCTCTACAGAATGGATGTTAGCCAGACTGATATGAATAACTGAAACAAAACGGCTGATTACTAAAGTCGACTAAATCTTGCAGCTTCGATACTCTTTTCTGGCTAGAGAAGATGAAAATAGAATTAGCTGTACTGCCGTAGAAAATTTAGTTCACACCTAAATATCTAAATGAAATGAACTTGGCGAATATTACAGACAAATATCTCGGGCAAAATAAAACGGGTTTGGCTTGATTAACCCATTAGATTATAATCACTATGGCTTCGCTCGGCTTAGCGTACTTTGTCCAGCAGAGAAGCTTTTACATT
>NC_051405.1:38518911-38519018 GCF_015228065.2 Penaeus monodon
ATATTTTACTTAAATGCTTAATATCATAACTTGCTTCTTGTGTAAATACGTGATAATGGCGAGGAGGTAAGTATTGATATTTCATGTTGACTGCTTGATTCGATGTC
>NC_051405.1:38519254-38519372 GCF_015228065.2 Penaeus monodon
CGCTTGCCTCCTCTGTTACTTTGCGGTCTAATTTGCTTGTTAAAAATTAATTCTCGCAAAACACACAATTTCCTTGTCCTTCGCAGAACAAAATTCCTCTTGAAAGCGTCTGTTGTAA
>NC_051405.1:38519777-38520023 GCF_015228065.2 Penaeus monodon
GAAAATGACATTAGCGAAGCAACGGAGTAATTTGATAACGTTCTAAATTGCTATTTTCCCACTATATTGCTTGACTAGATTCTCTCTTGCAGGCAAATGGGATTTGGAACGCAGAGGACGTCACGGCAAGTTAGTTCACCAGGAGGACCCTCGCACGGAAGAAAAGATGAGTTACTGTGCAGATGAGTAATGAAGATATTTGCGTGCTGTTTCTCCGTTAGTCTTTTGCCGTTGTGGCTGTTTCGG
>NC_051405.1:38520364-38520662 GCF_015228065.2 Penaeus monodon
TTAAAAAAACATCAATGCGAACAAAAATTAATGATATCACCTAATACAACATTTACGTTGCATCTTGGATCATTGACACAAGATACAGCGTACATATGAAGTAGTTATAAACACGAAGTCCCTTGATTCTTGAGACCTTTTAGATAAAGTCAGCTCTTGAGGAGTTCATTATAAAAGAGTATAATGAACTCGGAAGTCCTTGCAAACTTTGAAATTGCCAGACGCGGTGCTTAAATTCTTCCTGATTAATTTGTGAATCGCATGTACTTGTTTCGTAATTATGGTGGATAACCTGCTT
>NC_051405.1:38520909-38521074 GCF_015228065.2 Penaeus monodon
GCAAGCAATCACGTTCGACGCAAATCCTATAAAAAGGCTATTTGGCCTGAGTCGAGGGATCGGATTTCAATAAAGCATTCCCCCAAAGAATCCAGATTTCGGCTCTGATAAACAAGTACCCCTTTCGCCCGGAGTGACCCCGAGCTGGAGACAGGCGCAGTACAT
>NC_051405.1:38521850-38522167 GCF_015228065.2 Penaeus monodon
GTTTATCTGCCTTTGTGTGCCTTTGGTTCCGTGCCTTTCGCGTTTAGCTTAGCGAGGGACGGATGCTATGACAACATTTCCTTCCCGAGTTTCATGAGAGAAAAAAGTCCTTAGCGATGTTTTCCAACCGTGAGTTGTCTGGCTGTTCACTGCTTCCCCAATTAAGATCGCTTCCCTTTGGAAAATCGCATCTATTCAGATTCTATCGTTAATTAAGGTGAATTGCGCAAAGAAAAAAGGGGGAAATGATGGCATCAAACTCGTCGAATGGCTGTGTTTCATAAATAGCCTGTATACAGTACGTATGTGTGTGTACT
>NC_051405.1:38524727-38525169 GCF_015228065.2 Penaeus monodon
GCAGTGATAATGAAACAATTCCAGAAAGGGCTGGGAATTGGCCGGATGACACCGCCCAATTTCTCCGTGATTCCCAGGCGATCTCTTGAAGCTGATTGTTGATTATCTTGTCTTGGAGATTCCTCATTATGGTTCCGCTGATGAAGTTCGGCTGATGGGGCGCAAAAGCAGCTGGCGTTCTTGGAAAGGGTTGCCATGGTTACGGTTTGTTTATCCTAATGATTCAGTCCCAATTTTTTTTTTCGGCGTTGTGGAAAGGAGTAAAGATTAGAAAGAAATATATATGTATTCTCAGCTGGACAAATACGGGAAATCTTGTATTTTTTTGTTTGTCTTTCATGTTGTAAATTATTCAGAAAAGGACTTTCTCAGTATTTTCTAGGAAGCTGTAAGTGTTTATTGATTTTTCAAAAAAATATTTTTTCAGTGTATTTTTCTTCAA
>NC_051405.1:38527207-38527395 GCF_015228065.2 Penaeus monodon
ATCCCTTGCAATGCAGACGATATATGCAACATGCAACTTGATGTTAAGAAAAGTGTTCAAATAAGCAAAGGCTTTTTAGACTTCCTTTGTGCATTGACAAGATCAAAGGAGCTAGAAGTAATGCAGACTTGCTTCAGGAATATTAACTCTTAGGATTAAATATGCTAATCTCTTAAGTCATTTTTGTT
>NC_051405.1:38528524-38529378 GCF_015228065.2 Penaeus monodon
TTCCCATCTCATTTACTCCCCTCTCATAGCACTAAATTAGTACCCTAATCCAAGCTTTCTAACCATTTGTCTGTCAGTTCGAGTAAATTGTTTGCTGATCTGTCCATGAACGGTAGGAGGACCTGGCAGTGTACTCCCACGCCAGCTTTCCAAACCACTTAAGCTGACTCGGAGCTGGCAGTGATCAGAGCGAGGAAGTTCGGTTGCACAACTTCCGGGAACATGGGAAACAGCTTGGCGTGGAACGGTAAGGGTCGAAGTTGCAGGAGAAGTTGCAGAAGAAGTTGGAATAGCCGCTTTTCTCCTCGAAGTCTCCTCGATGGGAATGGTGAGTGGTTTAATGATTGATACTTATTCTGTCATTTTTGTCGATGTGTATTTACGGTTATTATCAGTTGACTCCTGGGAAATGTTCATTGTTCAGATTCGTTGAAGAATTTTACAGATAGGTATGGAAAATTCTAACATCACAACGCATCTATAAATGCAAAATAACAAGAAAATATCATAATCGACAAATATTATCAACGATGTTATGATCAAAAACCCAAGCCAAAATATAGTACCACAAAAACAAAACAAAACCTGAATGAAATCCAACGGAGAAAATAATACTCCTGTCAGCCAATACACTAAATATGTCCACACGCCTCTTTGAACCACACTGAGTGCCTGCTTGCTTGCCTTCGCGCTTGTTAGCACCCACGCAGTCGCTCCCCTTTACGCCTTGAGCCTGTCCCTCCTCTCTTGAGATCAGGAAGAGTATTCACCGTGTCATGTTTACTGTACAAGGGAATGCGGTTTCGCGAGACTTATAATGCAGGAGGTGCTAGAACCAAAATGGCTTGGTAGAT
>NC_051405.1:38529940-38530441 GCF_015228065.2 Penaeus monodon
CAGCAATACCGACCCCCGTTAGCACGTTCCTCTAAACGAAACAGCCCCGCAGCGACGAATCCAGTGAGCACCTTCTTTCTTCTCAGTGACCCTGTGTTTACGACATCCGATCTGAGGAGTGTTTACTCTGCGAACCGACCTTCAAAACAGTTACGAAATATTGCCATTGAGACAGCCGCTTGGAGCCAAAGAAAAGACTCTCAAAACAGTTATGAAATACCTTCATTAAAAAGTAATCGTATTAGAAAAGCTTTTTTAAAGTGAAGCTGAAATATTAACCTTGTTTTTTTTGTCATTTGTTCAGGGATTCTCGACTGTTAGGCTCAGAATTTATCCTTTAATGTCCCTCTTTTAGGCATACGAAATGATCTTTTTTCTGTGATATTATTTTTTTTTTATCAGTATATATAGTGATTTGATTATTATGCACACTGTACACTGAAATTTAAAAGAACTTCGTAAGAAATTCTTATCTTCTATCTAGATATTTGAAAGAATTTA
>NC_051405.1:38530980-38531319 GCF_015228065.2 Penaeus monodon
TATATTCCCTCCTTTACCCTCCTCATCCTCGTTGGTCTCCCCCCCCCTCCCCAGCACCACCATCCTTAGTCCAACGTGGTATTGCTTCCATAACATTTGTAACACACACCCTTTCATCACCCATGTTGAGAGAGAACCTTTCCCCGTCGGTCTGTTTAATGATTAATGGCTAGTACCTTGTTGACCCTGGGTGACGGAGGGTGAAGCGAAAGGGCACGGGGGTTATGACGCAGTTATGTTGCAATTTGCACTAGTTTTACTGCAATGGAGAGGGAAGAAAAGGAGTACATATTTGTTTCTGATTCGGCGCGTGTTGGTGATTATTGCTTTCGTGTTTTT
>NC_051405.1:38531453-38531562 GCF_015228065.2 Penaeus monodon
CGAGCATCAGGTTCACTTACAAGTAACCGGTTTAATTCTGCCTCCTTTGCGATCCGGAATGAAACTCCCTTCCAACTCTACAGCTTCTATAGTAATGAAACAATCTACA
>NC_051405.1:38531871-38532313 GCF_015228065.2 Penaeus monodon
TCAGATTAGTCGGGCACGAGAGAGATATGGACGGAACTTACATCATCAGATACAAATTTCAAAATATTCATCTATAATGCAGATACTGTGAACAGGCTATTAGCGACGTGACGCCTATTTAAAACTAAACAGAATCTTTTATCAGAGAGAAACATTCAAGAACTATTTATCAAATCTAATTCTTTCAGCACAATAACATTCATACAGATTATGACCTACGAAACAGATAAACACTATTTTATGCGCTGTATCCTATTCATAGCAGAATGTTTTTTATTTGAATCATTACAGTATTTATCCTCCCCCCCTGCAAAATGTAATGCAAAGCTTATTGGTATCGTTAACATGTTTTAGGCTTATCATCATTAGCATTATTTCGTTTTGTTTGTTTGTTAGTCCGTTTTTGCAAAGCTTCTTTCTCCGTTTCTCCTTAGGTCAGCGA
>NC_051405.1:38532397-38532550 GCF_015228065.2 Penaeus monodon
CTTAATTATCCTGCATAATAATTAAATATAAGTACAAATTTATCCATTCTTTCTTTACGATCTATGTCTGTTCGTCTTTCAGTCTATCTGTCTGCCTTTGTCTTTGTCTGTCTGTTTGTCCCTGTTGCTGCCTTTCTGTTTTTCAGTCTTCGA
>NC_051405.1:38532886-38533145 GCF_015228065.2 Penaeus monodon
GCAACGGATCCTAGACCTTGTTAACACGCATTTCATATTGTATCCCACTTCCTCCTTGCAAAGATCATGATGCAACCTTCAGAGATCCTGATGCAACCTCCTAGACAATTCCTGAGATTACACTTCATTTCGAGAATAATTTGATTACAAGGAAGATCGCAAGAGTTGGTTCCGTGAGGCCTTTGTTTGTGTCGATGAGTCTCATGAACCCTTATTCGGACCTTGTGTTCGGGTCGGTTGGTCCGGGAGGGTCTGAGGG
>NC_051405.1:38534378-38535012 GCF_015228065.2 Penaeus monodon
ATTAATCAAATTTCGTGCATGTTATGGTATTCTTCTTGCATGAGAGAGAGAAAAAATGTATTTGTGTTTTAAAGCAAGAGAGAAACTTATCGCGGTGGTCATGAGTAAAGGAATATCTCTGAGGGAGGAGGTCACAAATAACTGTTTTTAATGTTATTTTATGCCTTTAGTAAGTTGCAAAGTTGGGGTGCATCTTGAACTAGTCTTGAGTTATTCTTACATGCATAAGTAACTTGTGCATCTTAATTTCTGCCATTTTGAATATTCATTACGATTGTTTTAGGCCATTCTTACGTACATAATTAACTTATCTGATTCATGTCACTTGGGTTTTACGATAAAACCTATACCCATGTCATCAAAATGTCAAAACCAGATCAACAGTTAATGCAAATATAAAAACCGTAATTAATTCAGTCTGACGATATCAACTGCGCTCCTGCGTCGACTCACAACAAAAATAACTTAAGAGATTAGCATATTTAATCCTAAGAGTTAATATTCCTGAAGCAAGTCTGCATTACTTCTAGCTCCTTTGATCTTGTCAATGCATAAAGGAAGTCTAAAAAGCCTTTGCTTATTTGAACACTTTTCTTAACATCAAGTTGCATATATCGTCTGCATTGCAAGGGAT
>NC_051405.1:38536656-38536884 GCF_015228065.2 Penaeus monodon
TGATCATTTTACTAAGATAAGTAAGAAAGACAAAAAAAGTCCTTTCTTATTCTGTCTGTTTACTTCGAGCTGGCGAGATGTAACATATAATGCTTTTAATAAAGGCGAGAGAGAAAAACAGAAACGGAATATGTCTTCTTAGGTTACACAAAAGTTATTGCTATAAACAGAAATACTACATTGGAATACTAGTAACTCGTACTCATAAGATTAAATTAATAAGCAATA
>NC_051405.1:38536973-38537210 GCF_015228065.2 Penaeus monodon
ATTTGGGGAAACAGACAGAGCTACTCCGAGCCAGGTTCTCCTTGATCTAATAAAAAAAAAAACATTTACACTCGTAGTGCACTTATCTAGTTTCGATTTAATTCAGTTTCTGTAAGATTAAATTTTATATCAGTTTTCATTTTATTGAAATAGATCTTTATTACTTCTCACTATTTGTACAATAGTATTCACGTATAGATTCCAAAATAATAGTAATTCAAATTCATTTAGTATAAC
>NC_051405.1:38537609-38537742 GCF_015228065.2 Penaeus monodon
GTGATTGTTGTGTATTATATGTGTGTGTGTTGTATATTGTGATGTTCATCTTTTCGGTAGTCTGTCTGAGTGTGTGTCGCTGATGTGGGGTTGTTGTGATGTTTGGGTGAGTACGTGTGTGGTGTGTTCCTTG
>NC_051405.1:38537875-38538230 GCF_015228065.2 Penaeus monodon
CTAAAATATATACACGTTATACGAAAATAAAACAAGTAGATATCTCTTATGGTTTTACTGGAACTCCAGTAATTTCTTTCTTGAATTCCTTTTTAACTCAGGTCAAGATCTTCAAGAAATTGAGTTTGCAAATCAGCTCGTAAGGGTTTCGATAAATAGACTGAAAGGACAAAATACAGCCATAAGTAAAATAACTAAATAACCAATTCCCTCCCTTCCTCACAATAAAAGGGAGTAACACACACAATAAAAATTACTGAAGGAGGTAACATTACAACTGCGGTGCGTGCAATAAGAGTAAGGCCTCGTCCTCAGTGATAAACCTTCGATAAACCCTCAGACGTCTTACTCCCAT
>NC_051405.1:38538254-38538577 GCF_015228065.2 Penaeus monodon
TAGGCTCGTCTGCGTAATATCAATTGTAATTACGGTAGCTTCCTTAATTATGCCAACTTTCGCTAACCTCATTACAAATCCACCGACCATGTCCCCTATTTAAGTTAATAGTCACAATGCTTATTAATTTTACACAGGGCAGCGCCTTAACATGTCAGCGGCTACGCTATTTTTACTTTTAATATATTCTATGGTGAAAGAAAAGCGATGTAATGTCAAAGCCCATTGAATCAGCCTATTATTTTAATTCCTCTTGCTGAAGAAGCGATAGTATAAAGGTTTCTGATCTGTTTGTAGGATAAATTCCTTGTTACATAGGTAAA
>NC_051405.1:38538873-38539306 GCF_015228065.2 Penaeus monodon
GCATTCCTTAGAAATCACAGGCCTCATTAGAACTTCCTTGCACAAACATTCCACCATGTTTTTCAACCATAAACCACATGAAATGAGGCTAGATCTCATTTATTGAAAGACGGCAATCAGCCTCTTGCCTTAACGAGAATTCGATGTACTAGGAAACATGGCTGAATGTACTTGTAAAAGTTTTAATCCTCTATTAAAACTTCTATGGTTCAAGTGTCCAGAGTCCCATACACCGCTAAGTGAGAGAAACTTTCCTTTCAATATCTTTTACACGGAACCGAAGTTAAGTGGTGAGCTGGCAACTCGTGAAAACCTGATGGGAATTTAGTCTAAAAATGATGTGACATGTTGCAAGGAAGTTAATTTCGGTCATATTTTTGGGGGGTGTATTTTAGTTGGATTCAATAGGTAAAAGAATGAGTGATAGCTTTTG
>NC_051405.1:38539446-38539877 GCF_015228065.2 Penaeus monodon
CATGCATGATGTGCCTCTACAAGTGTAACAAAAGCAAAGTTTAAAAGGTTACTATTTAATTTTATTCTCTTCTACTTTTAACTGAATTCACGTCCATTTACTTGACTGTTACTGGGCAAGAGGAAATCAGAGAGAGAAAATGAACGCCATAGAAAGAAAGGGCGAGAGGAAGAGGGGCTTGCAGATAAACGTGGAGATTAAAAGGGGAAAAAATGTGCTGTATATTTTTTCTTTTAATGAGCTCACGGTTAAGCATTGTAGTTTCCCTAGAGTAAAGTTCATTTGGTATTTTGAAAACGAAACTGAATTTATACCTATTCCACTTAATACCGCTTTTTCTGTCCGTTGTTTCTGGATAACAGAATAAGTCAAAGTATAGAAAATAACGTTAAAACACACACACATTAAAAACTACACACACGGACACGGAT
>NC_051405.1:38544751-38545117 GCF_015228065.2 Penaeus monodon
GGAAACCATTTCCCGTGGTTCTGTTTAATCTTGCAGTTTCCTCCGATGTAAAAAGACCAAGTTTCTTTTTCTCTCCTTTCATCCGATAATCTTTTATTCCCTTCCTTCCACTACGATTTATTTCGGTAGAAAATCTTCCAATTTATTCCCATCCTTTCTCTTTTCCAAATCCCCTCCTGTTCCTTCATATCAATTCTCTTCGCTCTCACTCTTCGCTGTTGTTCACTCACCCAAGAAGCGGTCATATATTAACACAAATCCCCAACGAAACAAAACCGAAAATTTACGACACAACTCGCTGCATAAAGACCAAACATAAGAGGGCAAGATCCACGTCACAGACCGAACTTACACTGTTAAATTTAC
>NC_051405.1:38546535-38546759 GCF_015228065.2 Penaeus monodon
CTGTAGTAGCAGAGTACTAGTGGGATAAAATGAAAACAAAATCTACATATACGCATGCACGAACGCACAAGCAAAACCTGTGTTCGCGAGCGTCACAAACAATTCAACCTTGTTAGTTGCAGGAAATGGGTTTGATGGTTAGTGCGTGGATTGGGTGAGGGTGAGAGATCGATTGTTTGTGAGGGTGTGCACTGAGGGTTAATGGACGACTGTTTACGTGCGAA
>NC_051405.1:38548871-38548946 GCF_015228065.2 Penaeus monodon
CGAAGAATTCATTTGGAAATCACTTAAAACAGAATTGGTATTTCATCATGAGAATGATATTGGGATTATTGTGAT
>NC_051405.1:38549415-38549633 GCF_015228065.2 Penaeus monodon
TTTCCCCTTTTCCTACTCAAACCTCTAGCTTTCAAGGACATACATAAGCAATCCAACACGCAATCTAGTTAAGGCTGTCTAATTATCTGACGCCAAAAAAAAAGGAACGGAATAAAAATGTGCAAGAATGCAAGACATTCTCGTGCAAATAGAACCTCGCCATTAAACTCGGGGTCTCTGATGCAAGTGCAGTCTCCGAGGCTCCAATAATCATGGTA
>NC_051405.1:38550111-38550342 GCF_015228065.2 Penaeus monodon
ACAAAGTCTGCAAACGAAGGTTCGTTAGCTAGTTATTTCCACATTAAACGTTAAGAAGCGCTTCCATGGAGAGAGAAACGACGTAAAAAAAAGAATAAGGAAAGCGTAACGAATATTTAAACGCGCACTGCTAGTCTGGAAAGTGAGATTCTTACCAACACGTATGCACACAGTCGGTACCAAATAAACACACAGACACTCGTATTCAGTAAATGCATTTTTGAGCGCAAA
>NC_051405.1:38551140-38551474 GCF_015228065.2 Penaeus monodon
AATTCACAAAGTCTACGATCGCTTTTAGAAACTCTTATCAAAGTTGGGAAATTTATATCGTATCATTATCACCCGCAAATAAGTTCCGGCAATTTATAGCACGTCGTTCATAAGATGGCTTCCCGTCCCAAGCCTATAGTACCGGAGTCCCCTTTGCATTAAGTGGGAAATTAAGCTTATGTTAAGAGCCTATCCTCACAAAGCCCCATGCTATTTTAAAGGCAAAGTACTCTAACATTAACATCATGATTACATGTCTGTTAGATTTACGGCTACCCCATTATTAAAATAGAGCTTTCCTGCTTTAGGAAATAAAGAAGGGGTGGGGGGAATG
>NC_051405.1:38551503-38551595 GCF_015228065.2 Penaeus monodon
ACAAGGTGGATTCTCATTCAGTTAATAAAACGATTTATATTTTTCTTTTCATCATAGTGAAAATAACATTATGATATATCTAGTGCACTGGG
>NC_051405.1:38551874-38552036 GCF_015228065.2 Penaeus monodon
TTAAACAAGACACCACAGAATGCAATAGTGCACACAATGATGTTCGCTGCGTGAGGGGAAAGTGTGACATATTTGCATGAGAAAAGTGATACGGAGCTCAAGGTAAACAACTCGTGTTAAGAGAAAGAGAGAGACAATGTTGCTCGAGAGGGTATATCGAGC
>NC_051405.1:38552946-38553515 GCF_015228065.2 Penaeus monodon
TAAAGGAATAGGTAAGTCAATACTTTATCATCTAATAAATGTTGAAATAAAATATATGAAAAATATCAAACAGCAAATATGTGTACAAGAAAAGGAACACAATGAAAAGGCTTATTAATGTGTAGAAATATGTATCATACCTTGGCCCTGACCTGAATAATGTGACTATCGCATATGAACGTTCCCTAGATTCATATAATAGATTATGTAACTTTAGTATATCCATTACGCTGAATATTTATGCTTCCTGTGCAGCATATGTCCTTCGGTTCATATACTTCCGAGTATGTATTTTCCTATTTTTTTAGTCCATCTTTGTGGTAAGTATTCTTTATGTAGTATCTACATAATTGCTTCTTATGATCAATTTTCATATGTTTATTACATTGTATATAAAACAGATATAAATATGAATTATTAGGCTTCGTGTTAAATGATAGCATCTATGATATCTATATGTTATACGGTGGATATGTAATTAATCCTTACGATTTGTTGGTGATCAAAGCTAAAGTTCCTCAGCTACCTGATGGTAAATGTAATAATTTTTTTATTTATATGCCAAACCT
>NC_051405.1:38554336-38554649 GCF_015228065.2 Penaeus monodon
CTGTCTGCATGTTTCTCTATCATTTTTGTATCAACCACAAATAATCCTTTGTACTGCTATGCCAGAGTCACCCTCATATATCAGAAAGTAGTTTGTTTATGTTGTTCTTACTTCAGTTTCTTATATGTGGAAGGATTCTTGAGATGAGTAATATCTTACAAGTTTCTGTTAAGTAAATATTAGTTTGTTCTTCTTTTCTTGTTCCTCCTTTTTCTTTTTTTCTCTCTGCTGGTCACGTTTTTCTTTTTCTTGAGATGAATTTGTGTTTATTGTTTTATTTTGTTGAAAGTGGCCTGTATCTAATATTTTTTTT
>NC_051405.1:38554841-38555401 GCF_015228065.2 Penaeus monodon
TAGTTTTCGTTTCACTTACCGTCTATAATCCAGCGTGTGTTTATGGAACCCAACGTCTGTGATAGTGATTTATATGTGTATGTGATTTTTAGTGGATATTATTGTTCTTCAGAATGATTTTTACATCAGTCATCCTTAAAGACGCTGCAAGGAGTGCCCTGTATCTAAAGACAGGAAGACTCCCTCAAGTGCCTCGAGTGAGTGCCTTGAGTGCCACTACTATGCTCTCTGTATCAGCTGTGACGGATTCGTGGTAAACCGTTTGCAAAACATGTATAAATTGGATTTGAAATGAAGGATTATAGGCCTTAGGAAGGAATAAAAAGAGTTGATTGTGCATTTACAGGGATAATTAACTGTATATAAAAAAATATTCATTCCACGTATCTTCAATTATGACTTAAAAAATACTATGGGATAATGTAGTTTACTTATAGCATTACTAAAAAGACAGAAAGAAAAAAATGGAAGGAAGGGGTATAGCCTAAGGAAGAAATAAATTTCAAGTAGTGTGTAATTATAAGGGTATATAACGCTATAAACATATATTTCATGTACGC
>NC_051405.1:38555703-38555988 GCF_015228065.2 Penaeus monodon
CCAATATATTTATCTATAGTTATATCTATCTAAGCTAATCCAAGTACCTTATAATATTCATACAGAGAAAAAGGTTTTTAAATTATTCAAAGCTGTTCAACAAAAAAAGAACACAAGATAAACTAATTTTCAACATGTGCTGCTGCAACTCGAATAACATACACTATCAGTATTTACTTTTGAACTAACACGAATTATTTACTTAATCTAAAGGTACTCAGTGGCAACAAGTACAATGAATATATTTGTGTGTATATTTATATATATTGCTATATAAACTAATTA
>NC_051405.1:38556808-38557776 GCF_015228065.2 Penaeus monodon
GTATTTACATTTGATATTGTCTGTTTATCTTAATCTGATATATATAAATATAGTCTGTATCCAGCCTATGTATACTAATTTAGAGATATCTAATTACAATTTTCTCTTCATAAATCAGTTTCTTATAATGATAATATATGTGTTATACTATAATAATATATGAACTTAAAGACGATTAATGAATGTGATATGAATAAAAATTATCTGAGACATTGTCCACGTAGATCTTTACGTAATTGATCCATATCTCTTGCTTTGTAACTATTTATATAATTATGTCTGATTTTAATGATTGTATATATTATACGTCATTATTCATATTTATGAATATGTCTCTGAATGCTAGAAGATTTTGTTGTATATGCATTATAATATAATACATTATTTGATTATTTTGGAAAGACTAATTTAGTTTTTTGGATTTTGTTTGTACAATCTAATGAACATTCATCAATCATCAATGTAAATTCTTCTATTCATCTCCCACCTAACTCTCTTTCTTTTTTCTCTTATCTAACTTCCACCATCCCATTCTCACTGTAACTGCTACATTTCTCTCATCTCAATTCTTCTCTTAATACCTGAATAACAATCTTACTAATGAAAGTTGTTCTACATCTACAGTTCAATGAATGAAATATTATATAATTACTTGATGTATATCTCTTTAATTGCTGAGATTTCTTTGTTAATTATTATCATAATCAGATGGTTTATAATTCGATTAATTATATAATATATTATTAATAATTATATTATTGATTATTAATAAATCATTTAATTGATATTATTATTATATTCATCATCATACATTTATGTATTCATATATTTATTAAATTATTATAATGAATACAATAATAATTAACTAATATCAAAATATAATAATATAATAATATAAATAATATATAATAATAATATAATAATAATGATATAATTAATAAGTATATGTATAAATGAATATAATCAAT
>NC_051405.1:38557837-38558072 GCF_015228065.2 Penaeus monodon
AATGAATTAATAATATTGATAATGATTAATATATATATTATATAATATATACATTATTATGATAATAATGTTATTCATTACCATAATCGATCAACTGTATTGATAATATTTAATATACAATCATAATGATTAACTGAACATAATAATAGTGCTATTAAAAAACAGCCATATGAAATACCACATGAAGAAATAAGAATAATACATAATTTTCATCTAAGTTAATAAGAATTAGTTT
>NC_051405.1:38558138-38558997 GCF_015228065.2 Penaeus monodon
ATATTAATACTGAATATTCATCAAGAAAGATATATAATAATTATATACTAATATACACAATAAGATAAAATATTATAGTAATTGTCATGGTTGTAAAAAAAACTATATATAAGTGTTTCATAAATCTTAATATATCAAACTAATGAACAATATCTAATGATGACTGGTGACATTGCAGATTCAATAATGTACAGTAAATCAACACAAATCTAATAAATATAAAAATGAAATTTACCATGCAATGCAACAATTCGAATACAGAACAGAACATATTGAAATAATTTATTAAATGCCATATACACAATTCCAGAATTAATTATTCTAAATTGAAAGCAAACATTAATACATCTGTTTACTTTCTAATGTCATTTTCATTAGTAAAATTTATCAAATGAAGAATTAACAGACAGCGCAGAAGAACAAGTAAAGATCTTATATGCAGACTCCTTTACATTAATATGTAAGGTACATAATATATATTTTCTTAAAAATATTATTGTTAGCATTGTACTTATTAAATTAATTAATAATAATAATAAGCGTTTCTTTAAAAACAAAATAATATACAAATACGATGATGAACTGCTAAATTAATTTATCAAGTTGTTTTTAAGAATAAAAACCAGTTAACTTATATAAATTAGTAACTGAATTATTAAAGAGTTATTAAGATAATGAGACATTAATGTAATGTCATGAAAGATTATGTCTACTGATATATTTTGTAAGAATTGTCTAAATATTTGAATTGATTAAATAAGTCTAGAATTCATGATATGTACTTAATGTTTCGATGTCAAGTCCCATTCACGCCTTTTCTGCACTTGTGACTTAGATTCTAAAATTCGTTCTTTCATTT
>NC_051405.1:38559210-38559417 GCF_015228065.2 Penaeus monodon
TCCTTTTCCCTCCCCTCAACCTTATCCCTTTCTTAAATATGTGTGAGCGTGTGCATTGAGAGCTAGATATATTTTCATTTTTCATTCACAGTTGTAGTTAATTCAAACAGAAATACTTTTCATATAATAAGTTAAATTGGATGTAGTTCATGGCAGAAAACAATAGGAATTTAAAATAGACATTTACTGTTCTACCTGCATGTAAAA
>NC_051405.1:38559706-38559870 GCF_015228065.2 Penaeus monodon
TACGAATTCACTTCTCAGTGGAAAAAGATATAAAAGTGCAGAATTTTACATTACTGAAATACCATATTTAAATCCCATCTGTCGACTCAGAGCAAAGAACCTTTTATGGGTTTTACGACTTGCGTGTTTACTTCTTTGTGCTTTCTGGGACTACATTTATGTCG
>NC_051405.1:38561676-38561744 GCF_015228065.2 Penaeus monodon
CTTTTAACCTAGAAATATTTTATACCAGATTTCTCTGATAGCTCTCATATATTCTGTAAAAGCTACGC
>NC_051405.1:38561968-38562193 GCF_015228065.2 Penaeus monodon
ACAAATACCAAGTTTTCGAATTCAAGTTCCTCTTTTCACAGTAAATACAAATCATCTGGTTCGTTAGCCAAATGAACGCCACCGCCTTCCTGTTTTACTAAATATATTGTTGATTGTGGAAAAGGAGAGGAAATTAATAGAATGAAGTTAAAAAAAAACTTTATCGATATTGCACTCAAATGCAAACAATGCAATAAATGTGATATATATGTCTTTGTATTTTCA
>NC_051405.1:38562369-38562689 GCF_015228065.2 Penaeus monodon
TAATATATCTGTGGTTTTCAATGTTTCTTTCTTGTGCCTCGATTTCATTTGTGACATTAAGATAATTGTATAAATTTATAATCTCTTAGACTAATACTTTTTTGGATTTACCTGCATATTTCATGTATACATTTTGTTAGATTTATAACAGTAATTTGAGAAACAGTAATGCGATAATCATAACCTCATTATTGCGGTAACCTTTACAATCGGGCTGTTGAAATGAAATACTATACCATATAAAATACCAGAGTGCAGTAAATATTCATGACTGCCCACGCTTTACATATGTATGTCTGCTTTAGTATCAAATATCTTCA
>NC_051405.1:38562871-38562973 GCF_015228065.2 Penaeus monodon
TTGTTATATAAGAACATATAAATTATGAATCATAATTTTGCTACCTAATTACAGTTAGCCTTTTGGTTGTGACACACCTTTGTGTTGCAATTAGATTAATAT
>NC_051405.1:38563342-38563834 GCF_015228065.2 Penaeus monodon
CATTCGATATCTAAGTATCGTTGGTTACGCGATTCCCTATTGCATCAGAACAAACGGAACACGCAGATCACCCGTAGAGTAACATCAGCAATTAATGTAAAGTTAAACAAGGGTTATAGATACTCCATCTCGCACACGTAATTAACATTTAATTGGATTTACGAGTGTCCCTTATTGGTCACGTGGCCGAATGTAACTGAAACCAGTAATTCTATCGCCGAGTATAGAAGCCATAAGGTTAGGGAAGTGGGAGTGGTAACGCGGGTTAAGGATACTACCAGTACTAGCATCAGTTGAACAAATGGTGAGGCGTTTGGCTTCACGTGGAAATTCTCTGTGTCCATTCATTTCGCCATATAGCAGCCATATTTGGAGGTTATAGGAAACAGTCGATAAAGGAATATGTAAAAGGGAAAAGATGAAAGAGGTTAGTCAGTAACTGCCTCAGTTTCATCACACAAGAAAAGAAAAAAATGAAAGAACAAAACAGAC
>NC_051405.1:38564153-38564351 GCF_015228065.2 Penaeus monodon
TTGACGTTAACGAAGGGATGTTAATGTCTATCATGTTAAAAAATCCTCCCCTTAATGATATGGAAAGGGTGGAAGTGTTAATCGCTGCGCTGAACATGGAGATAAAAGAAAATGTGAATGTAATATTATTGATGCTGTGTAAAGATTGCGGGGAATTACAAGTATAACTGAATCTCTTAATCCTTTTGGAATTTGTTT
>NC_051405.1:38564378-38564469 GCF_015228065.2 Penaeus monodon
GTGATGATGGTGTGTTGGACCCTTCGCTGTGCACGAGACACTTGCAAAACGCCTTGCTATCTGTTAGGTCATTTACTTGCTATGAAAACGA
>NC_051405.1:38566999-38567541 GCF_015228065.2 Penaeus monodon
AAGTGTTAGGAGTCAATTATTATCTGCTAATGCTTTACTTCTAAGGACTGGAACAGGCGATTATCTCCTATCAACTTAACCAGCCAGTGTTATTGCCTTCAGACCATGAAAAAGAAACGTAAAGGCAAAAAAAGTTTCAGCTTCACTCTCACTAACCTGTAAACCCCCTTTTTTTCTCTCGGTTTTTCCTCTTTTTTCTTTTTTCCTTTACTTTTTTTTTTCTTTTTATCTGTTTTACTTTTACTTTTTTTTTTTTTTTTTTTTTTTTTTTTTTTTTTTACCTTTTTTCTGTACCATTTAACTTTTTTTTTTTTTTTTTTTTTTTTTTTTTAACTTTTTTCTTTACCTTTTTTCTTTTGTGTAGGTCTGAGCTTTTGACTCAAGCCATAACCTTTTATAGGATTTGCGTCAGTCATGAGTGCTGCATATGTTAACTGGAATGGGTTTTGTATATTGTTTCAGTGCATATTGAGATTAAATCAGTAAAAAAATGTGGCTAGGTTGTTGTTTTTTAAATGTATATAAGGTGTTTATTAATTTAT
>NC_051405.1:38568706-38570035 GCF_015228065.2 Penaeus monodon
TACAAATACTCAAAGGCATCGGAGATATGATTATGATATTTACTTGAGTGTTAAAGGCAAGAGAAAATGCTCACATTTAGTACCTATACATATAGTGGTTTTAAATATCAGAATAATTTGCAGCGATTATTCATTGACACAGACGTTCAGCTTCTTCAATATTCAATATTCACAGACAGAAAGATTTTTTCGGGGTGACGTGGGTTTACAGATATTTTTTTTTTAATCAAAATGGCTTTATAGTTATTGCACAGCAGTGTATCTCAATAAATATTAATTTCTTAAAGAATTATTTAGTGACATAATTTCGATTCCTTTGATCTTCTTTCTTTCGAGAAATGTAATGTCTCTTTCTTTGTTTTAGTTCCCCTGTATTTACATGTTTTTTTTTTGCCGGTAACTGTTAATAATTAAGAAATATATTAACTTTATGCTCAAAAATAAGGATTTAATATACTGGAGTTCATACAACTACTACAAATTATACATGAGGATAAAAAGTCATGCAAAACAGATTATCTACATAAATATCTACAATATATACATATTTCTCTTTGTACCTTCTCTTACTTCCCTCGTTTGTGAATTGATACTAAAGTGTCAGTAGCACGCACATACTCTTTAAATCCCTAATTAGTCGCTCATACTCCTGACTGTGGCCTGCAATGTCATTAGCCATTACCTTCCAAACACTTCACTTTAAAACTTCTCTACAAAGTTCATGTCTTTCATCAGGTATTTCAATAGCGGAGAAATGAGTATTCTTGCTTCAAAATTATGGGAAAACTGGATTGTAATCATATTTATTATGAATGTCTTTCGCTTAGACTTCATACACTTTCAATATATAATGTTACATGACACTGTAAGGGATACAACACTATAAATAGCAAAGTACTAGTAAAAAAAAAAAAGCTTAATACCTACTCCAGCGTACATTTTAGGTGCTTGTGTTCATCCTGTTTTGTTCAGCATAAAAAGAGAACGTTTTTAAGATTCTTAAATAATCTAAACAATTACATCTGAGAGTACGATCCTTTGTTTTTATTGGCTTTTTCCTACCAAGCATTATCAACAACAATACTTGACATCAAATACACGTATAAGACATTCAAGGAAGGTTTTTCATTAATCGCAGTGAAGTTGTCGGGCCATTTAAATGTTGCTTCAAAAACTCCAATTGACTTCCGAAGTCTCATCCTTCTATTTGCATTCGTACCACGTCGTAACCTCTTTCAGAACCTCCCTCGGTCGTATGTATAACTCAAATGGCACTGTAGCATTGGACTGAGCGTCAAGTTTTGGTAGATTTATTTACTTATTTTTCCT
>NC_051405.1:38570122-38571251 GCF_015228065.2 Penaeus monodon
TTTTTCTGATTTCCTGTACCTGTTATACTCACCTCTGACTTGCAGTACATTCTAAATAGCCTTTATTTCAGTCACAGTCAAAAGGCCAAACTTCTTAAAGACTTCTACTTCCCCTCAATAATTACTACAGTATGATAATCTGTTAGCACAACACTGTTACTAGTCTCACTCTCATTTTCTGTGATAGAAATTTCGATACGATATCACGTTTCGTAAGTGGCCTTTGGTATAACCTAGAAGTTCCAGTTTTTTCCCACTGTGATACCACTACTATAACTCTCACAACACATTACCTAAGAATGTGGATAACACGGGGTGACAGGTGACAGGTTACAAAGGTCAAATTGGAAACATCGGACAACCCATATAAGCTTAGTAGGGTACAGATAAGGTCATTTACAAAGAGAGTGACACCAGGTAATCTCAATAGCCTACTTAAAGTAATATGTTCAGATATCGACAATTTTAAGAGACAACTTTCTTTCTCTCTCTGTCCTCAGTATATCTACAACTTTGAAACACCGGCGCAACCCCTTCATATATATTTTTTTTGTTTACTTGGTAATTTTGGAAATAGAAATATAAAATTAATTTATTTCCGATTGAAACGAAGGTATAACCCCTAAGGGCCTAGATATTGATTATTTTATTTCGACAAATTTGGTATTTTTGTTTTGAAAAAATCTATTTCCGATCGAAAACGAATATTCTCAAGCCAACATGTGAAGTAGTGTGTCACAGCAAACTCGACTTGACATTATTTCCGGTCATTCGTCCCTACGCCACTGCTGTGTCAACCAACTCAGGAAATTCCACAACACTAATTGTCTCTGTTTACATGCTTAACGATGACAATTCCGACACTAACTTCAAGCTTTATGGAAATGTGTAAAATGATCTGCCTTCTCTTATTGCCCTGTATGATAGATGTGATACTGGGATCGATGGCGATGTTAACGGTGACTTTGATAGACGATTCCATACACTTAGTCTACATGTGCAAAGTTTGTTACTTGAGAGTCGTTCGTGCTTCACCAATGGCCACAAAGTACCACTTACACTTATGAATCTGCTACGGAAAGCTATTCGTTCATTGATGACCTCATTGCATATCTAATAACATTTCATG
>NC_051405.1:38571924-38572085 GCF_015228065.2 Penaeus monodon
TTCCTGTTGCACTATGGAAGCCATACCCTGTGCTATATATTTCCAATAGGAAAAGGATTTCTTAAGAAAGATTATTCGAGGTTAATCAGCCAACCCGCTCGAACCAAGATTAAACCAGCCTCGATATAACAGTGATGAGGAGGAACATGAGGGAGATATAT
>NC_051405.1:38572565-38572978 GCF_015228065.2 Penaeus monodon
CTCTAGAAGAGCACTGACGATCAAATATCACAAAAATGAACTCGACATACCAAAGTCCTGTATAACCCGCGAAACCTAAAAAAAGAAATTTATACAATGCAAAATGAAAACCACTTGCTAATAGCATCCAAAAGCTGTACATTCCTTCCAAACCGTCTTTTTTCCCCCACCTGCATAGAAAACGAGTTCTGCACATCATTTGCCCAGCGTCGTAAAGAGATATATATCGCACTGGATTGGAGCGGGCAAGGACGGGCGTATGCACACTGGATTTTATCGAAGCCACGTTAACGCCTAATCATGAGCAAAATATACGCCAGAGCGGGTAGGGAAAGGCAGGACTTGAATGTAGCTACGTGTGTGTGGCATTAGGGTGAATTTAAGTTGAAGATTAGGGTGAATTTTTAAGTCTG
>NC_051405.1:38573591-38573721 GCF_015228065.2 Penaeus monodon
TATGCTTGAATCGTTATATCTGACGAAGGACTCAAAAGTAGTGGCCGACTTAATACGGGTTGGTAAGTCTGCTTTTAGGTGCATGCCATATATCATCAGCCAGCGTGATATTGCATACAGTAATAAGGCC
>NC_051405.1:38574299-38574421 GCF_015228065.2 Penaeus monodon
GACCTCAAGTGTAATAGGTTTCGAAAGGACGGTGAGAATGACGCTGGCGGGGAACGTGAATAACGCTGTAAAACCATCAGGCTTCGAGTCACACCCACGTATGTTCCACAAACTCCCCTGCA
>NC_051405.1:38574939-38575043 GCF_015228065.2 Penaeus monodon
TAGGGTAGTAACATGTACTTTGAGATCTTACTCTGACTCCAAATGAGAGGATTTTTAGTACCTTGGTCTGAAGCAGCGTTAGTAGTATCATTGTTTGGGTCATC
>NC_051405.1:38575073-38575244 GCF_015228065.2 Penaeus monodon
TATCTAGATTTTGGAGTATTCTTAATCTTGCTGCACCTGACAGCACTGTCACGATAGTCCTAAGTGTTGCCTGTGACGTTTCCATGGTGATACGAAGATAACCAGGAAATTTCTGTGAAGTTCGAATCTTACGAACGACCCTTAGCCAGGTATGTCAGCTCTCCCACAGCA
>NC_051405.1:38575718-38575914 GCF_015228065.2 Penaeus monodon
ATTAATATAGACTCATCATTTGATAATTTTATTACTGAATCACGAAATAAATAATTTTGTCTAAATTGCACAGGATCCCAGAAGACATACAATCACAGAATTTACTTTACGTCGTTAAAGTAAGTAATCTTCCATTTATATATTTGTGCATAACCTCTGGCGTCATGTTATATACAGTCATGCATGAACACACGTT
>NC_051405.1:38576027-38576336 GCF_015228065.2 Penaeus monodon
TATACGTGTTTTTTTTTTTTGTGTAGTAAAAAGTAAAAGTAAAATCTAATTAACTACTGTCCGGAAAGCTAATTAGTGTTAAGTTGTAAAAAAACCTGTTAAAAGTTGTTTTTTTTTATACAAAGGATGTACAAAATATAATTAACAATAAAAGATTATGACTGAAGGTCTAAATATAAGATATCAAACAATATCGTAACTCGATCTAGGACAAGCTATAGTTACATGAATATATAGAACACATTGATTTTTGATATAGTAGGACTGTCTTAGTTCATTTAGCTATCTTTTGAGTAGTATGTAACAAGT
>NC_051405.1:38577140-38577525 GCF_015228065.2 Penaeus monodon
CAGACAATAAACAATACATAAACCCCCCACCTATGAAAGGCAGACAAAAATAAAACAGCAATAACCCTCGTTCAACAGAGAGGAGAAAAATACACCCATGCTGCTCCGAGCTCATCAGTCATCGTAAAAGTGTCTCTTCATAATGTCAAAAACAACTTTTCGATGGACTCAAGACTCGCCCGTCCATTGGCAGTCATTAAGATCTCAATTTCTTATTTCTAATGGAGTGAAGGAGTAAATCAGTGAAAGAAAAAGGTAATCACAACAAAGAAAAAGAGAGCGAGAGGAAAAAAAAAATTCAGACGTAAGAGAATGATATGTTATTCAAAAGAGGGTGATTCTATATCTTATGATGAATGTTGATCGAAAGAAGATATTATCTCTC
>NC_051405.1:38577895-38578207 GCF_015228065.2 Penaeus monodon
CGTCACAGTAGAGGCTCATTAAACCTATAAGCTTAATAAGACCAGCAAGTGAATAAGAAAAAAAAGGGGAAAAACGTTCATATTTACTTGACGTCAACATGGCCAGATATTTCCTGCCTCGTTAAACTAATTGGCTAAAAAGTAAAAACGTGTTCTGTTGATTGGGATCATCATCGTTTCTGCATCCAAGCGTTCACATTATCCAGGTGTCAAGGATTTTATCATGACGAGTTCATTTTATACGTTTTTCGCTTCATTTTTTTCTCTGTTTCTCTTTAAACAATAAATTCCCAAATTCGTATGGGGGTTGAG
>NC_051405.1:38578767-38578952 GCF_015228065.2 Penaeus monodon
TCCCGTAGGAATGAAAGACTCGGATTAAACACACAAACAGCTAAGAGCTCAAACCAAGAGAGCGAGAGAAACGATAACAAACCCACGCGAGATCCGACTTTCCGAAACCGAATGGAACACGAGTCGAACGCCTCAATTCGTTCAGCTCCGAGCGTGTTGCAGGAAAATGACTCAAAACGGGGATG
>NC_051405.1:38578996-38579119 GCF_015228065.2 Penaeus monodon
TGGATGATCCATTCTGAAGGATAAGATTGTAAGCACTGTAGAATACTGTGTGTGTGGGTGGCGTATAATGGGATGTGGCGAGTGAGTGATAAACACCCATGCAGCCATACTACACAAGCGCGA
>NC_051405.1:38580087-38580218 GCF_015228065.2 Penaeus monodon
TTGCTGGACAAGACTGTTTACAGATAGTGGGCCGTTGCAGAAAAAATCAAATTACGCATCCTCAAGGCTCTAGTTTTGGAATATGCCACAGCTACTGACACCTTAAGAGCTCATACTTGCAACATATTACA
>NC_051405.1:38580495-38580782 GCF_015228065.2 Penaeus monodon
CCAGTATTAACCCGGTTAATAGGGTGATTAACCAATTTTCCCTTGTTCATAGACTTTATTATGATTATTATCTCTTAGTACAGTAGGTTTATCCTAATTCCGTCCAAAAGACACGCTCATTATGCAACTATAAAGCTGAGTCATTTGTGTACAATGTTAAAAATCGGGGACGTAAGAAGCTGATTTTAAAGGCATTGGCAGTTAAGAGGCTTTGAGAACATCAAAACAGATCGTATTTTGTTCTTTTTCGAATACTGGCTCTTCGTTACTTCATTCTAAAAAGTGAT
>NC_051405.1:38581095-38581211 GCF_015228065.2 Penaeus monodon
TGTGGAGGGACACTGGAACTCATTAGCTTCCGGCAAATTACACTGCCAGGGAAGTAAAGTTTAATGAGAGGCAAAAATTTACATACTCCTATTTGATTTTGTTCGTAATCATTATT
>NC_051405.1:38581690-38581956 GCF_015228065.2 Penaeus monodon
GATCTCTTGTCACGAAATACATATATACACTTGTTTTAACTCTCCTTTTTAGATCTAATATAAACCCTGAAGTAACACATTTTCCTTTCTATAAAACAAAGTGCATGCATGTTGCAACAAAGTCACTTTCCATCCATTCCTTTGATTGTTCATATTTTATTACCATTTTGGAGAGAAGACTTCTTGGTATACGCTTCGCTTTATATCACTTATAGTACTAATATCATCAGAAACATCGCCCCATATTTTTTTTCCTATTCAGCATC
>NC_051405.1:38582002-38582591 GCF_015228065.2 Penaeus monodon
ATTTATACCTTGGCTATAAAATAAGTTGGAAGTGAGATAACCCCGTGTTCACGTAGCCAACGAGTCTGTTTTCCCCGGTAGAAGAATCTACTTTATCTTGCAGTATTTGTTGAATTGCATAAGCTGTTGCTCAATAACTGCTCTCTCGTCGATTCTGCGGAGTGGACTCTATACTGGCATCGAGGCTACTTGAAAAAAAGAGCATATAAAAGAAAGGCAACAATGCAAGATGATGCAACTAGACTCAACAAAATTCCCCAGCACATTAGGTAAGCTGAAAGAGGAGAGGAACATTGCAAAACTCGTCTAACAGCAATTCAGTCGGGGCGCTATTGTTCTCGGCATCACAATGGGCAGCTGGGAGGATCATCCTGCAACAAAACAGCCTTGAGATACAATATGTGACTGCAAGAGAGACAAAAAGACGTTACTTGTCTCTTTGTCTGGCAGACGTACAAGAAAAAGGAAATAAGTAAATATGGCTTTCCTGTGCAATCTAGAGAGATGGGCTGTATTACAGGGGAGCTATCGTAATTCTTGCAAACTCTCGTGCAGCGCAGACGAAGGCGTATATTTGCACTTGTGCGCG
>NC_051405.1:38582873-38583171 GCF_015228065.2 Penaeus monodon
TTATTTTAGATGTTACTTGATTCAAAATTGGAACATTTCGTCAAAGCTTGTTTGATATCTTTACTTTTATATGTCTGAGAGTTCATATTTTTTTGTTTGTTTGTCGAGAGGCCTTTGGAGCATTCTTAAGTATTTATTATTTCCTCTCAGTAACAAATAACACTAATAAACAGCACTAATACCATGATTATCCAATTGGATTTTGACGTCTCTGGTTTTGCTTCAGGGAACTCGATCATACATGAAAATTAAGTCATTTATGTGGCCTCTTATCACCTTTTCTTTTTTTCTTTCTTTC
>NC_051405.1:38583379-38583597 GCF_015228065.2 Penaeus monodon
ACCCGTAACCGTATGTAATCCAGATCATTGATTACTACATAAAACAAATGCATCACATATTCCATATAATCTATTTATCCAAGTGTTGGTATTTCTCTCCCCCCAGTTTTCTCATTTATCACTCTGATGTCTACCATTCATCAAAATGTTGCTTCGATTTATTTATCCCCCTCTCTCGCATCTTTCCCCCCAACAGAACGCTTCAAGGGCTTGAAAGC
>NC_051405.1:38584395-38584477 GCF_015228065.2 Penaeus monodon
GCTTCAGTGGAAAAGTGAAGTCAGAACTTAGTGATGAGTGATGAGCTTCGGTTACTCTGAATGCTATTTCCTGGAAATAGCA
>NC_051405.1:38584681-38584754 GCF_015228065.2 Penaeus monodon
AACTGTTCAGATGAAGTTTATACAAATAGTGGTGAAGCTTGTAACAACAACAGAAATAATATGTGGCAGTAGT
>NC_051405.1:38585479-38585784 GCF_015228065.2 Penaeus monodon
AACCGCCCTATCGTCGACCAGCCCCATGTTGACGCACTGGTCTGTTTGTAAGCGTGATCTTATTTTTTTTATGTACATGTACATAAATTTTCATAATCGTGACGCGTGAAGCAATAGTCACCAACAAGGATGAATAGGGCTTACTTGTTAAGAACAGTGCGATCTGTGGACTGAAGCTCTATACTGTCTAGCAATTTGAGAGAGAGAGAAAAAAAATCATAATGACAGGGAGGATGGGAAGGGAACATAGTTCATAGTAGAGCGCTATACCTTCTGCACATGATAATCTTTTAATGTATCGGAGG
>NC_051405.1:38585908-38586084 GCF_015228065.2 Penaeus monodon
GTTTGAACCTAAATCGTTTGATGATCAGTTGGACATTCACCTGTTTTCATTTTCATGAAGTATACATAGTTTTGATCGGTCACGATACTTCCTAATACCATCGCCTTATCGCGTCCCCGCTTTACAAAGGGCAAAGGGAGGAATGGAAAACAACCTCGTTATTGAGGACACAAAGG
>NC_051405.1:38587270-38587362 GCF_015228065.2 Penaeus monodon
GTTCATCTGGAACTTAAGTAGTTTTAAGAAAGAGGAACCATCTAGAAAAAAATATAAATAAATCGCATATTTGATACTCTTTATGAAAATGG
>NC_051405.1:38588042-38588309 GCF_015228065.2 Penaeus monodon
ATCAATTTGTTCATAAAGTTAGCTCAAAAATTGGTATGAATATGGTTATACATATTTGTGCCCTATACGTCTTATTTTATGTTTCAATTTTCTATCATAATTTATTTTTCAGACAAACGACATATCTATGCAGCGGCGAGGAATGGCCACATGACCTAAAAAATGTGGGAGCGGATTTTCATGCTCGCCGAAACAAAAGGTTGGTTAAACCTATTTTGAATTGTTAGAAGAATCATTTCTCCCACCAGCACGCTGCTATCTTTTAGC
>NC_051405.1:38588586-38588667 GCF_015228065.2 Penaeus monodon
TATACCGATAGATTGTTCCTATTAAAAGTTTGACTGACCCAAGTATTGGTATTTCTTTTTTACAGTTATTGGTCGATTTAC
>NC_051405.1:38589623-38589786 GCF_015228065.2 Penaeus monodon
TATGATTAAAGCATCTATATATTTATTGTAGCCCCACTATATTCTTTTCCGTTTTAGGAGTTACCAGTTTTAACAGTACGTTGGTGGGAGTTTCTCTGTATGTGGTATTGTTAAATATGATGGGGGTAATACATGTTCATTTACCTTCGCTATTTACATTTAA
>NC_051405.1:38589923-38590450 GCF_015228065.2 Penaeus monodon
CCGTCCCCCACTCTCCCTTTTCATCTTCTCTCCGGAATGTGGGATTTTTTCTTCTTTCAAAGATAAGTAAAAATACCTTTGATAAAATATTTCAAAATTCTCACATTATTCTTACTCTCCCATTTATCATATTCATCCTCAACCTTTACTTAAATCAATTCCCTTTCATTTAACAAGGAATATAACATCCACACTGCTTCCAAAATCGCAGTCCCTTTCTCCGTATCTGAACTAGGCCTCTCTCACTTACTCTTTGGATGTGAAAGAGCATGGAGTATGTGAACGAAAATGCCGGAATGAATTTTGAGATCGTGGTACTTTGTTATCGGAATCTCTGTGAAGAAGGAGGGATTGCTTATCACGCCACTCTTGTTCTTGGTAAACTGGATATATACATTGTATTTATCTAAATAAAAAAGATAAACATATATAAGGAAAAGTCTTAACTAAGGAAATGTGTAAGTATGCCCGTTTGTCGTGTGTGTATGTATATGCTTGGGTGTGTTTGTAATGAAACTGTTAAGGAC
>NC_051405.1:38591332-38591804 GCF_015228065.2 Penaeus monodon
AACCCCCTGAAAAAGTAGAAATTCTCCTCTCTTTCACACTCCTTCCTTTTGCTTCCTCTCTCCCTCTCCTTTACGTTTTCCTATCCTGCCACTCCCTCTCACTCCCAAATCTTCCTTAGATTAACTCCTCCCCTCCCCTATTAAACCCTACGTCTGCCCCCTCCTCTTTCTTCCTTTCCTCTTTACATTCCCCACTTTCTTCGTTTCTTTATCTCCTTTCCTCCCTCTCCTATCCTCCTATTTTTTTCTCTCTCTCTCTGAACCTCCTCTCCATTCTTCTCCCTTCCCCTTATCCATCCTCTTTTACTCTTCAAGTCCTCTCTATTTCCCCTTTCCTGTCTCCCTCTTCTCTTTAAGCCTCTTTCTCCTCTCTTTCTCCTTGTCTCCCTTCCTCTCCCCTTCCCCTCCTGCCTCCTCCAACAGAAAGACGTGCAAATGATAAACGTGCAAAAACTGACGAACTAAACACTTA
>NC_051405.1:38591962-38592153 GCF_015228065.2 Penaeus monodon
CCTATTATTAATAACAGTCTCTGTGTTTATATCCGAGACAGTGAAAAAGACTCGGGTACACTATATCAGTAAATGTAAAATTGAGAGTCTTTTAGTATATAATTCTAGAAGCCTTCTTTAAGGCTGCAGCAAATATTATCATCCATTTTTGTTGCACTTGCATTTTCAGTATGTTTCTTTTTCCTGTTTAA
>NC_051405.1:38592830-38593038 GCF_015228065.2 Penaeus monodon
CTGTTTAAACTGAAGAATGACTTGAAAATACTTAACATATGAGTCTGCAAATAATCTCCCGTTGTTCTAAATGCAATAGTTTGTTTTTCATAATTATTTATTATTGTTTTCGTCAGCAATAGACAAGAAAGTTTTCCTTTACAAGTAAACTGCATTTTGTCATTTAGCTTCATTTGCCGCCTGAATTTCAGTTTATTGTCCATCATGA
>NC_051405.1:38593061-38593582 GCF_015228065.2 Penaeus monodon
GACACGGTATACTTATCAAATTTTTCAATCTGCCATTCTGCTTCTGATACCTGCTGGCGGATCCGTAATTTACATTGATATCGACAATAACACTCGCTAAAGTTGAATATGTGTCTGTCTTTTGTTTATTTGCCTTTATATCTCTATCTTTATATCCTTTATATGTAGCGAAGATCATACTTACTTCCTCCTTTAAATTCGAAAAAAACAATCCGACGACATCACCATTTTACATATATCTACATTTCGTTCGTGTTATTCTCTTGGACTAACCAAAGGAAATGATATATCGTACCATCGTGGTCCTCACATGTACTAAATCGCACCCTCGTCTCTGAACTACACCTCCCTTAGTTATTCTCCGGCTGTGCTAGAGCATAGCATATGTGAACGAAAATGTCAGGCTGAATATGATGCTATGATACTTCATTTTCTGAATCTCTGTGATGGAGGAGACATCACATGCTATGTGTTGGTCTCGGGAGAGGAACTGTATGCACTGTTATTTTAAAGTGAATTAT
>NC_051405.1:38594045-38595060 GCF_015228065.2 Penaeus monodon
GCTATTTCATATCTTAATGTAATACAGTATTTTCAATAATTTTGTAATGAAGAGAAGAGCCTTGTCATTTTCATCAACATATGTTGTCATACACAACATTATTAACTAAATATTTCACTGTCTCCTAATTACTGCCAATACAACTTCACATCTTAAACAACTTTATCTAATTCCGACAAAAAAGAACCTGAATTTGTTTTATTGTAGACATTTTTTTTCTTTTTTGACGAACAGAAAAAAAGCTCTACCTTATTGCCTTGTCTGTCAAACTCATTATTTGTTACTTGAATTTTCTTGTCTTGTCGAGGACGGCGAGAGTGGATTTTTGCTCTGTATATATATTTGATTTTTTCCCCTGATTTTCTTTTTGCATATTCAATTATACAAGCGTCAGTCACTTTGGTCTTGACAGTAGATATTAGCTAAAAGGGGTAAAATGTTATCGTTGTCTCTGGAGAATGGATTGTTATCGATGATATTGTTATGATTATTATCAATATGATTTTCATGTTAATTTATTGGAAACTTTCAGTGCTAATGATATTTCCTAGAGGTAATAAAAAGACCTTTATCATCGAGTTAATATCTGGCAAGCTGGAAGTTAATTTTACCCATGAACAGTAATTTGCTACCGTCGCCTTTATGAACAGGCGTCTCCCTAACTTATTTTTTCAGCAAAGGATGCTTTCAACTTTGACGCGAGCCACGCAGCCACACGTGCGGAATCCACGAGAACTTATTTTGTGTAGATTTCATCCGATCGTTTGAATTCGCAGTTATAAAATCTCTTGGAAATTCGAAGGACGGAAAGGACAAAATTCGCAACATATGACAATAATAAATAAAGGACCATTTTTAGCAACATTGATATGATCTAATAAATATACTTACAATCAATTTCTCTATATTCAGTCCAAGCAGTTCGTCTTATTTGAACAATCATGGTCCCTCTCAGTTGCAGTATTATCAATGAGTAAGAAAAGTGGTTAGGAAAGTATATAAACGAGACCCTCAA
>NC_051405.1:38595146-38595662 GCF_015228065.2 Penaeus monodon
CACTCTGTGAAGTCACATTATAAGTTGCACCGTTATACGTATCTGAATAAAATCCAGATAGTCTGTCCTTCGCATGACCGAATGCAATTTAATATCTCACAGAATGCTCTAAAACCTTCTCCATTCTACATATCCCGTTTCACATAAAATTTAACAATGCAGCACTACCTTAAATATCACACGTAATATATTCTTACATCGCACTACATCTATAAGGAATATAATATGCCGAACTACCACCATATGCATTAAATACAGTAATATACTACGCATACTTCTGAGTACTGTTGTACAAAGCCATCCAGCGAGGGGCAAGCTGGAGTTACAGCAAACATCATGTCAGTGACTAGACGTGTTGGTCTCTGGTGTACTCCCTTATTATGTGAGAAGGAAATGCATGAAGGACACGAATCCAGGAGGACGTTTATGTGTATGTTTTCGTTAATAATTTATAAGGGAACGTTAGAGAGGTTGAAAATACAAGGGGTATGGTGCGTGTATTTGTGTGACAAGAGG
>NC_051405.1:38595904-38596244 GCF_015228065.2 Penaeus monodon
CTAACATATTAATTTCAGTGGTGTTATTAAGCAAAGAGTATTAGCTTGATTATCTTCAAAGTGGACGGCCAAGCATAAGTCTGGAGTTGGATAAATCTTACCAAAATTTTCGACGAGCTTGGTTCACTCATACAGGAAATTTTGCATAGGGACTGCATATTTTGTCCTTACATAGTACAAATATTCAGGGCACGAGGGACTCTTGGCAATGAATGTCATGCGATAGGAAATCATACGTCGATTGGGTGTCGTGAGGTCCAGAAAAGGAGACAAATTTAAAATTGTGCAAATCATACGATGAGGCAACTTGTATCAGATATTTGTAAAAAATAAAAATGCC
>NC_051405.1:38596781-38596877 GCF_015228065.2 Penaeus monodon
CTTATTAACGATTTAATCGAAAGAGAACTGAGTAAGAGTTGAAAAAACGTGTATTCTTATGAGAATCCAGAAGAATTTTCTTGGCTAACATCCAGA
>NC_051405.1:38597597-38597740 GCF_015228065.2 Penaeus monodon
GTCGGAAAAAACAAAGTAAGTATGAGGAAAGCAAGAAAGATATCACGGAATCACATTGCCGGAGAGATGAGGAAGGCGAAAGAGAGGGAAAGCTGGGGAAGTCGCACAGCGGAGCCACGGGATGTCGGTTAATAATAATTTAA
>NC_051405.1:38599006-38599243 GCF_015228065.2 Penaeus monodon
GCGAGATATTTTCCCCTCCGTCTGCCTGATCTTTGTCTTCCCGTCTCCCCAATTCGGAAGCGCCGTCGGACAGGCAGGTGGAGAGAGGTCGACAAAGCCCCATCTGTCTGGCAGCAGAGGGTCGCCAGGTGGTGCGCGGGGAGACGAGATTTTGATGGATATATTACGACTTGTAAAAGAAAAAGGAGATGGAGGAGAAGAGTAGGGGTGGGGGTGGGGGGTGGGGGCAGATCTGTA
>NC_051405.1:38599855-38600073 GCF_015228065.2 Penaeus monodon
CAGGGAATGTTACCGGCACCAGAACGCAGTGGAGTGAGGACACCGGCGAAGGACCACTAAAATAATAGTTTCTAAATCAAGGCAGAAAGTTGGAGGGCGCTCATTGGGGCAGAAAGTCCCCGTGATCCGAAAGTTACGAAAATTTTGTGGGCAAAGCGTTTCATGGTGATGGTTCCAGGGAGACATATCAAGGCAAACCCAGACGGTTCAGAAATGGG
>NC_051405.1:38601099-38601227 GCF_015228065.2 Penaeus monodon
TACAGGAAAAAACAAATAGAGAGAAATCTCATGCATTTTCATCTATTCTTTTTACTTTTTTTTTTTTGAGCTTCTTGAATTCAACATGATTTTGAGAATCCGCAAATCTATGTCTCATCTCCGGTTCT
>NC_051405.1:38602164-38602752 GCF_015228065.2 Penaeus monodon
CCCAATAGGTCATGTTACCATCCAGTCTATATATACCAAACGCTCTTTCATTTTTACTCCGCACAGCGCATTCGGACACGTAGCCTTGGTAACCGCATAATATGAGACAGATTAAAACCAGTATCCAAGGAATCAAACCGGATTAACATGTTGCATTTGTTGGGCCGTTTTGCTGTGTTGTCTTTTCAATTCTTTTTCTTTTATTTGGCTCTTTTGGGCTTAGCTGAATGTGGACAAACATTCAAGTTGCAAATTTTGGAGACAGTTTGAGAATATTCCGTTTTTCTCTTTTATTTCTAATTCATATTTATCAATTTACAGACGAGAGGTTAAGGGAAGGTGGGATAGCGAGTGAAACAAAAAAGAAACTTAAATAAAAAGAAATATGTGAACGGTTCTATTATACATTGTAATTGGTTTTCCAAATCCCAATATCAGACTATATTCATCAATAAAACGATTTCTATATAAGTCACCAAAGGACATGCATGAGCCTGTTTGATCTCCGAGGTTTTGGCGTGCAGGATAGCCGGCTGAATTCGGGACTATTCGTTTAGCAATATCTGGCTGCAGGATGTCTAAACCCAG
>NC_051405.1:38604532-38604608 GCF_015228065.2 Penaeus monodon
GCTAGTATAATCCCCAAACTACCGGAGTTGATTTGGTATTATTCTAAATACTACAGAGAATAATCTTTGCAAAACA
>NC_051405.1:38605216-38605444 GCF_015228065.2 Penaeus monodon
TACTAATTTTTTTCGTAAGCTATCGTCGAAGGATGTGCCAAGTGACCTACAAATAAATAATCAATACTAACTCCTCAGCCTTTGACATATCAATATACTCCTTTCCCTTCCTCGTTTCATTACGTAAAAACTATCTTTATTTGCCCCGCACTCGATCCAACGCCAACCTCACAGAGATTACTGTAGAGGGGATTATCCTTCTACACTAATCTCTTCCACACACGGATA
>NC_051405.1:38605471-38605622 GCF_015228065.2 Penaeus monodon
CCATCTAATATCCCCCTCTCGCACATACACCTAAACGCAGTACGAACCATAATACACTTCCCCCCTAATACACGGCGTTTAATCGGAAACCGTGGGATCCGGGAAACAGAATACGATAATCAGCTTAGACGGTCTCCAACGAGAATCTTTA
>NC_051405.1:38605868-38606021 GCF_015228065.2 Penaeus monodon
TGTTGTAATCTTCTCACCACACGGAGATAATAATCATTATCTGCCGGGCCGTTATTGTCATCACGAGCTTCCCGAGGCAGCCTCACGAGAAGGACTTCGCGTTCTAATAAAGACGTTAATGATACGAAGTGGGAAGCGGGTCTTTAGTTGTTG
>NC_051405.1:38606381-38606452 GCF_015228065.2 Penaeus monodon
CTCAATTCCCTCATCAGAATATCACCCACAGCTAACCTAAACGAAAACACGACCCCCCCCCTTTCCTAGAA
>NC_051405.1:38606488-38606597 GCF_015228065.2 Penaeus monodon
AAGAAAAAGGAAAACAAAAAACAAATGAATAGATAATACGATCCGCCTCCTTCCCCCTCCCCCCCCAAAAAACAAAACAAAACACACATTCGACCTTCCTTCCCCACAA
>NC_051405.1:38606640-38607027 GCF_015228065.2 Penaeus monodon
ACACGATCGCCTCCCCCCCCACCCCCCAGCAAGCCAAGCCCCAGCAATCCGGACGCGCCTCGAGGTTTCGTCCAAGAAGAAAATCTCCGAGGTTCCGCGGCGAGCAATCAAGATGGCGGCGCGTCCCGGTCGTTAATGTATTGTGGTGCGAACTTGTCTCTCCTCGCCTCAGTAAAGAGATATTGTGCGGGAAATTGGAATCTGAGGAACGGCTTCCGGGCCCGTATCAGGATCTCGGAGGGATGCTGCATTCACGCCGAGGAGATTTCGCTGGAAACCCCCGATCGACTTGCGCTGAAGAGGAGAGACGGGGGTATGCGCTCTCGGGCGGGGCGCTCGCGGGGGGCGGGGCTCTGTTTGGCCCTCGGGATAAAACACACGTACATT
>NC_051405.1:38608821-38609226 GCF_015228065.2 Penaeus monodon
ATTTGAAAAAAAGCTAGAAACAAAGGCAAGCATGAGAGCAGGAAGCACAAGGACCGTTTGTTCGCTGGCTCAATAAGAACTTCCTTAAAACTGCCCCTTTTTTTTCCCTCCATGAGAAGGTTTCCACCAAGAACGCGTTTAAACGGCGAGGAAAAGCAATGTTTGTGATGATTTATGGAGGAAGAAGGCCATTCGTGCAGCGCGGAAGGGCGTGAAGAGGCACCCAAGACACTGGTGACGTTTGGGGCCATGGCACAGGCACGGAACTCGAAGGGGGCAGAGGGGTGGGGTTGGGTACGGATGGGGGGGAGGGGGTGTTCTCGCGGATTCACTAGGCTTTGATTGGAAGGTCATCGTTTGCTTAGATTCCTTTCCGCAGTGATTTTTTTTCCCTTTCTCTGTCTC
>NC_051405.1:38609870-38610442 GCF_015228065.2 Penaeus monodon
CCTGTAAAGAAAGGAGGCAACAAGATTGCTTCTGCAGTTTCCCTGAAAGAAAGATCCCCGGGGCCCTCGAGTCGCCTCCTTCCCTTCACTTAGGGTCATTTTCAAGAACTCTGCCTGCTCAAAATGGTACTAAAGGACCGACTAAGCTTATCTTGCCCCGGTCTAATGGTGGCGAACACTATTATACCTGAATGACATTGGCTTCAAATACGTATCTTAATCAAGATAATCTTATTCGATTTGTGAATTACTAGTCACTGAAAGATATTGATTCCTATTATTATAAGGATGTGATGAGAATGATTAATATCCTAAACTGTGGATTCCTTTGGGACATTTATATACCTTCTCGTGAGTAATGGAGGAAAGCTGGACTGTTAAAATCCAAGAGAGATTCTGAAGAGGATCGAACTAGTTCAAAAAATCATAAACATGGAATGAGGACATGAGACTTAGCTGAGCGTTTTCTTATATTATTTTCACTAACTTAGAGAAATTCCTTAAGTAATCTCACAATTTTATCATCAAATGACGGCAAATGTAGACTTTAAATGCATAAGCCTCTATCTACT
>NC_051405.1:38611222-38611317 GCF_015228065.2 Penaeus monodon
GGGGGATTTGCTGGTATATATTGCAGTTTATATGGTAACGATAAGAAATGAAGTGTAGATTAATAATGGTAGATGGCGTGAGCTAAAATAATTGC
>NC_051405.1:38611372-38611590 GCF_015228065.2 Penaeus monodon
ACGAAACATAAAGAACACTCTACTGTTATTGCCAGAAGAGAGAGTGCAATGAGTGGTTTCTGAACTGCAATTGCATGATTCATTAGAAGAATTTATGAAGGATGCCGCTTTATTTTCTTGATGAAGATGCTAAGGAAAGTAAATGAAACCCTAGTTCGTTCCCCCTTCCTTCTCCTTCATTTGCCTTTTCCGTCTTTATTAGCATTTGCACTAGCTTC
>NC_051405.1:38611726-38612111 GCF_015228065.2 Penaeus monodon
ATATATGATTAGGTATATTTGCGCTTATAAACATTTTTCTTGTTCTCTCATTCAGTTTTCTTAACATTTTCTCTCCTTTTCCCCTTCTTTAAAATTTTCATAGATGCTTTTAACTTCTCAATAGTTTCTCATTAGTTCCTTTCATTAGTCTTCAGTCTCATATCTTTTTGAAATCTTTACGTCATCTTTATTTCATTTTCTATTTTAACGAACAAAGGTCATTATATTTTCGCTAATCAGCATCAATATGTAAGAAGGAAGAATTTTACGAAGAAAGGGAAGAGGAGGAGGAGAAAAGAACTAGGTGGTGAGGAGGACAATGATGGTGATGAGATAATGAGGAAGAGGATGTGGAACGAGGTAGCTTAAAATCAGAGGGGGCTGA
>NC_051405.1:38612684-38612753 GCF_015228065.2 Penaeus monodon
CTGGCAGCCGAGAAAAGTCCTTCCTCTTTGGGCGTTTGTGCTTTCCCTTTGTGACGCTGTCCTGCTTTT
>NC_051405.1:38616486-38616593 GCF_015228065.2 Penaeus monodon
ACGCGCTGCTCTCTTGTTAAAGTCAATGATGGTACTTTACTCTCTCTTTAATTTCTCTTTTTTTGTTGTTTTCTTTTTCCTGTTTTTTGACATTTGATTTACTCAAT
>NC_051405.1:38616950-38617053 GCF_015228065.2 Penaeus monodon
ACGAAATTCGGTTAACCCCTCGATAACATGCTCAGGCAGTGTACTCTCACAGATTTAATTTTCTCTCTCTAACTTTCCTTCCAACTAAATAAAGTGGCCAAGA
>NC_051405.1:38617364-38617494 GCF_015228065.2 Penaeus monodon
TCACTCACCATCACACATTGACAGTCACATTGTTTCATCAGACAGCTTACATTCTTTTTCCATATATCATGATTACTTTTTCCACATAAAAAGTATATGGAAGTAGGTGATTGTTTGTTTACTATTTGTG
>NC_051405.1:38617945-38618295 GCF_015228065.2 Penaeus monodon
GTACGTGCGTGCAAACGTACGCCTTTAAGCATATGTTCGCATACACCTGCATAAACTACTCCATATTACATATTGATCTGACTGCTAATACTCAGTACACTCCAGCATCCCTTCGCCTCTTGATCTCCTGCTCCTCCATCTCTCCAACTCACTCATCTCCTGCCGAATCTCACCTCAGCATCAGATCCTGAGAAAGCAGCTTCCAACGTTATACTTAACACATTGATCAACGTAACGCCCGATGCCCCTGGACAAGCTGGGAGAGAGAATTGGAACACACGCAAATAAATAATAGTAACCAAAATTGTGGTAATACTGATTTTGACAACAAACAAATGTGATGTGTCATC
>NC_051405.1:38618996-38619313 GCF_015228065.2 Penaeus monodon
CCTCTTCTTCTGCTAAATGTATAACTGTGTAAATAAGTTAGAACATTAAATTACTGAGCTGTAAGGAAAGGAAAATAGAAAAGTATATCCTGAAAAATTAGAATATAGAAAAAATGTTATTCATCATAATTCACAAAAAAAGTCTCAGATATCAGAGAAGCTTTTAATTTTTTTAATACGATTTTTTTTCTTTATATCTACCTTTATATATATTTTCTATCGCCGAGAGACAGCGGTCTACATCACCTAAATTCTTAACAAGCTGTCGAGAGAGTAGGATTTACTTATTCACTATCTATTCTGAGGTGCGAGGAACT
>NC_051405.1:38619374-38619458 GCF_015228065.2 Penaeus monodon
CACGGAGATTACTCTTTAATGTCACTGAACGCAAAATAAAATGCTCCTTGTTTCCTCAATAATGGGATTTCTCGGGTCTGCCTC
>NC_051405.1:38620326-38620644 GCF_015228065.2 Penaeus monodon
AAGTAGTTCTTGTGCTTTCCCTTTCATTTAGGAGAATACTCCCCTTAGTTTAATACTTCTGAGCAGACGCCACACTGGCCGAGCGCAGAATTATCCTCACTCCACAAAACGAACGCTTTACCCCCATTACTTAAAATTATCCTCGATTCGGGCGCGGTACCTCCTTCTCTAATTGCAAATGCAAATCTTGCCGATCTTGCACACATCATTTTATGGACAACCCACTTGCAGGTCCCTCTTCTCTCCATTCCCGAGAGCATCCCATCCTCTGCAGCATCCCTGGCGCCGCTAAATACAGTCGCTTGATCACAGGATTCA
>NC_051405.1:38620834-38622116 GCF_015228065.2 Penaeus monodon
CTGCACGCACCCGCATTGTGGAAGTCCCCGGGTAAGGTTTTGAATGATTATGGACAGGCACGACCCTGCAAACCCTGCAACCCTGCAGCATTGCACTCCAGAGGCCGGGGTGGGATCAATGCCTCGGAGGGACCCCGGAGGGTGAGGGACAACACATAGGAGATTCCGGGACAGGGCGGGTCTCTTCAAGATAATTCGCGATCAAGGCAATCTGGGATTTTGCACCGAGAGGACGTGTGGGAATCTCGCTATATGTGTGTGTGTGGAGAGAATGTGATTCCGGAGATTAGAGAATTACTCTCATTAGAGCGAGGGAGGGGCCCTTTGCTCGATAAAGCAACGGGAGGAACACTGCCGCATAATTAGGCGCTGTAGGAGGGGCAGCAAACGGAGGAGCTCCTGGAGGATGAAATGCAGGAATACTTTGGCTCGGCGTTCGAAGGATGAAAAAAACAAGAAAACGACTATTGAGGAAAGAAGACTGGTATCACTTTAAAAGTTCTGAACCGCCCTTTGAGGAAAGAGGATAATAAATGTAATTATCGTTGTCATTTATCTACACAGAAACGAAGAATTTGAAAAAGAAATATCAGTTGAATAGATATTAAGGAATAAAACTCACGTGTCATCTTATAGCTGTACAAAACAGGCAATAACCAATCCTGTAAATACGATCGTAAGTTGTATCATCATTTCAACTCCAAATGCAAAAGTACTGTATAAAAGGTGAACAGTTTAAAAGTACATAGACGCTCTGTACTGAAAAACTAACATGAACAATTACAACAGTAAAGATGATTATGTGAATGATACTATTCATATGTAACACTCACGTAGTACAATATATTAACATCAAACGAGACACTGTAACCTTTTTTTCTATCTGTACATCACAACACCAAAAACATCTCTCTCATTTCTCTCTCCTGGCTTCCACCAATCAAAAACAAACCCACACAAACATTTACTCCCACACTCCCCACCCCACACAACAAACAACACTTACTCCCCACAAATCGTTGCAGAAAAGGAAACCAGAACGAATGTCAAGGAAACTGTTTCATGTGTGCTGAGCCATGAGGTTTTTCGCCTCTCTGTGAACCATATTCATGTCGAGTTTATCTGCGTTCGTGACAAATTTATCTGCTCTCACTCGCTCACTTAGCTGCTTTAACGAGGATGCATGGCGAGAGGAAGACGTGTGCATGCCTGCCTCTGCCTCGGGCGAATGGAGGTGCCTTCCGACGAGACCTGCTTTAGGGTGGAATATTTCGCCTTTGTT
>NC_051405.1:38623659-38623996 GCF_015228065.2 Penaeus monodon
AGGAGACGGAATTGCTATATCGCCGCTCCAGTACACAAACTGAGTATATGTAGACTACTCTTATAAATTCTGCTTTACATTTTAAATATTCCCCGACACTGTGATCGCATATTGCACACCAACCCAGTGCAGGAAGGGGGTCGATCACTCGATACAAAAGTGGCACAGGAAACCGGACACGTAAGCATGAACATAAGTTAAAAAAAATTGTCCTTTGTGAAATAAGATGGGCCGGGACTGAGAGCGAAAGTGATCGTTAGTTTTTTTCTTCTCAGATGGGTATCAGACGCGTTTGATATTTTTGGTAATGGGAGTTGTAGTTTTAGATTAAAAAAAA
>NC_051405.1:38624185-38624586 GCF_015228065.2 Penaeus monodon
CAAACGCAAAACACGGTGGGGAAAAATACAAAAGTGCATTACTCTGACAGCTTTTGTATCTTCTATCTTAAGAGATAATTATGCTTTACTGAAAAGATGAATTAAAATACATGTCTCGCATCATGCACATTATCATCGAGTGATCCATTTTGAGTACAGATATAAATGAAGAAACTTTTCTTACTCTCTCCAAGTAAACTACCATTATCGTAACTAATTCCTGGTTAAGTGGTTTGGTGATGATGCAGAAAATGGTGCCCTAATCTGCTAGAATACAATATGATCATATAGTATTCACTTCTGCTATATGTTACCTATACACTTTTATGGCTGGAATTATGGTCGATGTTCATCAGTGCCAAATAATGACTTCGCAAAATATTTTTTTCTAGATTAGATTG
>NC_051405.1:38624772-38625159 GCF_015228065.2 Penaeus monodon
CTACATATGCAACGAGAGACAATATCCTAACTAAAAAAATTCGTACATGACCCTCCGGGTATCATTTACAATCGCCAAATACCCAAAATCAAAAGAAATATCCCTATGATGTATGTTAGAAAAAAAAAAAAAAAATGCCCCCACCAGAATTTACATACAAATGAAAGGAAACTCACTTTCACTGTTAGTCTTGGTATCCTCAGTTCATTGTACTGTGGAAAACAATGCATTTTTCGTCCCCTTGACCTCCGAAGGGAAATTTCCTTCTTCGCTATAAGAACGGCACAGGGAGGGCCCATACTGTATCTTCTGCTGATGGGTTACAGGATAGAATTGTAGTAGAATCACATATTATAAAGTACATATATACCTATGAATATATACATG
>NC_051405.1:38625259-38625673 GCF_015228065.2 Penaeus monodon
GACCTATATGTGTGTGTTTCCAGGCATATCAGCAAGTGAACCTATTCGAATGATGAAACCAATAAAAATAAAAAGCAATTTTTCAATTTTGACTATCGTTCAAGAAGCATATATACATTCATCAAAATGAAATTAACATTCTGACATCTAGATGATATATTAACGTATCATAATACGGAAAACAGCAATGGCAACAACACCGAGAATGCTATTCAAACGTTAATCAAACATATTAGTTTTATCGGAAAAATCTGTCGTATGTAAAGGCGTGATTTTCAAAGATAAGCTTTTTTTGAAACAAACATATAAAATACGTCCAACTTCAGGTAATTGCATCAGAAACTTTTTGTAAAGATGGGCAAGTTTCCGATTCTGTTTTTCTTGTAAATAAAAGTCTGATCATTTACTTAAAGA
>NC_051405.1:38625695-38626060 GCF_015228065.2 Penaeus monodon
TGAAAGTCTAGCATTTTTTTTTTACTTGTGAAAGAAATATTTCTGATTAACTTTATGATTATCGATATGGCCGGAATGAATCAAACGGCAAGAAGGTTCGATGAAAGGGAAAGAGGAAACAAATCTAAAGTCAGATACATGTCAAGAAATAGGAAAGAAAAATAAAACGATATTGTCCTCACTAAATATATTTTTTTTATTGCTCTTTAACATATCTGCTCCAATCAAATATCATATAAGAAAATTCCCGAAGGAGAGACAGCCAAACCAAGCGAAGAAGAAAGGTCAAAGTTGACACTGGGAAACGTGGTCGCAGAGGAACATAAGTAATAAGCCACGGCATGAGACGGTAGAGTGGCATGTCC
>NC_051405.1:38626133-38626263 GCF_015228065.2 Penaeus monodon
AGAGGTGCAGTTCGGGCAAGAACCCAGGACGCTGAGGTCACAAAGCCTGCGCTCTCTCACTGAGCCATGCCACCTGCAACCAAATCGAAGAATAAGGTAGATTGTCATGAAATGGAAGCCATCACTTGTC
>NC_051405.1:38626510-38626916 GCF_015228065.2 Penaeus monodon
TAAATTCATTGAAATCATTAACCCATTAAATCAGCCTCATTTTCAGTGTCATTGATCCTAATAATACATTTATCATAACGAAATACTTCCTGTTCACTCGCTCTTGTCACGTATTCGATACAGCGTGAGCCTCGTTGCTGGAGGCGTTGCAACGGTCTCCCTCCGTTGCTCACACGTATTCTCTGTCTTCCAGTATTGTTTTAGAATCCATTGGCGCTCTTCGTTTATCCCATCACCAGCCGTGGTTAAGTTACCATTTTAACTGCAAAGCATTGATATTTCTTAAAAGAAAAAAAAAAGTTCCGATAAAAGTATGATTATGATGAATGTATTATTGTGGTTAATGACACTGAACATTTTTAAGATGAGGCTTATTTAATGTGTTGATAATTTCAATGAATTAAGA
>NC_051405.1:38627327-38627477 GCF_015228065.2 Penaeus monodon
ATTCATTTGTAATACTATTACATTAAATACATTAACACATTATACATCATATGTCATTATACTAATAATAATTTATCTATATAGAAATACTTTCCATGTTATCGCTATTGTCATATCGATATATACTTGATTGTTGCTGGAGCGTTGCAG
>NC_051405.1:38627537-38627719 GCF_015228065.2 Penaeus monodon
TAGCGTGGTTAAGTACATTTCAACTGAAAGCATTATATTTTTAAAGATAAAAAAATTCCGATAAATATATTATATGAATTATTATGTTATACACTGAACATTATTTAGATGATTATTATGTTTATAATTTAAAATGTTAAGATTATAATATGTTTTATAATTATAATTATAAGAATTATAAT
>NC_051405.1:38627941-38628273 GCF_015228065.2 Penaeus monodon
TTCAATAACTTTGACTGCTTTACTTGATATTTGTTTAATTATTGTGGAATCATCTTATATTTACTGAATGGGGGAATATGCCTTGTTTATCAGTTGAATTATTGGTCACTTGCAGGAATTCTATATTATTTTACATGCAATATACAGATGATAAATTTGGTTAATTCAAAATTAAATGACTGTTTGTGCTTTATTCGTAGATTATTTCAATTCAAAACTCGATTGGTTTTTACGTTTATTACATGAATGAGTATATTCATTTGTTTTATATACACGAGCGTGTGTTGGTTTCATAAACTCTTCTATTCTAGGTCGATCTGAATAAGCTTAGT
>NC_051405.1:38628617-38628751 GCF_015228065.2 Penaeus monodon
ACTCATATTCCTCTCCATTCCCCCTTATCACCCGCCCTCTTAAGTCAACCAAGCGAGAACCGAGGAGAGTAGAGAGTGAAGCTGATGCGGAGATTGGTTGAGATACAGCCTCCGCCGGGAGATGGCGAACGAAG
>NC_051405.1:38629892-38629956 GCF_015228065.2 Penaeus monodon
CCGTGCTCAGCAACGTGGATATATATGTGTGTGACGTGTGTGGCTCAACGCCAGCAAGGAATGC
>NC_051405.1:38630376-38630515 GCF_015228065.2 Penaeus monodon
AACAAACTGGTCTTCGCAATGAAATGTTTGAATGTCAATAACAGAAATCAAAATATGTAATTGATATAGACTACATGGTTGCAATTAAAGCATTATTCTAGTTAAACTGATAACAAGAAAAAGACATTTTCAGTACATG
>NC_051405.1:38630855-38630953 GCF_015228065.2 Penaeus monodon
TAATCTCAAAACTTAATGTGAATTGTCAAGAAACATTCAGAGTAAAACTTCGAAACTGTGTGTTAAGGTGATTAGTTGTATGTTTGATGTTATTTACG
>NC_051405.1:38631255-38631665 GCF_015228065.2 Penaeus monodon
CATTTAACATCTTGCTCAAACCTTTCCACGGTAAGTTCCTCAAAGATCTCAATAAAAACTACGCAAAGATAAACAAACAAACAAACAAACTTGCTGGTTTCGAAGCACTGAACTAAAGCCTGAAGCAGCAAGGTCGGTTCACCATCATGTACGGCATACCAGTTCAGACTTATAGAACAACTGAAGCGAATCAACCAGTTATCATCTTCAACAACAAGGAGACATATTGCTTGCCCAAAGACGCCAATGTCTCACACAAGGAAGTTGTAAAAGCTTAGCAAGTACAAGGACCTTTAAGATCGAGAAGCCTTGAAGACCAAAGTAATACCAGTCGTATTTGGAACTAAACGAGCTTCCTTGTAATACAGTGAATGAAAATCGAATAAATAAACGAGGTGTAGGCTTCTTAC
>NC_051405.1:38632103-38632458 GCF_015228065.2 Penaeus monodon
ATTTACACATGCATTTCCCATATCATCTTCGTATTCCTATTTGCGTAACTAAAGATGTTTCTGAGTCCGTCCTCTTCCTTATAATTTCTCCACAGTATGCAAAATTAGACGGCTACTGGGGAAGGAAGAGGCAAAGGCGAAAACAGAAAGGAAAATGGAGTTGTTTAGATGTTGCGCTGTTAAGATACTATCAGAGGAAGCACTAGGGATATATTGCAGTTCACAGCGAGACAATGTGAGGGAGATGTATTCCTCTGTTTGTCTGTGTCTATGTAGGTGTCTGTTTTGTGTCTTTGTTGGTTTCTGTGTCTGTTTATTTGTTCATCTACGTGTCTGTCTACCTGTCTGACTTTCA
>NC_051405.1:38632816-38633570 GCF_015228065.2 Penaeus monodon
AATACCTTTAACTTGCCCTGAAGTGATAAACCGCCCCGCAGCATCCAGCCTTGAGATGATAAATCAAAAAAGATCGGGAGGCTGAGCTATAATGATGAGACGAATGAGAGGAGGAAGTACGAACAATAAGAGGAGGGGGGAGGGGGGTATCTGATAGCCAGAGGAGAAGAGAGAGAAGAGGGGAAGAGAGGGAAGAGGGGAAGAGAGTGAAGAGAGGCAGAGGAAAGGAGGTGAAGAATTTAGGGAAAGAGGATAGAGGGAGAAGGGAGAGGAGGAGAGGGGAAGAAGAAGGGAGAAGAGGAGAGGGGAGGAAGAAGGGAGAGGAGGAGAAGAAAGGGAAGAAGGGAGAGGAGGAGAAGAAAGGGAAGAAGGGAGAGGAGGAGGAGAAAGGGAAAAGAAGAAGGGAGAGGATGGGAGGGGAGAAAGAAGCAAGAAGAAAAGAGGGAATGAAATCGGGAGAGTTTAGGAGAAAGGGAGAGGAGAAGACGAAGAAGAAGGACTGAGGGAAAAGGAGCATCAAGGAGAAAATCTAAGGAAGAAAAGAAAAAGAGGAGAAAGATACAGAGGGGGGGGGGGCTAAAACGGGGGGGGGGGGGCGGCTAACAACGGGAAATATCAGACCGAACCATCCGATCTCTAGACCCAAAGGGGAAGAGAAGAGGGGAAAAAGAGCACGAACATAAAGGGGAAAAAATTTAGGAAGAGCGGCAGAGAGTAAGGGGGAAATAAGAAAAAAAAAATCTAACGAAAGAGG
>NC_051405.1:38633736-38633932 GCF_015228065.2 Penaeus monodon
GAAGTGAATGTGAGTGGAAATTCTTGGAAAGAAAGGGCGAGAGGAAGAGCTGGAGATGTATGGCGGTGTCGAAGTACTTGCACAGCCAGAGTAAATAGGGGAGGGATGACGTATGTGCGAGAGCGAGAGGAGGAGTCTTCAAGGGATAAACGGGGAAAATTGCAGGGCAGAGAGTACGAGGGAAGAGGGAGAAGGG
>NC_051405.1:38636107-38636421 GCF_015228065.2 Penaeus monodon
GTGGACACAAAGTTAATAACACAGGAATAAGATATACAAACAGATATTTCGTAATATTTCGTAATATGATTCTAACGTAGCAATTACGATGATAACGAGCATTAAGATAATTGATAAATATGCCATAGTAAATTGAATGAAATGAACGCGAACTCGCACACAGACGCCTCATCATATGTAATTATCTTGACCCCTGGAGATAATTTCATTTTAAACCGCAAAGTTGTGAAATCTAATATTTATCAGATTAAGTGTTTTCACAGTGGACATTAAATACGTTTTTTTTTTGTCATTATGTTTTTGTTTCTAGTAAC
>NC_051405.1:38638302-38638584 GCF_015228065.2 Penaeus monodon
CATCATGTTAATTTAAAAAATCAAAGAAATGTAACAACTTTACAGAAGGTAGAAAAAAGCAAAACCGTTGAGATTCGTTTAATCCTGCAACAGATTTCATGCAATTTCGTTTGTTAAAAGATGTGCACTATATTGGTAAGAGATTGCCTAAATATATTATTCATTAGAGACATGTTAATCAAACAGGTAATATTGTTTGCTGATACTTGATTTTGGTTATGTGCTTAGCAGCGTGAATTGAAATCATTTGCATGAAAAAACACTGTATGCCAATTCAAAATG
>NC_051405.1:38641745-38641910 GCF_015228065.2 Penaeus monodon
GCGAAGAGGGAGTAGCGAAGGCGGCCTGTAGAAGCGTCTCATTAGCGGGCCCAACGAGGCCGTTGATTGCAGTGGCGAGTAATGAATCTGCCGCAGCTTTGGCTCCCTTGGGTGTGGATGTGGAGGTGACTTGGAAGAAAACTTTACTCAGTGAATTGTTGTCAT
>NC_051405.1:38644394-38644811 GCF_015228065.2 Penaeus monodon
GCTCAGAAATACTATTTTTATTGTTATTGTTTTTTTGTCCCACACTTTACATTTCATTTAAAGAAGGCCCCCAAAAAGTGCTATAAAATCAGAAAATAATAATAGAGATTTATAAGTATCCACGCTGTCCCTGAAAACCCTTTTACAAATTCAATATAAGACACGACATCTCTTTTGTATTTGAATGAGAAACTGCGAAATGCCGAAATATAAGTAAATAAAACGTGTGTTGGACTACACCCCCTACATATGGCCTGCAACTTTAATAATTGCCTTGGCTATATCCAAACTTTTCTCTGTGCATTTTTCCCGATTTTTAATGTACGGGTTATGAACCATTTTGACAATCTCTGTTTGCTGCGTTGTTTCATGTGAAGCCGTTTCGAGTTGAAAAGAAAAAAACTTTTCATCCCCTTG
>NC_051405.1:38645632-38645700 GCF_015228065.2 Penaeus monodon
CTTTTACCCTAGAAATATTTTATACCAGACTTCTCTGATAGCTCTCATATATTCTGTAAAAGCTACGC
>NC_051405.1:38645908-38646158 GCF_015228065.2 Penaeus monodon
CTTTACTCTTGTTTCATTTAACAAATACCAAGTTTTCAAATTCAAGTTCCTTTTTTCACAGTAAATACAAATCATCGGGTTTCGTTAGCCAAATGAACGCCACCGCCTTCCTGTTTTACAAAAATATATTGTTGATTGTGGAAAAGGAGGGGGAAAATTTAATAGAATGAAGTTAAAAAAAAACTTTATCGATATTGCACTCAAATGCAAACAATGCAATAAATGTGATATATATGTCTTTGTATTTTCA
>NC_051405.1:38646298-38646618 GCF_015228065.2 Penaeus monodon
TAATATATCTGTGGTTTTCAATGTTTCTTTCTTGTGCCTCGATTTCATTTGTGACATTAAGATAATTGTATAAATTTATAATCTCTTAGACTAATACTTTTTTGGATTTACCTGCATATTTCATGTATACATTTTGTTAGATTTATAACAGTAATTTGAGAAACAGTAATGCGATAATCATAACCTCATTATTGCGGTAACCTTTACAATCGGGCTGTTGAAATGAAATACTATACCATATAAAATACCAGAGTGCAGTAAATATTCATGACTGCCCACGCTTTACATATGTATGTCTGCTTTAGTATCAAATATCTTCA
>NC_051405.1:38646804-38646949 GCF_015228065.2 Penaeus monodon
TTGTTATATACGAACATATAGATTATGAATCATAATTTTGCTACCTAATTACAGTTAGCCTTTTGGTTGTGACACACCCTTTGTTGCAATTAGATTAATATGTTTGTATATTTATCTGCAGGATAGAAATATACTTGCCCTGAAG
>NC_051405.1:38647321-38647723 GCF_015228065.2 Penaeus monodon
TCCGTTGCGTTTACCGCGAGTTCCCTTAATTGCATTCAAGAATAAAAACGGAAAACGCAGATCACCCGTTAGAGTAAATCAGCAAATTAATGAAAAGTATAAAACAAGGGTATATAGGATTACTACCCATCATCTGCACACCGTAATAACATTTAATTGGATTTGAGTGTCCTTGGTTTGGTTCACGTGCGCCGAATGTTACTGAAACCATGTTAATTTCTAATTACGCCGAGTATAGAAGCCATATAGGGTAGGGAAGGTTGGGACGTGGTAAGCGTCGGGTTAATGGATAATACAGTACTAGCATTCGATTGTGAAAAGATGGTAGCGAGGTTTGGCTTCAGGTAAATCTCTTGTGTCCATCCAGTTTTCGTTATTTGCAGTCCTTATTTGGGTCTATAG
>NC_051405.1:38648082-38648282 GCF_015228065.2 Penaeus monodon
TTGACGTTAACGAAGGGATGTTAATGTCTATCATGTTAAAAAATCCTCCCCTTAATGATATGGAAAGGGTGGAAGTGTTAATCGCTGCGCTGAACATGGAGATAAAAGAAAATGTGAATGTAATATTATTGATGCTGTGTAAAGATTGCGGGGAATTACAAGTATAACTGGATCTCTCTAATCTCCTTTTGAATTTGTTT
>NC_051405.1:38648310-38648378 GCF_015228065.2 Penaeus monodon
GTGTATGAGTGTGTGTGACCCTTCGCTGTGCACGAGACACTTGCAAAACGCCTTGCTATCTGTTAGGT
>NC_051405.1:38650505-38650666 GCF_015228065.2 Penaeus monodon
AAGTGTTAGGAGTCAATTATTATCTGCTAATATTTTACTTCTAAGGACGGGAACAGGCTATTATCTCCTATCTATTAACCGCCCGTTTATTGCCTTTAGACCTGAAAAAGAAACTAAAGGCAAAAGAGTTTTAGCTTCACTCTCATAAACCCGTAAACCCC
>NC_051405.1:38650857-38651055 GCF_015228065.2 Penaeus monodon
GTGTAGGTCTGAGCTTTTGATTTCAAGCCATACCTTTTATAGGATTTGCGTCAGTCATGAGTGCTGCATATGTTAACTGGAAGGGGTTTGTATATTGCTTCAGTGATATTGAGATTAAATCAGTAAAAAATGTGGCTGGTTGTTTTTTTTAAATGTTATAAGGTGTTTATTAACTTTTTAATAAATACAGTGTGAGCG
>NC_051405.1:38652383-38653957 GCF_015228065.2 Penaeus monodon
TCGGAGATATGATTATGATTTTACTTGAGTGTTAAAGGAAAAGGGAAAATGCTCACATTTAGTACCTATATATATTTTTTTTTAAAAAGGTATTCTGGCCGCTTCACGCAAACTTATGTTTTTATGTTTATGCCTTGGAGCGAATAATGTGGGTCCGTTTTTCAGAGATTTTTTTTTTTGGGAATCATTTCTTTATTTTTCCGGCTTTGGGCCCAATAAAAAATTCTTGAAAATTTATGGGGGACAATCGATTAAATTTCCCTTTCCTTTTGGGAAAAAGGCCCCTTTTTTGCCCTGAATCGTTTTTGTCGGTAAAAGTTTAATTGAAATTTAACCTTTGCCACCCCTTTAATTTAATATGTGTTTTAAATATCAGAATAATTTGCAGCGATTATTCATTGGACACAGACGTTCACCCTTTTATATTCAATATTCACAGACAGAAAGATTTTTCGGGGTGACGTGGGTTTACAGATATTTTTTTTTTTAATCAAAGGGCTTTATAGTTATGCACAGCAGTGTATCTCAATAAATTTTAAATTTCTTAAAGAATTATTTATGAACATAATTTCGATTCCTTTGATCTTCTTTCTTTCGGGGAAATGTAATGTCTCTTTCTTTTTTTTAGTCCCCTGTATTTACATTTTTTTTTTTGCCGGTAACTTTTGAAATTAAAGGGAAATATATTAACTTTATGCTCAAAAATAAGGATTTAATATACTGGATTTCATAAACTACTACAAATTAAAACATGAGGATAAAAGTCATGCAAAACAGTTATCTACAAAAATATCTACAATATATACATATTTCTCTTTGTCCTTCTCTTATTCCCTCGTTTGTGAATGATACTAAAGTGTCAGTAGCACGCACATACTCTTTAAATCCCTAATTAGTCGCTCATACTCCTGACTGTGGCTGCAATGCCCTTTGCCATTACCTTTCAACCACTTCACTTTAAAACTTTTCTACAAAGTCCCTGTCTCTCATCAGTTTTAAAGGGGGAAATGAATATTCTTGCTTCAAAATTATGGGAAAACTGGATTGTAATCATATTTATTATGAATGTCTTTCTTAGACTTCATACACTTTTAATATATAATGTTACATGCACTGTAAGGGATACAACACTATAAATAGCAAAAATACTAGTAAAAAAAAAAAAGCTTAATACCTACTCCAGCGTACATTTTAGGTGCTTGTGTTTATCTGTTTTGTTCAGCTAAAAAGAGAAAATTTTTTAAGATTCTTAAAAATTTTAAACAATTATTTTGAGATAGATCCTTTGTTTTTATTGGTTTTTCCTACCAAGCATTATCAACAAACAATACTTGACATCAAATACACGTATAAACATTCAAGGAAGGTTTTCATTATCGCAGTGAAGTTGTCGGGCCATTTAATGTTGCTTCAAAAACTCCAATTGACTTCCGAAGTCTCATCCTTCTATTTTCATTCGTACCCCGTTCCGTAACCTCTTTCAGAACCTCCCTCGGTCGTATGTATAACTCAAATGGCACTGTAGCATTGGACTGAGCGTCAAGTTTTGGTAGATTTATTTACTTATTTTTCCT
>NC_051405.1:38654044-38655222 GCF_015228065.2 Penaeus monodon
TTTTCTGATTTCCTGTACCTGTTATACTCACCTCTGACTTGCAGTACATTCTAAATAGCCTTTATTTCAGTCACAGTAAAAAGGCCAAACTTCTTAAAGACTTCTACTTCCCCTCAATAATTACTACAGTATGATAATCTGTTAGCACAGACACTGTTACTAGTCTCACTCTCACTTTCTGTGATAGAATTAAATTTCGATACGATATCACGTTTCGTAAGTGGCCTTTGGTATAACCTAGAAGTTCCAGTTTTTTCCCACTGTGATACCACTACTACAACTCTCACAACACATTACCTAAGAATGTGGATAACACGGGGTGACAGGTGACAGGTTACAAAGGTCAAATTGGAAACATGGAACAACCCATATAAGATTAGCAGGGTACAGATAAGGTCATTTACAAAGAGAGTGACACCAGGTAATCTCAATAGCCTACTTAAAGTAATATGTTCAGATATCGAAAATTTTAAGAGACAACTTTCTTTCTCTCTCTGTCCTCAGTATATCTACAACTTTGAAACAACGGCGCAACCCCTTCATATATATATATTTTTTTTGTTTACTTGGTAATTTTGGAAATAGAAATATAAAATTAATTTATTTCCGATTGAAACGAAGGTATAACCCCTAAGGGCCTAGATACTGATTATTTTATTTCGACAAATTTGGTATTTTTGTTTAAAAAATACTATTTCCGATCGAAAACGAATATTCCCAAGCCAACGTACCCATATGTGAAGTAGTGTGTCACAGCAAACTCGACTTGACATTATTTCCGGTCATTCGTCCCTACGCAACTGCTGTGTCAACCAACTCAGGAAATTCCAAAACACTAATTGTCTCTGTTTACATGCTTAACGATGACAATTCCGACAATAACTTCAACCTTTATGGAAATGTGTAAAATGATCTGCCTTCTCTTATTACCCTGTATGATAAATGTGATACTGGGATCGATGGCGATGTTAACGGTGACTTTGATAGACGATTCCATACATTGTCTACATGTGCAAGTTTGTTACTTGAGAGTCGTTCGTGCTTCACCAATGGCCACAAAGTACCACTTACACTTATGAATATGCTACGGAAAGCTATTCGTTCATTGATGACCTCATTGCATGTCTAATAACATTTCATGTAGTGTTATTTCAGTTATCAATGATGCCATAAGTTTT
>NC_051405.1:38655891-38656085 GCF_015228065.2 Penaeus monodon
TCTGTTGCACTATGGAAGCCATACCCTGTGCTATATATTTCCAATAGGAAAAGGATTTCTTAAGAAAGATTATTCGAGGTTAATCAGCCAACCCGCTCGAACCAAGATTAAACCAGCCTCGATATAACAGTGATGAGGAGGAACATGAGGGAGATATATTGATAGATAGGGAGAGAGAGACCGGCTTTTCCGAG
>NC_051405.1:38656528-38657006 GCF_015228065.2 Penaeus monodon
CTCTAGAAGAGCACTGACGATCAAATATCACAAAAATGAACTCGACATGCCAAAGTCCTGTATAACCCGCGAAACCTAAAAAAGAAATTTATACAATGCAAAATGAAAACCACTTGCTAATAGCATCCAAAAGCTGTACATTCCTTTCGAACCGTCTTTTTTCCCCCACCTGCATAGAAAACGAGCTCTGCACATCATTTGCCCAGCGTCGTAAGAGATATATATCGCACTGGATTGGAGCGGGCAAGGACGGGCGTATGCACACTGATTTTATCGAAGCCACGTTAACGCCTAATCATGAGCAAAATATACGCCAGAGCGGGTAGGGAAAGGGAGGACTTGAATGTAGCTACGTGTGTGTGGCATTAGGGTGAATTTAAGTTGAAGATTAGGGTGAATTTTTAAGTCTGGGGAGAGGGATGCAGTGCGAACAGGGGAGGGAATGAATGATGCGCTGTGCGATTCGTTACATGTTATG
>NC_051405.1:38657068-38657254 GCF_015228065.2 Penaeus monodon
CAATACACACTCACCACACTATAGAAACACACGTTTTTTTTTCTCCATCTCTGTGATACTCTTTCTTTGACTCATCTCTTTTATGTGTCTCTTTCTTTGTCTGTCTGTATTTTTTTTTTTCGAAAGTAATATTACTTACATTTTACATCTGTTTCTTTCGATCTTTTTGAGAATGTATTTCATCAA
>NC_051405.1:38657509-38657720 GCF_015228065.2 Penaeus monodon
ACCACGGGAAAAATCGGTGCATCATATATGCTTGAATCGTTATATCTGACGAAGGACTCAAAAGTAGTGGCCGACTTAATACAGGTTGGTAAGTCTGCTTTTAGGTGCATGCCATATATCACCAGCCAGCGTGATATTGCATACAGTAATAAGGCCTTTTGAAGCATCTCCAAAACCCCTAACGCTTTGATTCACTTTGAAACATCCTCAC
>NC_051405.1:38658254-38658391 GCF_015228065.2 Penaeus monodon
GACCTCAAGTGTAATAGGTTTCGAAAGGACGGTGAGAATGACGCTGGCGGGGAACGTGAATAACGCTGTAAAACCATCAGGCTTCGAGTCAAATCAACGTAAGTTCCACAAACTCCCCTGCAATATATCCCTGTTAC
>NC_051405.1:38659018-38659127 GCF_015228065.2 Penaeus monodon
TGTATGTGTAGGGTAACATGTACTTTGAGATCTTACTCTGACTCCAAATGAGAGGATTTTTAGTACCTTGGTCTGAAGCAGCGTTAGTAGTATCATTGTTTGGGTCATC
>NC_051405.1:38659154-38659340 GCF_015228065.2 Penaeus monodon
TATCTAGATTTTGGTGTATTCTTAATCTTCCTGCACCTGGCAGCACTGTCACGATAGTCCTAAGTGTTGCCTGTGACGTTCCATGTTGTTACGAAGATAACCAGGAAATTTCTGTGAAGTTCGAATCTTACGAGCGACCTTAGCCAGGTATGTCAGCCCTCCCACAACATGACGTTTGCTTTTCTA
>NC_051405.1:38659859-38660061 GCF_015228065.2 Penaeus monodon
TCAACAATTAATATAGACTCATCATTTGATATTTTTTTTACTGAATCACGAAATAAATAATTTTGTCTAAATTGCACAGGATCCCAGAAGACATACAATCACAGAATTTACTTTACGTCGTTAAAGTAAGTAATCTTCCATTTATATATTTGTGCATAACCTCTGGCGTCATGTTATATACAGTCATGCATGAACACACGTT
>NC_051405.1:38660200-38660487 GCF_015228065.2 Penaeus monodon
AAAAATTAAAATTAAAGTATAATTAACTACTGTCCGGAAAGCTAATTATTTTTAAGTTGTTACAAAAACCTGTTAAAAGTTGTTTTTTTTATACAAAGGATGTACAAACTATAATTAACAATAAAAGATTATGACTGAAGGTCTAATATAAGATATCAAACAATATCGTAACTCGATCTAGGACAAGCATAGTTATGAATATACAGAACACATTGATTTTTGATATAGTAGGACTGTCTTAATTCATTTAGCTATCTTTTGAGTAGTATGTAACAAGTTTTAAGGTC
>NC_051405.1:38661267-38661794 GCF_015228065.2 Penaeus monodon
TAAAAAAAAACATCACATGCGACATATCAAATTCTTGCAATCATACATCAATTCAAATTCAAACTGACAATAAACAATACATAAAACCCCCCCCCCCCCTATGAAAGGCAGACAAAAATAAAACAGCAATAACCTCGTCAACAGAGAGGAGAAAAATACACCCATGCTGCTCCGAGCTCATCAGTCATCGTAAAAGTGTCTCTTCATAATGTCAAAAACAACTTTTCGATGGACTCAAGACTCGCCCGTCCCTTGGCAGTCATTAAGATCTCAATTTCTTATTTCTAATGGAGTGAAGGAGTAAATCAGTGGAAGAAAAAGGTAATCACAACAAAGAGAAGAGAGCGAGAGAAAAAAAAAAAATTCAGACGTAAGAGAATGATATCTTTTCAAAAGAGGGTGATTCTATATCTTATGATGAATGTTTATCGAAAGAAGAAAATTTTCTCTCTATCCATCTATTTGTATATTTGTATATATTTAGATCTTTAGCTTATATTCAAAGCTATATCTCTCTATCTATCGAT
>NC_051405.1:38662124-38662437 GCF_015228065.2 Penaeus monodon
AACTGAAGGTATTAAACAAACCCACCGTCACAGTAGAGTCATTAAACCTATAAGCTTAATAAGACCAGCAGTGAATAAGAAAAAAGGGGAAAAACGGTCATATTTATGACTACAACATGGCAGATATTCCTGCCTCGTTCAAACAATTGGCTAAAAGTAAAAACGTGTTCGGTATGGGATCATCATCGTCTGCATCCAAGCGTTTCACTTATCCAGTGTCAAGATGTCCATCATGACGAGTTCATTTTATCGTTTTTCGCTTCATTTTTTCTTGTTTCTTTAACAATAATTCCCCAAATTCGTATGGGTGGCG
>NC_051405.1:38664370-38664515 GCF_015228065.2 Penaeus monodon
TTGTCGTAGAATGTCCATGAAAAGTATCGGATTCTCTGGATTGGAAATGTAAATGAGTTTTGGTTTTCTCATGCACCGCGACGGCTTATGGGATCTGATCGCTTTTCTTTAACGGAATCTTGTGCTGTTGGGGTATTTATAGGTA
>NC_051405.1:38664544-38664642 GCF_015228065.2 Penaeus monodon
TTTGTTATTAGGGTCCGATCTGGCCAATCAGGATACGCCTTCAGTCGTCTTGTTATGCGTTGTTTGCAATTGATTTGGGTTGCATTTTAAGATTGACT
>NC_051405.1:38664696-38665157 GCF_015228065.2 Penaeus monodon
CTACCTCGGCCTCAATCTTCTTCCTTCTCTCTTCCTCCTCCTTCCTTCCTTCCTTCTCTCCTTCCCTCACTTACTCATTACTTCCATCCCTCCCTCCCTCTCTCCTATCCTCCCTCTCTTCCTCCTACCCTTCCTCTAACCCTCCCTCCTACCCTTACTCCCTCCTTCCCTCACTCTCTACCCACCCTCTCTCCCTCCTTCCTCCTTCCCCTCCCGCACTCCCACCTCCTCCAAACCCACCCCCAACCTCCTTCCTCATCCCCTTCCCTCCCTCCGTCTCTCCCTCCCCTTCCCTCCCTCCGTCTCTCCCTCCTCCCCAGACCTCTCCTGCAGACCCGATCCCTCCTCATTTCTCTCCCTGCAACGCCATCAGCTACAGTAGACTTAAGCGAAAATGAACAGCTGTTGCAGAGGAGCAGCAGGGGCGTTGCAAAGGTGGGAGGGGGTGGGGTGGGGGGTCC
>NC_051405.1:38665566-38665660 GCF_015228065.2 Penaeus monodon
GATTATTGCAGCAAATTGCTAATCGATTACCTGGCTCAACAAGGCGTCTCATTGGCATGCAGGCTTGATCGGTGGGGCGAGTTTGTATGGCTCT
>NC_051405.1:38665911-38665991 GCF_015228065.2 Penaeus monodon
GGAAGGAGGAGGTAATTCATAGGAGGGAATAAATAAAGAATAAGGAATAAAGAATAAATCCCAAGGGATGAAGGCGGATA
>NC_051405.1:38666128-38666317 GCF_015228065.2 Penaeus monodon
TTCCTTCCTTCTCTTTCCCCTCCCTTTCTCCCCACCCCGTTTGTTCCAAGAATATGTATTACTAGAATTAAGAAGAGAATGTGTGTGTTTCGGATTAACTCTGTGGATATGGTAAAGTCTGTGTTATGTTTACAGAGAGAGAAATATAGGTAGGTAAGTGTAGGTATATAGAGTGAGATAGATAGATAC
>NC_051405.1:38666649-38666789 GCF_015228065.2 Penaeus monodon
CCATTTTCCAAGGATGTTTTTTTTCGCCTTTGATGTTTTATGCAGGTCTCCTCGGCCTCGTTGCTGTTATTTGCAATTACCTTAATTAAACACAAAGCACGAAAACGTTTTTTTTTTTTTTAAGGAAGTCGAAGGGATGT
>NC_051405.1:38667257-38667326 GCF_015228065.2 Penaeus monodon
AAAGCACGCGAAAAGTCTTAATAAGGCCATAAATATGAAAGCAAGCAAAGATGTCTGGTGGTGATGACA
>NC_051405.1:38667866-38668310 GCF_015228065.2 Penaeus monodon
GCATGTAGCTATTGTTGTGCTTTCAAATTTAAGACATAAATCACCCCCATTTCACCCGCCTCCCCTTTTTTATTGGCATATGACGAAACTCGGCGAAAAAAAAAAAAGGGCCCCTAATTTTTTTGGGGGTGTTGATTTTTTCTTTTTTTTTTCCACCCTTTTTCGCTTTAGCCCCGAGGCGGGGTTCCCCTTTAGAGCAAGCTTATGAGACGTTTCCCATTCTTGTCAACGTAAGAATGGAAAGCAAATGGCTTTTTTTTATTCCGCGAGTGCGTTGGGCACCGAACTTTCTCGGCGAAGGGAAGGGAAGTATTCAAATACTTTTTGCAAAGAGGGTTTACCCTTTTTGCAAGTGCATCGTGGCTGTGCGATGTTTGGGTCTGCGGGTTATTTTGTTTTGGGTTTCAAAAATTTTATTAAAGGGTTTTTAAGTTTTCCCCCCCC
>NC_051405.1:38669778-38670443 GCF_015228065.2 Penaeus monodon
AATGTAACCCGAGAGTAAGAGGAGGGAATCGTCGAGCGTTACAACCAACCCAATCGTCTTTTTTCCCCTTTCCAAATGTAACCCGGATGAGCGATAAAAGATATGACCCTGACCTGTGATAACCCAGAGTCACGGATAATGGTCCTAACATGACTTCTTTTCGACCTGCCGACGTACAAAATCACCCTAACATGGCCTCGTTTTTTTCATCTTTCGAATAAAAAATAATGGATATAACTTATAATAATGGATATAACTACGACCTATACAATCATCCAACATAACCCCGTATTCATATCAAACTGAACACGACCCAGACCCACACAGTTACCACATACCACATCATCCCCATACCTCGCCTCATCAACCAACCCGATCTACACACAATAACCCACACGTAACCTCTTTTCTCCTGCAGGTGCTACTGGGGGGAGGTCGTCGCCACTGGATTCCCATGACCGAGTTTGACCGCGAGGAGAGAGACCAGAGAGGCCGAAGGACCGACGGGAGGAATCTTCTAGATGCTTGGGTTCACGACAAGAAGACACGTGACCTCCATGCTGAGTACGTGTGGAACAAGGCTCAGTTCGACAGCGTGGACCCGAGATACACTGATTATCTCCTAGGTGGGTGTTCGTCCATCTCTACGGCTTTCGGTTTTTGCA
>NC_051405.1:38671384-38671450 GCF_015228065.2 Penaeus monodon
TCGTCCTCATCCTTCCCCATCTCCATTATTTGTTTCCGCTTTCCTCTCCCTCCCTTATACTGACAG
>NC_051405.1:38672218-38672348 GCF_015228065.2 Penaeus monodon
CCCTCTCTTAATATTTTACCTATACTTCCTCCTCCGTGACCAAACTATATGTTTATCCTGATATCCTGATTATAAAATACGTGATATATCTTTTGTAAAACTCAACCCAGAGCCACTTGGTTCCCAGGAA
>NC_051405.1:38672423-38672888 GCF_015228065.2 Penaeus monodon
TGATAGGAACAAGATTTCGCTAAGTGACACTTTTTTCTGTCACGAAAGGACTTGGTAAAGGACACACTCTTTACTGTGTTCTCGTGTATATAAATGTCATTATGTTTACAGGAAAGATGGTGCATTAATGTTACTAAGTGTTTTTTTTCCACTAGAGGTTAAAGTAGGTATTAACTCAAGGGATATTTTCTGTGGTGACATGTATTAATTTTCTGGTTTTCTCTCATCGCGTTTGACTTTTTTTACTGAGACTGCGGAAAAAAATAGAAATTGTCCTTATATTATGATTTAACATAAAGAGGAGGGTGAGAAAGATTGGGTGACGAGAGAAGTAATGTCACTTGGGACACAGAACCACTGCTATTTGATTAATTGGTTTCTGTTTTCTCATATTTTCTCTTATTCGGTTTATTTGAGAATTTCTTTTATTCGCTTTTATTCATTTCAGTCACATGGACATCTCTC
>NC_051405.1:38673435-38673569 GCF_015228065.2 Penaeus monodon
CGATTGGTTTTGCTTCACACACACGGTACACACACATTTCTATTTCTAAGTGCACATGTATCACATCCATCCATTCAGGCTAATCTACGCTCATGTATGAGACTAAGCACTTTAATCTTCTTAAAATCCAGTAC
>NC_051405.1:38677039-38677272 GCF_015228065.2 Penaeus monodon
CAACCCCCATACATACATATAAAAAAACCCAAAAACCGTTTGTCGTATGGGCGAAGAGGGATAGCGAAGGGCCCCCCTTTGTAAAGCGTTCTCTTTTGGGGGCCCCCAACGGGCCTTTTGATTGCAGTGGCGAGTAATGAATCTCCGAAGCTTTGGTTTCCCTTTGGGGTGTGGATGGGGAGGTGACCTTGGAAAAAAAAACTTTACTCATTGAATTTTGTCATTATTTTTTT
>NC_051405.1:38677859-38677940 GCF_015228065.2 Penaeus monodon
TTTATATAATAATCCCTTCATAATATACAAAAAAATGTATATTTTTAACGGAAAAAAGCCCATTCAGCTCAGAAATCCCAA
>NC_051405.1:38677963-38678339 GCF_015228065.2 Penaeus monodon
GCCCCCAAAATTTATTTTTTCTTTTTAACGAAGGCCCCAAAAAGTGTTTAAAATCAAAAATAATAATAGAGATTTATAAGTATCCACGCTGTCCATGAAAACCCTTTTACAAATTCAATATAAGACACGACATCTCTTTTGTATTTGAATGAGAAACTGGGAAATGCCGAAATATAAGAAAATAAAACGTGTGTTGGCTACACCCCTACATTGGCCTGCAACTTTAAAAATTGCCTAGGCTTATCCAACCCCTTTTCTCTTGCTTTTTCCCGATTTTTAATGTACGGGTTATGAACCATTTTGACAATCTCTGTTTGCTGCGTTGTTTCATGTGAAGCCGTTTCGAGTTGAAAAGAAAAAAACTTTCATCCCCTTG
>NC_051405.1:38679014-38679738 GCF_015228065.2 Penaeus monodon
CTGACATTTCTTCTACTGTCTACTTTCCCTTTACCTAATTTCTGTCTATTTATAATCTATACTTTCATATTATAAACTAATTAATAAAGTATAAAATAATGGTAACAACAACAAATAAACAAAAAAGTTCTTAAAAACGAAATTCTTTTTTAGAAGGAACCCCTTTTTATAATGAAATCCAGTTGTATATTATAAAACTGGATGTCATTCTCATTTTATCGATCTATTTTATCGTATGTTTATGTGTATGTGTATCTCCCCTTGTTCTTTATCCCACCCCAGACTCTCTGTTTCCTTCTACCTGTCTGTCTATCTATCCCCTCTCACTCTCCATTTTTCTATCTATATGTCCATTCTCTTTTTTTCTCTGTCTATTTATTAAACTATCTATTTCTCACCCTCCTCTTTCTTTCTATCGACTCATCTCTCTTTTCTTTCTCCCACTTCCATCTTCTCCCCGTATCTATCTCTCTTTCTATCATTTCAATAAATTTAGCTAGATGTTCTATTATTTCAATCACCTATCTATGCAACGTTTTCTTTATATTTAATGCACATGGGTGGAACTGCATTTTACAACCATTAATTTCATGCATTGCAAACAAGTAATCAAAGATACCACAGACACATGAGCCGTGTATATTTTGTGATATTTTGTGATATTCTGTGATAAAAAAAAGATTCTTTTTTGTCTGTTTTATAGTCTTTTGTCTCTGTCTGTCAA
>NC_051405.1:38680525-38681049 GCF_015228065.2 Penaeus monodon
CTTAAATCACGAAAGTTTTATCCCTTTCCCCCTTCGCCGTCTGCCATAACCCAACCTAGAGCTAATTTACTCTACGACAACATTTGACTTACGAGAACCACGGGCTAATGCAAGCCACCGATCCATCTAGATACCGAGGTCTTATGGCAACTGAAACGTGGATATATGCCCGTAGACTTATATCCCTCCAGCTCAAAAGGGGAAAAGCACAACTGCCCCTCCGCTGCGATGCATTCATTTATCAGCGTCTGTGCTTACGGTTATGCAGAGCTTATGCAGTTTATCCCCGAGATTGGAACCTTCCCCCCCTTTCCTCAACCCCCCGAGTGTCTAAAATGTATGGAGGCCTTCAAATTTTGCTCTGGAACTATTTGCATGCCGTGAAATGCCATTTTCCCCTTCCTTCCTGCACGTTTTGAGTGTAGTTATCCTCAACTTTGCACATAAAAGAAGAATAAAGTTCGGATCCTTGTTGGTCGGTATAATTATGTTTTTGGTTTCAGCGCTCTGGTTCTAGACGAGTA
>NC_051405.1:38681247-38682213 GCF_015228065.2 Penaeus monodon
AATCTGTTGAAGTACTGTAGACTATCCTCTTTTATGCACACGGATATGGCCTGAAAACCCATGCATCACTTGCGTTTAAACCTCGAGCCAATACACATAAAAAGAAACAGTTTTCTGAACCCGTTTCCCTAAAATCCTTTCCCTCCAGCTTTATACTATTCGCGTTTCCCAGAAATTCCACAGATTACCTTTTTATGAAATAATTCTACATAACAGATAAATGAATAACAAATAAGATTACTGAAATGAATAAATATAGTATGAACACAAATCTACCCCTTTCCTATCTCATAAAATTAATAATGATAAAAAAAACATGGTATATCTGAGATCTGAAAAGCTAATCTGATTCTTGTGTAAACTATAGACCAACTTTGTGTGTTGTGTAAACTATAGGCCAATTTTGTGTGTTTGGTGGTTGTAAACACGGCTTTCATCTGAGCTAATCCTTTTATGAATGAGGAAACCCCTGGAGTTAGCACATCGTTAACGAAATTGAAATAAAGAAAAGTATGCGGTTGCTAATTGATGAATATATAAAGAGAAAGTTAAACAAGCGTATAGGTCAGTACATTAATCAAGACTGTTAGTAATATGTTTCTTTTTTATCATTATTACCTCAGTGTTGTTCCTTCGTCTTCTACTACTAATTCCATTGTTATTCCTTTTACCTTTCAGCCTTAAAAGTACAGCAAGATTTTTGATGGTATTAATTTGTTATAACTTGTTCCCATCAGTAATTATATACTAATGCTGTTTAATGAAACTAATGTCATTACTAAAAAAAGCCATTCAATTTATCCATTATATGTTAAACTAATATGTGACATTTGTATTATATAGGTGTAAGATAATCCTACCTGATATTTTTGTATTACGAGTTGCCTCGTAATGATTAACACAATACGATCATCAATGAATTATGAACAGCATGTGAGTAAGAAAAGAAATGTATTATAGATAATA
>NC_051405.1:38682746-38683140 GCF_015228065.2 Penaeus monodon
ATGTTTGTATGCATGTGCCTATAAAGTGATAGGAAGGAAATGGACAAACACAACATTCTTGGAACGTTACAGTGGATGAGTACAATTCAAATGTTTTTTTAACAAATAAGGATAAGGTTTATTTGAGATCACAGATACGCACTGAAAGGCTGTTCAGATGAGTGAACCTTCCGGGCACTATATTTCGAGATTCTATTCGAATCATGTTTCGAAGTTTCAGCGCGTGACCATGTGTGCGATTAATTGTTAGTAATAGAGTATGATAAAATAAACTAAAAGCTTATTATTCTTTTGATTGTTATTAATAAGTGTCAGTAAGATAAGAGGTAACATTTAATGCTAAATCGATATTTTTTCTGTGTAAATTTGAGATGTATGTATTGTATAATGTACA
>NC_051405.1:38683562-38684333 GCF_015228065.2 Penaeus monodon
CTGACCTGTTTTGTTCAATTTAAAACCCCTTTCCCTCCACTTTATCTATTCGCGTTTCCCAGAAATTCCAAGTTTATTTTATGAAAAAATTTAAAAACAGAAAATTAATAACAAAAAGTTATTGAAATGAATAAATATAGTTGAACACAAACAAACCTTTCCTCCTCAAAAAATTTAAATAATGATAAAAAAAAGGTATATCTGAGACTAAAAAGTATTGTTCTTGTGAAACATAGCCCAACTTTGTGTGTTGTGTAAAATATAGGCCAATTTTGTGTGTTTGGGGGTTGAAAACAGGGCTTTCATTGAGCAACCGTTAGAATGGGGAAAACCCGGGAGTTAGCACATCTTTAAACAAAATTGAAATAAAAAAGTATGCGGTTGCTAATTGGATAAAATAAAGGGGAAAGTTAAACAAGCGTAAGGTCGTACTTAATAAAGATTTTGTAAATATGTTTTTTTTTATCATTTTTACCTCGTGTTGTTCCTTCGTCTTCTACTACAAATTCCATTTTTTATTCCTTTTCCCTTTTCCCCTTAAAGACGGGCAAGATTTTTGATGGTATTAATTTTTTAAACTTTTTCCACAGTAATTTATACAATGCTGTTTAAATGAAACAAATGTCATTACAAAAAAAAAGCCATTCAATTTTCATTTATTTTTAAACTAAAGTGACATTTTTTTAATGGGTTTGTAAGAAAAATCCTACCTGTATTTTTGTTTACGAGTTGCCTGGGAATGATTAACAAAATACGTCATCATGAATTATG
>NC_051405.1:38685160-38685604 GCF_015228065.2 Penaeus monodon
GTAAAAGTTATAAAAAATAAAAAAAAATTTTTTTGGAATTTAATATTAAATTAATGTTTTTTTAAAAATAAATAAGGTTTATTTGAGATCACAGATACGCACGAAAGGCGTTCAGATGAGTGAACCCTTCCCGGGCACTATATTTCGAGATTTATTCGAATCATTTTTTTCGAAGTTTCGCGCGTGAACCATGTGGCGATAATTGTAAGTAATAGGTATGATAAAAAAAACTAAAATTTTTTTATTTTTTTTGATTATTATTAATAAGTGTCAGTAGATAAGGGTAACTTTTTAATGCAAAAATCGATATTTTTTTTGTTAAATTTGAGATGTTTTATTGTATATGCACACTTTCATACTCTTTTTTTTCCTGACTTCTGTCGGCCTCTCTTGTTCTTTGGGTTATCCTCGTCTGTCTGTCATTTCCCATTATTTTTTTGGTAT
>NC_051405.1:38686475-38686601 GCF_015228065.2 Penaeus monodon
ATCTATTGGCTTATTTATCATACTTTTTCTATCATTAAATTTTTCCCACGTAGTCCACCGCTGAAATTTCGAGTTAGATCCGGTAAATCCAAAAATACGGGGCCCAGGAAGGTCACTCATCCGAAT
>NC_051405.1:38687540-38687975 GCF_015228065.2 Penaeus monodon
TAAAACGCCAGTACCCTTACCGCTGACAAGAGCTATTTTTTTGTGCAAAACGCTAATTAGAATCTTATTTTTCGTCTGTTGCCTTATATGTTTCTGATTACTTGGGTGATTTCTTTCTGCAGACAGACTTTCAGAAGGATTATCTTCATCATAATCATCAAGATGAATAGCCAGCGGTTGTCAGGATCTCATTAAATTCAACTGTGTAATTCGCAAAATCTAATCAAAATGCAAATTTTATCGACAATAATTTAAAAGCGATTGCCTATTCTGCAGAAATGATTCATGGAATAATCGTGGACGCATATTTACTTGGGTATTAAATAGAAGGGGGGTTTCTTTTTTGGGGTGAAAAAATTTTGGGGGTTTTATTTGATTGGATTTGGGGTTTCCCTCCCTTAGGGGTTTCCCCTCCCCCCCCCCAAAAAAAGGGGG
>NC_051405.1:38688077-38688185 GCF_015228065.2 Penaeus monodon
TTTTTTGCCCCCTTTTTTGGGGGGGGGTTTTCCCCCCCCCCTTTTTTTTTTCCCCCCAAAAAAAAAAATTTTTTTTTTTTTCCCCCCCCCGGGGATCCCCCTTTTTTC
>NC_051405.1:38688486-38688703 GCF_015228065.2 Penaeus monodon
CATTCTCCCTTTTTTTTTTAATAATTTCATAACAAAAACAAATACCCCATCACCATAAAAATCTGCCCAAACAACACAACAGCACATACTTTCTTTCATTTTCGACTCCCCCCTCCTTTTTTAAAAATCTCTTTGGACAATTTTTTTTTTCTCCCTCGATTTTCGCCCAGTCAGAGGTCGGATGACTAAGGAGCATTCTCTGGATCTTCGACCAGCC
>NC_051405.1:38689418-38689808 GCF_015228065.2 Penaeus monodon
AAAAGGATTTTTATTTAAAAAAACGGAGGAGAGAAAATTGATGTTGGGGAAACGATTAGATGGCCGGAGGGAAAAGTAGAGGGGAAGTTGCCCCTTGGGGGTATGTAGGAGGGGTGGTCTTCGTATGGGGGGAAATTTATGGTGGACGGGGGACTTTTAGGGGGTGGGCTTTAGCGGGGGAGGTAGGGGGGTTTTTATGGTGGTTTGGACGGTGGTGCGGGTGGGAGCGGTGGTTAGCGGTTGTCTGGGGGTTTCGGTTGGAGTGGGGGGGGGGGTTTTAAAAGACGGGGGGGAAAGGGGTGAGGCTGGGGGCGGAAAATTTGGTTTGTGGTGGTGTTGGGGGTAAGGGTGGTAGCAAGGGGGGTTGTGCCCCCCTAGCCTTTTGGAGCG
>NC_051405.1:38689855-38690578 GCF_015228065.2 Penaeus monodon
AAAAAATTTTACTTAATTTGTAGGGTGTTTAAAAAATTTTGGTGTTTTTGGGTTTTGGGTTTTAAAAACGGGGTTTGTTAGTTTTCGTGTCACTTTTATGTTGTTTAGACTTTTATTGCGGGGTTATGTTTTAACATAAAAATTGTGGGGTTAAATTTAATTTTAGTTTTATTGGAGAAATTTCGTAGATTGTTAATCACAGCCTTTATTTTAAGTGCAAAATATGTTTAAAAATTTAACTTCATTTCAAAGTTTTAAAGCCCCCCCCCCTATTTTTATATTTTAATGTTCATAACAAGGAAAATTTTTTATTTTACAATTTTTAAAATTGAAAACAACCCCCCACCCCCTTTTCCCATCTTTGCCACTCCACAACACTTTCGTGCCAAAAAATTTTTAACACGGCGGGAAAAGGACCTACAAAGTTTAAAAACCCCGCAATTTTGCAAAAAAAAAAACGATTGCAAAAGCGTGGGAAAAGTGGGGCAAGAGGGTTTTGGGTTTGGCTGCAAAATTTATGGGTTTCAGGAAATTTCATTCATGTTTGCCCTAAAAAAACCCGCGAGGGCTCTAAAGATTTTTGGGGCTTTTGTGTCAGGGGCGAAGGCTAATCTACTTGCCTCCATTGGCTGAGATTACGCTGGATTTGAGCTGAAAGAGACAGGGGAAGTTTAAGTCATATTGAAGTCTATTTTTGTGCCATTTTACACCTCTAACTGCTTC
>NC_051405.1:38692590-38693051 GCF_015228065.2 Penaeus monodon
TTCAATTGAAATTAAGTTTTGCGAGGAATATTACTGACAAAAATATACCATATCCAGCATTCGAGAAATTTCTGCCTTCCGAAATTCGTGTCCATCAGCGCCGACATACGCGCACCCATCTCCTTCAAGTCGAGAATAGATTTCTGGATTCCCTTAAATCTTTTTCCAGCGGCGATTTTCCTCTGTTTACGTTTCATTCCCGAATACAGATGGCGGGAGGAAATGGAACTTTAGTGTTATGGTGAAAGCAAAGACATTGTTTTGATTTGTATATTGAAAAAGTCGGTTTTTGTTCAGTGTATATTTACCCCATAGAAAAATTTATATGATAAGATTTCTGGAAATGTTCCAGAAGCGAAATGAGTATCGATGGGAGCATTGAGATAGACTGGAAAATTACATGAAATTTGGTGACTGTTAAGCTTAATGTGAATTATTGCAAGCTGAAAAACAAATTATTT
>NC_051405.1:38695103-38696117 GCF_015228065.2 Penaeus monodon
TCAGCACACTTATTTAGCTTAATTGCAATGTGGAGGAAGAAAAAGAATTTAAAACGTAAACACCCCCGCCTTTTCCATTGAGTTGCTAAATACACTGCGTGTATTTCCGCTGTCTGAATGATGTGAACTGAAGATTTTATAAAATAATGAAAGAATTTTTCAACATAGAATGATATTTAAATGATATATGATACTAAGAGTGAAATATAATTATAAATGATATATAAAGTGAAGATTGCATTTTTTAAACATAAAAAATGAGGCCATTAAGTTTGGATACTTGATGTTGATCCCTCCTCAGATAAGATTTCAATTATAGCAGGGTCTGTCAGATTCTTTCTCCTTGTAAAATACACAATTTGGAAGTGATAAATGATACAAATTGTTTTAAAAGAATGCTAGAAAACGTGACTCCAACGAATATTCCTGAAGCCAAAATCTTGTGGAGATTAATGCCTCAATTATCTGTAAGAAAAAGTTGAACCACGAGGAATGTTTATATCCTTCAGGTTTTCCAGAGCAGCTAAAGAAATGTAGAATATATTGACAGCAGAATGAGTGGTGATGAAGAAATTTTATTTTACCTGCATCAAGTCAGTTATTGCAGGTAGGCAAGTTCCTGACGCAACATGCAACAGACCCTACTTTACCAGAGGCGTGACATTAAACCTGGCTTGTCTGTCGTGTATATCCCAGGTTATGTGAATAACACGGATGATTTTAAATCATCCGTCTTTTTTAAATTGTTTTCTTAATATGATATATCAGGTGACTTATTAGACCAAAAAGGTGATTTAATTACTGACGGTGTAATAAAAAAAAATTGCTTTACTATCATTAAACTGTGATAAAAAGTGACCAAGTAGCAAACAAACAGACGCCTCAGGCAAGATGGTAGTTGCAAAAAAGATTACCTCCTTTTTGCCGTCGACAACGTTTTTATGCAAATGATTATGTCATTTTGGGAAAAATGTCATGCTAAATCACAATCCGAATTTCATCAGTGACTTTAGA
>NC_051405.1:38696143-38696767 GCF_015228065.2 Penaeus monodon
CGACATTCTACATAATCTTTGTACCTGCCGGATAATGACACATTCCCTTAACATTTTGTCGAGCAGAAAATGAACTGATAAACAACACAGTGCTTCGTACTCTAAAAACAAGATGATACTTGCACACGACTTTTCGAAGCCCCGATCCCTGAAACAGAAACCAAATCATATGAATCAATACAAGATATTTTGTTGTTTCTCTACTGACACTACCATTCTTACATAACAATCAACGGAGGTGTATGTGCCAACGTAAAAAGATAATTGAACGGTATGGCTGACTTATGCAAAGCGTGTGCAGCAGAAAGGGAAGGAGTCACATTACGTACGTCTAGAAAGGTTATTTTGCTACAGGTAATCTGCGCTGCAATCCCCACCATTGGTGCTATTCTACTTTCAGCGTACTACGGACTCCCTGAGGCAAATCTACAGAAATGTAAAGCACGGGAGGACATCTGGGAATAGGCCCATCGGCGATTACGATGGGAAGTTGGTGATAGTGGTGAAGGCAATGGTATGTTAGGGGCATCATGTGTGGGGTAAATCGGGTTTTGCATTAGTGTATATCTAAAATAAGGTTGGGGAAAGTCTCTAATATATCGGTTACTTTTTTTCTCTGATAGT
>NC_051405.1:38697181-38697385 GCF_015228065.2 Penaeus monodon
TTTTAATTATAATTGTCAAAGTTAATTTGTACTTCGTCAGTCATAATCAACTAAACGATTACAAACTATTTTGTCCCCTCACACTGCTAAACACATTTGTTAGGGCGTTACTAGCATATGGGAAACTGTCAAACAATTAGGCAAATTCTCAAGAAAATGTGTGGGTTGTCATAGATTTACAATGTCAGATCACTCGAGCGAAAA
>NC_051405.1:38697761-38697883 GCF_015228065.2 Penaeus monodon
TTAAGTGAAAAGGTTAATTATACATACCTTTTCATATCCTAGAAACGATTGCCATGTCATAATGCGACCGATAATGCAAATGCGACTTCGGCTTTGATTAGAGTTAGTAATTAGTATTCACC
>NC_051405.1:38698074-38698421 GCF_015228065.2 Penaeus monodon
ATATGTATATATATCATTGCAAATGTAATTTTTCCTTCGAAAGTTGCAGACATTTTAATCTGATATCTGGGCTCTATAATCGTAATGGTGTCAACTCAGCACGATAGGCATGCTAAGAAGCAGCGTTCGTGTCGTTATCATATATTCGTACCAAGTATGTTTATATCGTTTAGTCAGATTTGTTCTTCGGTTTAATTATATCAGACTACAGGAATCTAAAAATGATTCCAAGGGTAAAAAGACATCTAAAAGCATGCTTGAAATCCGTTACAAAGGGACTGCTTTCCTGATGAAGTCAGGGATAATACATTGTTTGATTACACTTTGCTTTGTTTAGATTTATTTTC
>NC_051405.1:38701201-38703562 GCF_015228065.2 Penaeus monodon
ATTATTTGCTTGTTTATTTATCATTAGATTTCAGTTATAGCACCAATGGATTGTTTGCTATTTTGTAGAGTAACACCCACCTGTGAATATCATTTAACAATGCCACTAATAGTGAATAAACCTGCAATTTTTTATTACTGTTTCTATACGTTTCTTTGCTTATTTTTCATATTCTGAATTCTGTTCTCTGAATGGAAAAAGTAGCGACTCATAATTTATTATTATAATCTTTTTTAATTAAAATAGTACCAAATATCTTTCGCATCAAATATTTAAAAAGTTGGATACGTTTTCGAAATAATGAGTGTGCTTATCGCAAAGCAAAATAGTACCTCACTACATGACACAGCAGTTTTTTATACTGTTGGTCTGATTTTGTGTAACAGATCAGTACGATACATTTGCGATATTCTATAAGGGCATTCTGGAATACTGATCAAGAAGAAGAAATTTGGAAAAGAAGGAAGGGATTTAAAAACAATTTTCAGTTTTGGAAAGAATGGTATAAGATAACGATAAGCAAAATCAATAATGCAAGCATTAAGAAAGAAAAGATATAAAGTAAATCTGAGAAAACTCAGCATTTAGTATCATTAGTCATGATTTCGTAGAAATGTTGCAGTGTAGGCACCTTTCACGAATCTCAGATCACGGGAATCCCTTGCATTGTAGGGCGCGTCTCGAGAGCCTTTTGTAAAACTTCCACTGGCCTAATAGGAAGTGAATTAGTGCTTTCGTGTATCTTGAAACACGTAATTTCAGGCATTAACAACTCCCTCAGTCCAAAATTGATCGCGTTGCCAAATGAACAGAAAAGAATTGGAGGTGTTCAATATTCCCGTTCAGTTCATAGGGGTAGTAATGTAACGTTTAGTATAGAGCCACATATTATATAACATAAAACAATAAAGATAGCGTGCAGATCATCCGAAATGAAAGCCATTGAATCACTATTCCAACTTGCAAAGGGCCATGGGTCTTATACATCCATATGTCTTCGCCAACACTCCTGTCTGCCTCTGACTAGTTTTTTCAATTAGGGTGAATAGCGCGGGTACTTATATCTCACATGCTCGAAAGATATGAAGTACATTTAGTTTACAATAGATAAAAAAATATAATATTAGTATTCGTACTCATCGGATCTGTATGATTTAAACAGTTGAGGTCAAACGTATATGATTTATTGAATGCGAGTTTCTGACTTTCCGTTGATATATGTGGATGTATTTTTTTTCACTTCTGAAGAGTTTCTAAAAACTAGTACTGCCAGTTGTGTTTTTTTTTAATATTGAAAAAGAAAATAAATCGGTATAGAACGTTATAATTCATTAATATAAAGATCGGCGAAAAAAGAGTATTGCTTTTATTGGATTATCAATATGCACGATTTATTTACATGAATTAATTTTAGTTGACTTGCGTTGCGGTTCTGCTATCCGGGAGTTGGATCTGTACACATCTCCAGGTTTTCGTAGGTCAAGATAATACACTAAATAAATGAATCCCACATCTAACGTTTCTGCTAATTAATTTTCTCACCGATTTTTGAAACATATTTCGTAAATATCATAAAGTTCTTTTTTTTGGAGCGTTAGAAAAATCAGTCATAGTCGACAGAATGAATTATTTGGTAATTACACATTACTTGCGTGCTGCATTTCACATTACGCAAGTTTGAGTCTGTCGCGAACTAAATCTTTACCTTATCCACATTATCCACCTATGGATAATGTGGATAATATGGATCGTAAAGTTGAGATTACCACAGGACACACGCCATAGATAGAATGTCGATGGAAACGGACCGTATCTGTTATGGAAAAATAACGCTAAAACATGGCGTTAACTTACCATCATGTTGAAATAAAAGTAAGGCTGTCGAGACAAATGATTGATAGTTTAGTGGGGATCAAGGAGGGAAGAGGAAGGGAAGGAGAGAGGGAGAGAAGGAGTGGGGAAAGGAAGGAAGGTTGGAGGGAGGGAAGAAGAGAAGGAAAGGTGAGGGAACGGAGGGAGGGAAAGGGGGAGAAAAGGAGAGAGGGAAGGTAAGGAGGGAAGAAAGGAGGGAGCAAGGGAAGGAATTAGGGAGGGAAGGAAGGAGGAGGGAAGGTAAGGAGGAGAAGAAAAGTGGGAGAGAGGGAAGGAGAGGGGGAGGAGGGTAAGGGGAGAGGGAGAGAAGAGAGAAGGGAGGAAAGGAGGAGAAGGGAAATAAAGGAAGGGTAGAGAAGGCGAAAGAAGAAAGGGAAGATAGAGGTGAAGACAGGAAAGTGAAGTGTCGATGGAGGAAAAGAAGGGAGGAAAGATAAAGGAAAAAGGTAAAGAAGAGGATATAAAGATGGAATAAAAAGTGAGGACTAA
>NC_051405.1:38703656-38704866 GCF_015228065.2 Penaeus monodon
TCATGATATGCAGACCGGACGTTCCTGGGGGGGAAACGTTCCCTTTAATATCCCACATAACTTCAGCAAAATTTACAATATCGCTATCGATGCCACCATTATCCATTATAATCATTACTATTTTTGTTATCGCTGACTCACTAGTATGGATTCTCAGTTATATGTACCCATCGATGACTTACGAAGCCTCACGCATTTCTGTTCCGATAAAAGAACGAAAGAATGACTAGATTACGTAGCGTGACAATTAAAAAGGAATATTATATGAGAATCTTCCGCCCAGTGGCTTATAATGCGTCCACTTCAGATTTCCGGAGAGGAAGAAAAACAAGTCTAGGTTATATCACGATTATGAGAGGTAAGGTATAAAAGAAATGAAACATTTTCTTTTTTTTCATCATCGATTTATTAAATGCCATAACTACAGTTTCTCGTGTCTGAGTAATGTTACAATTCCGAGATAACTGTATTTTCTAGTAATCAATGAACTAAAAGTTAGAAACAATGGATTCTATTGTTTGTACTTTGTAACAAAATAGTATTAGGTTACCAGAGCGAGCTGACCACGAGGAAGCTAAAGTTACCTTTCAAAATAGAGATGCTATAGGACAAAATATAGCAGTTTTTAAAAGAAATAGAACTCGTATGTTATGTACAAAAATTCCACACATAGTCTCTGCCCTCCTGGTATATCATTTATCATAATTCTATGTTGCAAGGATTTTGCCAATCTTACCTGTAATTGCCGGGATACCAAATCTAGCAAGAAATGAAAACAATGGATCATGTTTTTTTTTTTCCATTAAAATCAAACCACTGCATTCCCTTTGTTTTACGACCAAATTCAGCAAAACACTCAAAAAAGTAATCAAGACGTAAGTATACATTAAGACATGAATATGAATATTGATAATTAGTAGAAAATAGATACTTTCTATAGAAGTTCAATCAATATGGGTCAGAGGAAACCAAATAAGATCTATTATTTCATTTTATTTCATTAGTTATAGTTTTTTATATAACAAACACTTAAGGTCACATTATAACGGCCTAAATAAAGGCCATTTTACCCTATCAAGAACTGTACATAATTACAAAAATATCCTCTAACTGCACTACCTGAGAGTGCGTTGAAATGCCGCTCTAGTATTTTTTTATTTTTATTTTTAGTTATGTTTCCCTACAGTTTTAAATACTTTAAATGCTTTAG
>NC_051405.1:38704898-38705395 GCF_015228065.2 Penaeus monodon
AAATTACACAATCTTTCAACACAAGTATTAGCCTAATGACATGATCAAATTTAATAATCCTGCTTATTTTTCACTTTTTTTTCTTCTTTAATATTCCGCTTTTACATTAATGAACCAAAAAATTCACAAAATCTAAAATTTGACGTCATGTGTTCTTTTATGTGGTCTTTAAAATTTTAAATTTATTGCTGTATTTATTAAAGCAACAACAACAAAGAAAAAAAAATCTCGTGTATGATTAATCCTTTATATTAATCACCTAATCATTTTCCCTTAGGGATTACATTGAGCATTCATAATTATTCGATAATCTTCGAAATTATTTTAATTTTTTTATCCATATAAGTAAATAATAAGGCCTGGATTTCACAGCAAATAAGTATTGATCTTTGACATTATATTTCGTTAGACAGAAATCATTAAAAAATAATTATGTTGACGACCTGATTCTTCCAAAGATATGAACACAGTGGGGCGATAACATTTCATCTTCATTT
>NC_051405.1:38706147-38706396 GCF_015228065.2 Penaeus monodon
GAAGATCGCCACCAACGAAAAATTAGGAACTCCTAAAGTTTATTTCACAATTTTTCAAACTGCTACAAACGTAAGCCATTTTCTATGATTACATTCCGTTTTCTTTCTCGAAGTCGCCAGGATATGAGATGCACTTGGCTCGTTTTAATCTCTTAATATATAATTTATGCATTCATGAATATCATAGCGTGGTAGCCTAAATACCTGTATATAGTTCATGGTTCTATGGCACACTTAAATGGGCACTGG
>NC_051405.1:38707574-38708934 GCF_015228065.2 Penaeus monodon
ACTAAAACTAAAATCAAAAGACAAATAACAGTTAATACACCTAACAGGATCTCCTTACAACCCATTAAGTGCAAGGCTTGTAACTTATCAAAGTCCCAAACTAGCAAGAAACTTATAATGAGTGTACTTTCTGTTACATAGAAAAAGATACGAAACTATTAATATGCTGCAAATTTTCTCTGCAGCGGATATTGCACTTTATTCTATTTATCTTTAAAGTTGAAGTTTGAGTGTCTGTACTGATGACGAATACCACTTAACATAATTCGTGGATGGTCATCTTTCGTGACTAATAATTCCTCTTTTCTACTGGAATTCGTACAGAAACTAAAAAAAAATGCAGTCGGAAAAACACAAACAAACTACAACAATGCTTGTTTATATAGCTCGCAATTTGTTTGTTTTGTTTAGTACCTGATACTGTTTATCCTCAGCTGTTGAGAAAGTTATCATCATCAGTTGTGACAATCGTTGACAGTCGGTTCTTGTCTGAACGTGTCTGTGCTTGTATAAAACATGAGTGAAGCTAGACTACAACATGGCTATACATGGACAAATAGTTTATGATCGAGAGTGGTGATCATCCCAAACTTGAAAATAGACATCAAGTTCAAGTGACAGCAAAGTATAATTAGAAACTTGATACTGAAGTCTATGACGCAAATACACCAAAACTAAAAGATACCAACTTTACCTGAATCAAAAAAGAGACAAATGCGCGTATATTGATTAAAAAAAAAGATCGAAAAAAATCAAAGGAGCTCCACGTCCCAATCTCAAAACATATTTTCATTTTAATCTCCCTTTTCATTCGTTTTTTTCTTCTCTCTCTTTTTATCATTTCTAAATTGCTCTATTTTTGTATACGGTTTCGGAACACACGTACACTAAATAACAAAGACCTTCAGAGGAGCTCCTGTTTTCACTCGCCATACAACCTTTTCCGTGACGAGGACCCCTTTTCCTTGTGTAGGAGTATGGGACTTTCAAGGTATGAGGGGTGACTTAAAAAAAAAAACCGTTTGTCTCGCCATCTCTTTGCTCTTCGTCGCAAGAAGAGATGTATATGTAAGAGTTCCAAAAAAAGCGGTCAGTGAAATCCCTCGCGATACATCGATCTTGACTCGCTGAAACACGAAAAAAATAAACAAAAAATCCACTATTCACACTCCCGTCTCTTTCTTCCCTGACATATTACATCTCTGATTGTCAAACGCTGAAACAACTAATCCACCGACAGTCTCCATGCAGAGAGGTAGTTACTTGCACTCTAAAGCCTAACATTCAAAAATCACTCTTTGTCTTTCGTTTCTTCATTACCCTTCAGTCATGCCCTCACATTCAGAGACAGAGATGGACG
>NC_051405.1:38708984-38709297 GCF_015228065.2 Penaeus monodon
TGAGAGATGGTCTCACTGGCCCGTATAAAGATACATTTACATTCTGCTTGGTTTTCTCTTGTTTCTGTTTTATATGTATATATATTTTTCTTCGTTTATGCAATTAATTTATTTAATCTTATCTTAGATACATAGATATATTATACTACAGCTTGTTACTGTGTTGTTATGAAGCTTTCAAGCTCAGAAATCTGTTGCAATGTTTGTTTATTTTTTATCTCTTCCTAAGACAATCTAACAAAATGTGGCGCCCCCGTTTAGCCTCGGCTCGGGGGGCGTGGGCGTTCTGTCTCTAGATAGACTCCCTTCCTCT
>NC_051405.1:38709458-38709857 GCF_015228065.2 Penaeus monodon
GATCTCGGGGATCTTGCTTCTGGACCTCGACGGTGGGCGTGGTCTGGCCGAGCGGGCGGCGTGCCGTGGGCGAGGGCGCCGGGCCAGGGGCGGCGGCGCACGCGTCGTCGCTGGGCGGCTTCTCGCAGTGACTGTTGTCCTCAGCGATGCAGGCGGCGTGGGCGATGGCGTGCGCGATGTACGTCTGCTCGATCGTGCCCGAGAACAGGTGCGCCCCGGGCCCGTAGGCGTACACGGGCACGTCCTCGCCGCCGTGGGTCTCGTACCTGCAGGAGGAAGCGCCGTTGAGATAACACAGGGAAATGGGTCACAGCGTCGCCTCTAAAAGTATGAGGAATCTAGTGGAGCAGAAACAAGAAAGGTTCCATGACGTAGTCCATGCGTGTTGGTAAAGGAGGC
>NC_051405.1:38710272-38710344 GCF_015228065.2 Penaeus monodon
GAATAAGGGGAAGATGGAGAAGAGGTAAAATGAGGAAAAGTAGGAGAAGAAAGGGGAAGAAGGGGAATGGTG
>NC_051405.1:38710759-38711018 GCF_015228065.2 Penaeus monodon
CGGGAGCGCTGAGGGGAGGGGAAGGGATAGAGGGGATGGAGGAGGTAAAGATGGGGTTCTGGCAACTCTATCTGTCGCACCTGGCTCTGTCGCTCTAGTTTCACGCATCCAAGGCTCCGTTAAACAGGTGGGTTGCGTACGGGTCGGGTATTTTGGTTCTATTTTGTATTCATATTTCACTAAATGCGCGTAAAAAGAATGTATGTAACAAAACATGAACCCACAAGACGCATCTGGCTTTATCGAAGGAAAATAAGTG
>NC_051405.1:38711306-38712006 GCF_015228065.2 Penaeus monodon
TTCTTAAGAGATATAAATCCATTGCTCTGCGTACAGGATATTATCCAATTTCTTCATCCATTCCGCTGTTGACGCTGTGATTTTTTAGAATGACTGCTTCAGCGATGCCCCACGAAATACATCACTGTTATCTAAAATTAATCTAAAACTGCATGAAAATTATCGTAAATTCGGCTGACACCTTTTCTCAGGGTCGGCAGTCATCAAAACCGGTCTGGTGAGCAAAATAAAAGGATAAATTTGGATAATCTTGAGTAATCTCATCGCGTGTTATCTCCTTTATCCCTTCCTCTTTCGCTTTGATTTTTTTTTTCTTTTAGTACAATTTTGGTATTTAAGATCAACGCTACTAATTTCCTCTACTTTTTTAATGTATTTCATAAGCAGGAAAGAGCAGATTATTCGTATGTTAAGCGGACGAAACATTTAATATACACGCACGTAAATAACATTTACATGTATGTATATTAAACAGATGTATGTACACTCATGTTAATAATTTACTGTGATTATAATGATCACCAAATCCATGCAAATTAAGTCCTTTTTTTTCCTTCGTGTAACAGATCTATGTTGCTGTGTTGTAATGATTTTGCTGTTTTGCTCTATGACACAAAAATACTGTAATAAATCTAATCTGTTTATTTGCACAATGAGGCAATCTATTTCGCTGTTTAGTTTCTTGTAATCAACGTATCTC
>NC_051405.1:38712057-38712673 GCF_015228065.2 Penaeus monodon
CCCATGAAATACTGATTAATATTTTTTATTCCTTACTTCCTCGGAACTGCCGCTTGCTGGACGAAGTTGATGTCTTGTGTGTTGAATCCCGTGAGATCCTGCCTGCCCGTGGGCGTGGTGTGGGCGTACCCAGGCCCGTTGCCGTAGAGGAGGGTGGTGTAGGGTTTACCATCCAGGTCACTCGTCTCCTTGTCGAATCCTGAAGAGAAGTGGTGAGAGGTCAAGTGAGGTCATGCCCGTGTTTTTTTTTTTTTCTATCATCTACTGTATCTCTTGCTGTTGCTCCTCCTATTTACCTTTATATAGTCATTTGGGACAGAAAACAAGAACAAACAAACAGCAGCATCAAAATAAATCTAAAAGAATATATCAGAATCATAAATAATCTTTCTATATATTATGAACGTGATCACAACCATATTAATGACCAGTGTTCTTCGATAAATTACATTATTAAATTAATCAAGAACCAACAACAATATACACTTGATAAAAAAAAAAAACTCAACTCCTTTGAACGTAAATAACACATTATCTCCATAGTGAAAGTAAAAGATATCAAGCTGAAAATGCTCTCTATTCTACTTGCGTCACCAACAATAAAGAAAAGCAATCC
>NC_051405.1:38712715-38712918 GCF_015228065.2 Penaeus monodon
GGATATGACAGAAGAAAAAGTTGCAAAGGAAAACGAATTGACATGTCCTTTGCAAGCTACTAGATATGAAAGGAGAGGAAAAAAAAAGGAAAAAGTACAAGTTCAAACATAAAACACAGTACTTACGGTTTACCAGGATGCTGGGGCGGAAAGACTAAGGCACAAGAGTAAAGTTAGGTATCAAATATCTCTATCAAAAAAGT
>NC_051405.1:38713039-38713366 GCF_015228065.2 Penaeus monodon
AACATTCCCATGTGTTTTCATTCCGTGCGTGTAATCTTGCGTGCGTTCGTTCATTTGAGAACACGATTAAGGAGGTTTAGCCCCTTTAAAGGACACGAATAAGGCGTACCTTAATAAGAGAGCGTACCTAAAGTGAGCAGTATTAAAGGGACATGTCCTTTTCATACGTAAGATCGTCTGGGCGAAGGAATGCAATACCTCCATACAGGTATTTCCACTTTAATGTGAATTCGTGGTTTACATTGCCTTTTTCAGGGATTTTTTTTTTTTTATGAATAGAAGACTTTAGTGTGCACTTTAGTGTTAACGTAGAGAGGCATTACAATA
>NC_051405.1:38713485-38713675 GCF_015228065.2 Penaeus monodon
CACTTAATGGTACAAGGTACGGGTTCGTGAATTCATAAAATATGGAGCAAAGTACTGTAGGGTATTTCCATATCAGGGATTAAAGTATAACAGATATATGCAAATCCATCATAAGCGTATTATTCTCGACATATGCATTACGGAAATTGTGTTGTAAATAGCATTTGTGCCTCTATGCAAAGAGTGAAAT
>NC_051405.1:38713859-38714010 GCF_015228065.2 Penaeus monodon
GGAAATCACGATCGACCTTATCAGCCGGGGATCGATAACATATCAAGAAATAGATATAAGATGATACGCAAAATATCAGAAGGACGCCATTACACGTTTTTTACTTACGAAAAACAGCGACTGTTAATATGTTTCTCCTCCCCCCCCCCCT
>NC_051405.1:38714141-38714294 GCF_015228065.2 Penaeus monodon
GCAAGTTGAGAATTTTTTGCAAGGAATGAAATCTGGTGATTTTCTTTTCGAGTCTTTGTGAACGCTGGTGTGACAACAATCTTTAGACATCAAAAGCCGACTCAGGGAGGGAACCAAATCCTGTATCAACACGAGCCTGATATAAGCATTGTC
>NC_051405.1:38715229-38715439 GCF_015228065.2 Penaeus monodon
CTGTGGTAATTTTACTGTACACGAAACCATTATTCGTAAAGGTAGTAAAAACTCAAGTACAAGTTCTGTGAACATTTGTCTTTGTCTTGTTTTTACACAGAGAAACGGGAGAAATTCCACAAAGGAAAAGTGACTGAAAACAGTTAAAGATAACATGACAGATGTGTAGCCAAACGAATCTGGTAACTTTTATATGTTTGATAAAGACTG
>NC_051405.1:38715703-38717285 GCF_015228065.2 Penaeus monodon
CAATGCGGACAGAAAGAGACAAGGTGACGTAGTAAATAATATTAATCCTGAAAGCCGTAGAGAGGGAGAGGAGAAAGAGAAGAACAGATTCCAAGTACGAAGGTCCGGGGTCATCGTGAAGGAAAGAATGAACCTGATAACGGAAGGAAGAGGTCGATAAAACGGAAAACAGAAGGGAGAGAGAGAAAAAAAAAATGGAAGAGTTATACCATGGAGGAACACGGAGCGAGGGAACTAGAAGAATAAATAAACTACACAATTGAGGAAGAGGACGGGGGGGGGGGGACCAGAAGTAAATAATCATGAAAACGAAGGAGGAAGAACTACATCGTTGAGGAACGCGATGAGGAGGAACCACAAAAAAAGAAAATGGAAACGAATGAGGAAGAGGTACACAAGTGAGGAACAGGGAGCGAAGGAACACACCGAGGACGGGATTGCCGCGGGGAACCGAAGCGCCGCCGAAAGTCATGGTGTGCGAGTGGTCGGCGGTTACCACCAGCAGGGTGTTGGAGGCGTCAGTGAGCTTGAGGGCCGCGTTCACCACCTCCTCCAGGCGGGTCACCTCGTCTAGGGCGCGCGCGGCCATGTTGTAGTGGTGCGCGTGATCGAGACGTCCCGCTGTGGGTGAAACACTCGCTCATTCACACCTCCCGTACACCTACACACGCAAGGGTACGGCAGACAGGTACATCAGCTGTGCCTTCTGGCCTTACCGTTATCGTCGTTATTGGTCGTTATCGTCGCCAGCTGACCTTGCTCACGTGGGTCGTTCCTGGATGATGGTGGAGGATATTGTTGACCTTCTTACCTGCGAGCGTGGGACGTTCCCGTGCTGTACCTTGCTTAAGCACCACCACCAACACATAACATAAAATCATGCGGCATAGAGACAGTAAGCGTATGAAATACTAGGTTAAAAACATTTACAAAACATGCTATATAAAAGGCAAGAGACACAAAGAGTAATGAATTTCCCCTTCCAACAGCTGCCAATGTCTTCCAGAAAAAAAGTGACACCAAATTCCTAATGAAACAAGTCAGTAAGATTAGTGAACACGAAGAAAGAGACACCAAGGCCTTTTAGTCACATCGATCAGAGGGGGACAAGGGGAGCTGACGAGGGGAAGCGAAAACACGTCGGTAAGTGAAAAATATATACCCATGACAGGGTGTCCCCGGGGAGTGTTGTCCCCCCCAAAAGTAAACACATGGGAGTGGTCAGCCGTGAGGACCAGGAGCGTCTCTGAAGGCTGGGTGATGTTGAGGGCGTTTCTCACAGCCTCGTCAAGGGCGCCGATCTCCTCCAGCGCCCTCCGCCCGTTGTTGTGGTGGTGGGCGTGGTCTATGCGGCCGGCTAACGGAGGGGCGGGGATAATTCCAAGATTTTTTTTTTTTAGATTACACAAGGTTAGTGTTACAAAAGAGAACATAATAGTTATCATTATTCCTGCACGGGCGCCTACACTAAATTGTTCTACTTTCCGTGTATTTTTAGGGTGGTGAGTAAGATATATATGGGGCAAGGAGTGAGTATTATAAGGGTTAATGTAATGTTAATGACTAAATAACGATGTACAGA
>NC_051405.1:38718504-38718704 GCF_015228065.2 Penaeus monodon
GAATTCCTTTTTTTTATACTGAAGAAAGTTATAACAATTATTTCAATTAATACACGACAGTAATACAACAAATAACAAAGCAATTGAACTTTAATCTTAACCTAAGAGACATTTAATTGATGATTAAAATTCTTTATAATTATTATACATAATTTAACCCATACGTGTTAACGGTGTGACTTAGTCCACATATAAATACC
>NC_051405.1:38718880-38718983 GCF_015228065.2 Penaeus monodon
CTAGACACATTAGGGAAATAGTATCTTACATTCTAGTTTATTTCGTTTATTCCCTTCTATAAGATCTAAGACTCAGTATCTCTGTATCCGTTTTGCGCGGACG
>NC_051405.1:38719004-38719880 GCF_015228065.2 Penaeus monodon
TCCTTTCAGATCTTTCCCTTTAAGAAAACAGATGAGCATTCCAAGCATCACAATCCGCCTTCCAACGCCCACACGCCCGCACGCCCATCCCTTCCCCCTCCTCAACTGTCTCAGCCCCCCCCCCAACCTCCCTCATCCTCCTCTCTGGTTTGTCCCTTCCTCCCCCTCTCCCTCTCCTCCCCCTTCCTCCCCCTCTCCCTCTCCTCCCCCTTCCTCCCCCTCTCCCTCTCCTCCCCCTTCCTCCCCCTCTCCCTCTCCTCCCCCTTCCTCCCCCTCTCCCTCTCCTCCCCCTTCCTCCCCCTCTTCCTCTCCTCCTCCTTCCTCCCCCTCTCCCTCTCCTCACCCTTCCTCCCCCTCTCCCTCTCCTCCCCCTTCCTCCCCCTCTCCCTCTCCTCACCCTTCCTCCCTCTCTGCTTTCCATTCCACACCTTTTTAAACTCCCCATATCTTGCTAACCTCCACCACCCACCTTTCCTCCCTCTCTACTCCACACTCTTTTTAACTCCCCAAATCTTTCTCTCTCTCTACTCCACACTCTTTTTAACTCCCCAAATCTTTCTCTCTCTCTACTCCACACTTTTTTTTTACTCTCCAAATCTTTCTCTCTCTCTACTCCACACTTTTTTTTAATTCTCCAGATCTTTCTCCCTCTACTCCACACTCTTTTTAACTCCCCAAATCTTTTTATTTCTCTACTCCACACTCTTTTCAACTCTCCAAATCTTGCTCCTTATCCTTACCTTGTAGTTTTCCCCCCGCTCTATCTAAACCCTTCACACTTGCCCCTCCCCCCTGTTCTCTCCCTAAACCCCATATTCTACTCTACCCCCCCCCACACACACACACACCTTTCACCTGACAAACTAATTTCTAAAT
>NC_051405.1:38719905-38720459 GCF_015228065.2 Penaeus monodon
CCGTTTGTCCTCACCTGCCCCCATTTGACCCTTTGACCCGACGAACTAATTCAAAATTCCTTCTTTTTAACTCCCCCTCTCTGTCCTTCATGCCCTCCCCACCCCCCAGATTCTACCCTAACCCCCTTTCCCATCAACCTCACTACCCCCCCTCCCCACCCCTCATACCCCCTTCCACTCTATCCCCCCGCCCCCTACACCTCACCACCCTAAACCATTTCTGTTAACCCTCCCACCCCCGATTATTTTCTTTGTTTTTAGCCCCCGTCTATCCTCACCTTCGACCATGAGGAAAAAGCCATGTGGGTTTTTGCGCAGGATCTGAATGGCTTTGACGGTCATCTCCACCAGGGAAGGGTCACCTGTGGGTCCCTTGTTTCTGTCCACCTCGAAATCCAAATGGGAATAGCCGAAGATTCCTGCAGGAGGCGAAGAACGTAGTATTACTAAGGAGTACTGTTAAGAAGTATTATTAAGTAGCATTAGTCTCAATACCATGAGCGTAGATTAGCCTGAATGGATGGATGTGATAGATGTGCACTTAGAAATTGAAA
>NC_051405.1:38721123-38721505 GCF_015228065.2 Penaeus monodon
GGAAACCAATTAATCAAATAGCAGTGGTTCTGTGTCCCAAGTAACATTACTTCTCTCGTCACCCAATCTTTCTCACCCTCCTCTTTATGTTAAATCATAACATAAGGACAATTTCTATTTTTTTCCGCAGTCTCAGTAAAAAAAGTCAAACGCGATGAGAGAAAACCAGAAAATTAATACATGTCACCACAGAAAATATCCCTTGAGTTAATACCTACTTTAACCTCTAGTGAGAAAAAAAACACTTAGTAACATTAATGCACCATCTTTCCTGTAAACATAATGACATTTATATACACGAGAACACAGTAAAGAGTGTGTCCTTTACCAAGTCCTTTCGTGACAGAAAAAAGTGTCACTTATCGAAATCTTGTTCCTATCA
>NC_051405.1:38721571-38722170 GCF_015228065.2 Penaeus monodon
TTCCTGGGAACCAAGTGGCTCTGGGTTGAGTTTTACAAAAGATATATCACGTATTTTCTAATCAGGATATCAGGATAAACATATAGTTTGGTCACGGAGGAGGAAGTAGTAGGTAAAATATTAAGAGAGGGGAGGATATGGATGAGGATATGGATTGGGGTTGTGAGGACGAGGATGAGGATAAGGATTGGGGTTGTGAGGACGAGGATGAGGATAAGGATTGGGGTTGTGAGGACGAGGATGAGGATAAGGATTGGGGTTGTGAGGACGAGGATGAGGATAAGGATTGGGGTTGTGAGGACGAGGATGAGGATAAGGATTGGGGTTGTGAGGACGAGGATGAGGATAAGGATTGGGGTTGTGAGGACGAGGATGAGGATAAGGATTGGGGTTGTGAGGAGGCAGATGAGGAAGAGGATTAGGATGATGACGAGGAAGATGAGGATGCGAAGGAGGATTAGGATGATGAGAAAGATCAGGCTATCAGTATAAACATATTTTATGATAAGGGAGGAAGGAGAAGAAGAAAAATGAAGAGAAAGATGGGAGAATGAAGATAAGGATAAGGATGATGAGGATCAGACTAAGAATATAGTAAG
>NC_051405.1:38722277-38722369 GCF_015228065.2 Penaeus monodon
ACTGGGGAGGAGATGGAGAACGAGAAGGATTAGGATGGTGAGGATGAGGATTGCGATTAGGATGAGACGGAAGAGGATCAGGCTGTCAGTAT
>NC_051405.1:38723303-38724022 GCF_015228065.2 Penaeus monodon
CAAAAACCGAAAGCCGTAGAGATGGACGAACACCCACCTAGGAGATAATCAGTGTATCTCGGGTCCACGCTGTCGAACTGAGCCTTGTTCCACACGTACTCAGCATGGAGGTCACGTGTCTTCTTGTCGTGAACCCAAGCATCTAGAAGATTCCTCCCGTCGGTCCTTCGGCCTCTCTGGTCTCTCTCCTCGCGGTCAAACTCGGTCATGGGAATCCAGTGGCGACGACCTCCTCCCAGTAGCACCTGCAGGAGAAAAGAGGTTACGTGTGGGTTATTGTGTGTAGATCGGGTTGGTTGATGAGGCGAGGTATGGGGATGATGTGGTATGTGGTAACTGTGTGGGTCTGGGTCGTGTTCAGTTTGATATGAATACGGGGTTATGTTGGATGATTGTATAGGTCGTAGTTATATCCATTATTATAAGTTATATCCATTATTTTTTATTCGAAAGATGAAAAAAACGAGGCCATGTTAGGGTGATTTTGTACGTCGGCAGGTCGAAAAGAAGTCATGTTAGGACCATTATCCGTGACTCTGGGTTATCACAGGTCAGGGTCATATCTTTTATCGCTCATCCGGGTTACATTTGGAAAGGGAAATTAGACGATTGGGGTTGGTTGTAACGCTCGACGATTCCCTCCTCTTACTCTCGGGTTACATTGAGTTCGAAAAGTGAAAGCTTTGTCTATTTTTTTCGGTGTTTGTATTACGCATTTG
>NC_051405.1:38725159-38725564 GCF_015228065.2 Penaeus monodon
ACTTAGAAAACCCTTTAATCAAATTTTGCAACAAACAGAAATGAACCCGCAGAAGCCAAGCATCGCACAGCCAAGAGTGCAACTTGCATAAAGGTCAACCTCTTTGCAGAAAGTAGTTTGAATACTTCCCTTCCCTTCGCAACGAGAAAGTTCGGTGACCGGAACGCACTCGCAGGTAATAGCAAACTAAAGCCATTTGCTCCGGATTCTTACGTTGACAAGAATGGGAAACGTCTCATAAGCTTGCTCTAAAGGGAGTTAAAGCGAAAAAGGGTGGAAAAAGAAAAGAAAAAATCAACACCCAATAAAAGTTAGGGCCTTTTGTATATCGCCGAGTTTCGTCATATGCGCAATAAAAGGCGAGGCGGGTGAATTGGTCGTGAATTTATGTCTATACTTTGAAAG
>NC_051405.1:38727504-38728141 GCF_015228065.2 Penaeus monodon
CCTTTCCTTGCAATCAGTCCCGTCGGCCGCAGCACATATCGCAAACTCTACCTAATTAGTGCCATCAAGTCCTTCAGTGAAAAATATACGTCAGTAATAGAGAGGAACACAGTAAACTTTCGCCTAGATCATGTTGCATAAATTTTCTTCAGAGATTGGCTCTTGTAAAAAGGGGATAATGAAGTGATCATATGTTGCTGTGGCGTCGTTATGAGCATTTATTATTCATGTTTTAGGCATAAACAAGAAAGATAAAGAAAAAAAAAACTTCATTTGCAACAAATCAGACCATGGAGGGGAATAAACCTTTGAAAAAAAAATAATGATATTCATCAGAATTACAAATGCAGACTTCATTTCCGGGTCAGCAACACTATTCACATTATCAAAAAGGTTAACAAAGTCATTATTGTCGCTACATGTATCATCGCGCTGTATTTTATCATGACTATTGGAAAATTATGTCACGAATAACGCCAGGAACTCAGGCATTGGGAGCGACATTGACAATGCAACAGCGTTTTGGCCTTCCGGCCTCGTCATCCAGCCCCTGCTCCTCTTCCTCGCCCTTCTTTTCCCTTCCTCCTCCTCCTTCTCATCGGTCTCCTCCTCCTCCTTTTTGTCCTCGTCCTCTTTG
>NC_051405.1:38728257-38728478 GCF_015228065.2 Penaeus monodon
TTCTTCCCCCTTTCCTCCGCCTCATTTCCCTGCTTCTCTTTATCCTCTTCACCCTTTTCCCTCTCCTTCTCCCTCCCTCCACTTCTATTTTTTCTCCATCTCCCCGACATATTCAATTTCCTCCTTTCTGTTCCTTTTTTCTCATTCTTTTATTCTTTACTTATCTTTAATATTCCCTTCTGCCACCCCCGCGACTTTTTTTCTCCTTCATTTCTTATTAA
>NC_051405.1:38728520-38728971 GCF_015228065.2 Penaeus monodon
ACCGCATACACATCTTGCTTTTCCACATTTGTTCCATTTTTCAACCCCTTCCTCTTCCACCTCCATCTCGGCCTCCACCTCCACGTTCTCCACCACCTTCACCTTCACCTCCATATCTACATACACCTCCACCTCCACGTTCTCCTCCACCTCCACCATTACATCCGCCTCAACCTTCACATCCGCCTCCACCTTCACCTCTACATAGACCTCCACCTCCACTTCTACTTAGACCTCCATCTCCACCTTCACATCCGCCTCCACCTTCACCTCTACATAGACCTCCACCTCCACCTTCACATAGACCTCTACCTCCACCTCCACCTCATCGCTATCGCCTCAACTACCTTCTTCACCTTCGAAAACCGACATTCAGCAACTCATGAGAACGTAAAACATAAATTAAGGAAGATATGATCAAGCATTAACATTCGTCTCGTTGCGCAATTGG
>NC_051405.1:38729982-38730171 GCF_015228065.2 Penaeus monodon
TGTACTTACATTTATATTACGTCCGGGTTCATTCTCGACCAGCTGACGAGCGATGTCCTTACACGTAGCATGGGCGTGCACAGGAACCTTGGCGTCATCCTCCCAGTACCTCGAGGGTGAGCGAGCGTAGAGAGCAGAGGGCGTGCCGTGGGTGAGGCGAGTGTTGGTCACGATGCCTGTGCTCTTGCC
>NC_051405.1:38730665-38731054 GCF_015228065.2 Penaeus monodon
TCTTTAATGAACATCTTGGATCATTTTTTGCTTTAGACTGATATTTTTATGTCGAACCAATACCTTCCTTATTAGCCGTAATTACACCAGGGCGTACATTGTACTTTAATGGTCCTGCACTGTTATAACGAAGCATGAAATGGAGTGAACTATTATAGCGAGGACAATCATGCGATCCAATCACCTTCTTGATTCTTTGATCTGTTGGTAACGTTTTTCTAGCTGTTCCGCCGATAAAATCTACGGTCGGCTACCCGCGTTTTATTATTCCCCGAGGAATCCTTTACAATGGAAGCCTTAATAATAACTTTGCCTGGAAAGAGTTTGTGGATGAATTGCTTTTGCTTCATATCAGATATAATGAATAGAGTGTCTCGAGTTTAAAATAG
>NC_051405.1:38731139-38731293 GCF_015228065.2 Penaeus monodon
TCTATCCTTTAATTTTTTTATCGGGTTTCTAATTTAGAGCTCAATAAAGTATCGCAAAAAAATAATACCAGTTATCCATGGCTAAGGTCGGCGATTTGGACCATAACGAAAAGAAAACGAGAATGAAAGATATGACAACAAACGGCTTCCGTAG
>NC_051405.1:38731558-38731649 GCF_015228065.2 Penaeus monodon
AGTAAAAATCAAAATTACAAAAAAATATTTCAGTAGCATTAACAGCAGGAGTATCATCTGCAACACCAACAACAAAAAAGCATCAATTAGA
>NC_051405.1:38732462-38732572 GCF_015228065.2 Penaeus monodon
CAATCTGACCGAAAGAATGTGCCAGGTCGGACCTCTCGGCGCTCTGGGATTTCGACGTTAACCGGTCAATAAGAGGCATATTTTTCCCCCGGAGGCTTTATGGGACATGA
>NC_051405.1:38733544-38733852 GCF_015228065.2 Penaeus monodon
CACGGACACGATACGATAAAGAGGAAACTAAACGCAAAAGCAGAATGAGAAACGGAAATGAAAGAGAGTAAGTATATAGAAAATATATAAAAGAAAAATAAAGGAGACAGTACACAGAAGCAATAAAAACGACAAGAGAAGAGACTCGGGGGAAATACGCACGAGAATATATATTGAAAACTACTGGGCCCAGGAGTATAAGGCAAACCTGGTTTTACAAAAATAAAAAGGAAATCATATGATACTAATAACGTTAATGGTGGTAATGTTATTGACGATGGAGAGATCGCGAGCTTGTGGGCGTGGGA
>NC_051405.1:38735145-38736190 GCF_015228065.2 Penaeus monodon
CACGTAATACACTTTCTTTCTTTCGGAATTTATTTATCTTTTATCCTATTTATCTTTCTACATACTGTGAATAAATTTTAAGAGGAGATCGTAGAGAAATGCCGTTTATAACTATTCAGAATTCCGGGCAGGAATTCTTTTACAATTTATCACCTGACTGTGGCAACAAATGGCCCACGTTTGCAAAAATACAGAAGGATAACAATACTGCATTACACAACGGAACGGGTAAAAAAAAAAACCTCTGTGCTTTTAAGAATATAAAGCTTTTAAAGGAACATGGTATGATTTCAGTTTTATCCATTTGCCATATTGCTTTTATTTAGCTGTTTCATTTAATTTTCTTAGCATGCTTGGTATTCCTCGGTAAGAAGGTAAACTACGTTAAACTTTGCATATGTTATACTTTATCTATTTCCCTTAACACATAACATGAAATTTAATGGGTTTGTTCTCCTTACCATAAATGCAAGTTACCTGCTGATAGAAAAGCTTTTATATGTCCTTGGAAACTATTGTTTCTCTTGACTAGTGTACGGAAATAAGTTTGAATAATCACCAGTAACACCACAACACAGAAACATTTTTCGTCAAGGTTTCGTTTTCTTTTTTTAGCCAAGATCACTAAAACACCATCATCAAGGCCCTAAGATCCGAGATACACATTCCCATATTAACAGTGAGTGAGGGTCGTCGAGAAATGATTGGTGATGAGACCTAATAAAACGTACAAGGTCGAACGTCACCACCTTTGCATATTTCTGTGGGGATGCTCTCATCGCTTCCCAGTCATCTCTGTCATCCTTTGGGCCTAGGGAGATGAGACGTGTCAAGTCGCTAATGGAGTGGTGTGTATTGGTATGTCATGGTTTTAGTGAGCTTGCGTGTCTCTTTACAAAGTGGCACATATGTAATAAGGTGAATATAAAATGAGGTATAAGTGATTTCACATTTTTAGTGTATATCCACAATGATAATATCGTTGTATTATATATATGTCTATGTTTCTATGCAGACACCGACATACGAGTACCCTTTCACATTG
>NC_051405.1:38736324-38736446 GCF_015228065.2 Penaeus monodon
TTCTAATAACGCTGAGAGTTGCACGTCGATATTCGATACTCACTACCTCGTTACTCGACGATCTCGTGTTATTATCAATATAACTTTCCACACAAACGCCATATATACATATACACTTCCCC
>NC_051405.1:38736599-38736944 GCF_015228065.2 Penaeus monodon
GATTCCGCCTTACATTTTTATTAAATATCCCGAAGACATTTCATCCTTATCTAAACGCACGCTTGAGTATGTGAGCAGTACGTCAACATCCATTTCTATTAAGCATGACGGTTTCATATATCATGCATGATACACGAGCATACATTTGTCTTCCGCTGGGCATATTAGATAAAATCCTACTGCTCGGTTTCCTCGTCGGAAATAATTGTATCATTGCTTTGGTTAACATTCCAATTCGCTTATTCTGTCTCTTATATTCGTTGTTTGCTGTAAATGAGAGAGGAATAAACTCGGAGAGACAAAAGAAATGGGATACGGGGTACACAGGAGACGATGAGGTAAAAC
>NC_051405.1:38737113-38737286 GCF_015228065.2 Penaeus monodon
TATAAAACGAAGGAAAGATAAAGCAATGAAGATAAAAACAAGATGGGAGTAAGAAAGAATGGAAAATAACATAAAGAACGAAAGGAATAGGAAAGAACGAACATATATAAACCCTCGTGAATGGAAAAGGAAATCGAACAAACACCCGTTGAAAAGAATGGAGACGAATAAGT
>NC_051405.1:38737342-38737581 GCF_015228065.2 Penaeus monodon
TAAGCGAAAAAAAGAAATAACAAAGAATTAAAACATAGACCCAAATAAGCTAATAGACAAATCTAAAATAAAAATGAAAGAGAAACAACAAAAATACAAAGAAAAGAAGGGCCACGCAGCCACTAATAACAAGAGATAAAACGACCGTCCTAATGAACATCGACACACGAAGGATTTTCGTCCAGAGATGCTGTGGGAGGAACAAGATGCTATTTAAGTCCCGGATCTGCTTGAAGGCG
>NC_051405.1:38738490-38738719 GCF_015228065.2 Penaeus monodon
CCAGAGAGGAAATATGGCAGGAGCGACTGAAGTTCTGTCAGGTGGCAAGGAACGCAAAAGCCGACACATTCATAAATACATTTCTTGGATATTTTTTCCCCTCTCTTTTTTTTTCCCTCTTTTTTCTTTTTTCCCCTCTTTTTTCTTTTTCCCCTCTTTTTTCTTTTTCCCCTCTTTTTATTTTTTATCCTTTATATCATCAGTCTTGGCAGCAGTTTGAAGTGTACCT
>NC_051405.1:38739098-38739167 GCF_015228065.2 Penaeus monodon
ATTAGAGAGGAAATCTTATACATGTGATAATGAGAGACAGGTAGATAGGTTGTTGAATGAAAGGAAAGC
>NC_051405.1:38739278-38739603 GCF_015228065.2 Penaeus monodon
TATTCCTACGAGTGACACATTGTCCTCCAGCGTAGAGACATGCTTGAAAAAAAACCCAGACAAAAATAATGATTTAATTCTAAAATATTTTCCTACTCTTGGAATCTTAATGTACTGTTACGTAACTTAGGAGAAAAAAATAGGTTAATATAAATAACGAAGAATCTTAATGACCTGAAAACTGTATCTGAAATCGTGATGTGCACAAAGAAAACCCGTAATTACCACATGCAAAATAAACATGCATGTTTAATGTTTGTCATGAAAAATATATATAAAAATCTAATTCGGGATAAAAAAAAAGGAAAATGGAGAAAATACCTAT
>NC_051405.1:38739803-38740054 GCF_015228065.2 Penaeus monodon
AACATTGATATGAAGCACACAACTCAGGGCAATAACCCACACCCAAAAATACTGTTGGTGAAACTCCGAGCAAAGGTAATGGGCCAAGTTCAAACATGCAAAGGCTGAAAAAAATGACAGAGAGAAAGAGAGAAAAAAACATATCTATTTAAAAAAAAGGGGAAAAAAGGAAAGGGAGAGAGAAAGAAAAGGGAGGAAAATAAATAGAAAGAAAATTTCTTATTAACTTCTTTTCCCTCCCCGCCTTCATC
>NC_051405.1:38740137-38740242 GCF_015228065.2 Penaeus monodon
CCTTCCTCATTCTCTTCCCGGAAAAGGTGAAAATATCACTTGCTTTATATGCATCCTTCTGGGGGGAAAAGCGGGAAAGGGAGAGATGAGATGACAGTAGGAACG
>NC_051405.1:38740885-38741295 GCF_015228065.2 Penaeus monodon
TTGTTTCTGTCAATCATTGAGTGAATGTTACATTTCCGTCCATATGTGGCACGCCATGGCTCCCAATATAAGTTTTACTACAAGTGGCACTTTTGACTAAGCCAGTTACGAGTGCCAATGCCCACCCCATCACAACGCCTTGGCACCCACCCTGCGTTTTATGAATACCATGGCAAGTATGCGTGTGGTATATATATGGCATCATAAGCTAGATATGGGATAAACACGAGGTTTGAGCAGATGATCGCTAGGAAAGGAGTGCGCAACTCAGCAATGCAATTGTTTAGCGCAACGTTTTTGTCATATTTTGATGATATATGCAAATAGGGATTTAGATTTACGGTCTTTTTTAGATGTATGGTTGTTAATGGCCTCATAAGTACAGCAACGTTTAATGCACATCCGGACTT
>NC_051405.1:38741395-38741840 GCF_015228065.2 Penaeus monodon
TTGCTTTTCTTTTCGTTTATGGTCCAATAAAAACATTGCACTCATGGCCTGAGAATTCTTGGCAAGGCCCCGTGACTTACACACATACAAGCCCACACACCCATCCAGGAGTCACCATCACATGAACACTCAACATACTTAAAGTTATCTACCACAACTCTGCATGCACGGATACCACTGCATAGTTTAATGGCGTAGTGGAAAGACCTGGGATCCATTAACTAACGGACCTGTAGCAACCATCTGCGTTCTGCCATCAGAGGGCGCAAGCAGACAGAACCAGTACAAGGTGCACCTTCGCGGCACTTGGTGAAGGCAGAAGCATTGCAGTGAGCAGCGTATTCTCCTTGACATTTGTGTTTGTTGTGCCTGCTGCGTAATGCTGATTGTCTGTCTGTAGTTTTCCACTGCCTTTCTGTACTGACTGAAGTTTATGGATATTTTG
>NC_051405.1:38742220-38743060 GCF_015228065.2 Penaeus monodon
AAGACACTGACATTTCGATAGTTACGCCAATGGAAATAGCTCGAAACGTCAAAGGAACATGAACCGAGAAATTATTCATTTACACTCGGAATATTCTTTATACTCGTCCCTATGACCTTTGTTCACGAGAACACGATATGCAAGATGGATATTATTCAAAGAAATTTACAGAGATAAACAGATAATGTCTCTGTTAATGATATTAGATATCATTGGACGATGCAAAGAGCTTTTAGTTCTAATTAAGTGACTAAGTAAATAACTAGATAATTAAAACGAAGAAAAAAAATTACGCTGGTAAAAGTAATCAGAATGTATGCTCTCGCTTTTAAACATTGCCATCGCGAGTTGAGAATAATCCACCAATTCACTTTTTTTCTTTCTTCTTTTTCTCATGCTGCTTTCTAAAACGTCAAAGAACAAGGCGTGCACTACATGGATTCTTTTAGCCCGAACCGACACGGGTGACACAGCAGACAAAACGAATGGAACTGCCTCGAAATAAGTCGCTGGAAGCACAGCAGCGCCGCCAAGCGAGAGCGCGGTCGTTAGAAAATACGATGCAATTGAGGCGCGACAATTGGTGGTTACGCGGAGCACTTGACACACGAGCAAATTAGCTGCCGCACTCGGCGCTGCAGGATCCGAGGAGCCGCTAAGATAAGTGAACGATCCATTTAGCAACGCTTCGCTCGCCTGCCGGAGTGATATGATGGATACGTGGCGCCATTACGTCAGGTTTGAGACTAAATGTGTTGGAACGGGGGTTGGCAATGCGCTGGGTTCCTCCTCGCGGTCTTTCGCCCTCTCTCGATTTCTGTCGCTTTTTCTGTCTGGCTA
>NC_051405.1:38743332-38743411 GCF_015228065.2 Penaeus monodon
TATTCGTGTGTTTTCTTCCCTTCGTTGTTCTCCCGCACACACTACACCCAGCACATAACGCCACACCAACTAGACAAAC
>NC_051405.1:38743586-38743726 GCF_015228065.2 Penaeus monodon
ATCCCTTGCTCTGCATGACACTCTCTGTTTCACAGCCAGACTAACAACGGTCGACGAGGTTGATGGAGAGCTGTCCGCGTCACTAATGGCCGGAATCGTACCCGTGTTCATAAAGTGTATTCCAATAACAAATGACTGTG
>NC_051405.1:38743991-38744232 GCF_015228065.2 Penaeus monodon
CCACCACCAACAACAAAACACGAATCACAGTCAAACAAATCTGGCTTAAATCCTACCAAGCTTTACATGACCGTAACCTCCCCCCCCCTTGTCCCACATGGACACTATCAGCGAGCTTTTATCAGCGCCACTTGTCAAGACCCTTATGCATTATGACGTCCTGAAGATGGCTGTAATGACAATACTGATCTTGCAAAGGAGAAGCTGAGTTATTGCTATTCGGTTGCAGATTGATGCTGTT
>NC_051405.1:38744311-38744434 GCF_015228065.2 Penaeus monodon
GAATTATTGCTATTCGGTTGCAGAGTGATGCTGTTTTTTTTTTTTTTCTTTGTTGATGAGAAAGAAAATATTTAACAAGAGATGTATCTTTTTTATTGATAAAAAATGGGAAATATTTAACAA
>NC_051405.1:38744638-38744841 GCF_015228065.2 Penaeus monodon
TTGGGTCCTCGCTTTTCATATTGCTGGATCGTTTTCTTATCCCATCTATGGTGCTTACAAAGTTGATTTATCTATGAAATCTATATCCTGGTTTATCTATCCAGTGTATCCTTTGATCGGAATATGTATTTTATTTTTCTTGCATTTTATAACTCGATTTACATGGAATTCTGTGGATGAAATAAAGTTCTATTCTGTTTATG
>NC_051405.1:38744963-38745900 GCF_015228065.2 Penaeus monodon
GTAAAGAAAGTATTCCTGGATTTATCTATTTATACTTTCAATAAATACTGTGCTTTTGCTTAATAATTTGACTTATACTACGGTTGGATCACTCCCTCCCCCCCCCTTTCATTATCTATTCAGTTATTAACTCTAAAATATTGCTTTATTTACTCCAATTTGGTATAAGTACATATTGGCTTATTCGGCCGGTAGTTTGTTTTATATAAATATGTTTTCTCTTTTTCTGTTTTGTAGCTTTTTGGTTCGTTATTAACATTAAGACCTAATTAAAGGGCAGTCTTCATTATCTCCAAAGCCATGAGGATTTCACTTGCAACAACCGGATGTTGCAATTCCTGCTTTGTTAGAGACGAAATTATAACTGGCTAGGATGTAACTATGGGAGTCTCCCGGATGTAGGAATGTTACGTCATAATATGCTGACGTCATCATTTGCTGACGTCACAAAGCGGTGGCGTTGATTCCGATAAAACGAGAAATGTGTTTGGCCAGTTTGTTTGTTTCATTCATAACTCGACCGAAGAGGAAATATACGGCATGATTTTCGCTTGTTAACTTGTATTCTTTTATTATGTTTTCTTTCTTCTCCAAGCTTCTCAATTTGCAACATCTATATCTTTCACTTTCAATACGGAGTCTTGAGTCATGCCGATCTGTCTGCCACTGACTCCCTCGCGGTCTTTCTTCTTTGTTTTCTTTCTGTTAACTTTCCTTATCTTCTTTTTTTTTCCGTTTCCTTACTTATTCTATTTTTGGTCTAAGACTTTCACTTCTTTGCATTCCCTCTTCCCTCGTTCGTTCCTTCTTATTTTCTTCAAGTATCTCATATTTACCAGAGTGTCATGCAGGTTGTGGAACGAAGAAATGGAGAGAGCAAAGAGGGAGTAAAAGAGAGGAGAGGAGTGAGGGAGAAGGAGGGAGGTGATGAAAGGAC
>NC_051405.1:38745933-38746758 GCF_015228065.2 Penaeus monodon
AAGGCCGGACGAGAAAAAATGGAGAAATGGGAAAGGAAGGAGGATGAGAAAGGAAGGAAGGGGGAAAAGAAGACTCATAACTAGGGAAATGACGGGATAAAGGGACGGAGAAAGAGAAAATGGGATGAAGATGGAAGAGGAGCGGATGGATAAATAGACGGTGGGAAGAGAGGGGAAAACAAAAATGGGAATGAGGAAAGGGAAGAAAGAGAGAGAGAGAGAAGATCAAGAGATAAGGTAAGGGGATTAGAAAGGAGGAGAGACAAGGGAAAAGAGCAAGAAGAAAGAAAATAAGTAGAAGGGAGGAAGGGAAGAGGGAAGAAAGCGTTAATGGAAGCAATCGAAGGAAGGAGAGAGAGGGATATTGGGGGAAGATTGAAGACGAGAAGGAGAGGGAGAGGGAGACGAAAGTAACGAAAAGGGAAGGAAGGAATAGAGAGAAGAAAGGGGAAGCTATGCAGATAGGAAGGAGGAAGAAAGGAATTGGCAAAGAAGCCTGATGATTTCACTGCTGAAAAATGGAAGTGATAAACTTTTTGTTATAGTCCCTCCTCGCCCACGATGCATCACTATCAACAGAAAACGAGATGCCAAGGAGGACTATTTGACTAAATCAATTTCGCTGACAAAAGGCCTTCGAATCTGAAATTGCAGTTGCATCTATTGTTAGATTTGTACGATTACTGACAGATCTATTTGCATCCCTGGCTGCGGCCATTTCTAGGTCTCGTCTAATTAAGGCTGGGATCATGTTTCTACCCATCTCTCAGTCTGTGCATTATATTAGTACTAATACACACATGTATGTTTCTCTACAAATGTGTA
>NC_051405.1:38746909-38747249 GCF_015228065.2 Penaeus monodon
CGTATAAGTGTGTTCATGTGCGTAAGCAAGACCAAATGTGTGTATGTTGGATGTCGCCCTGCGGTCAAAATGCCCAGAAGAGATCACAGGCAACATAATATTGATTTTTTTCTTTCGAAACTCATCATGTTTTTTTTCACCAGCGGGGAAGAAAGTGCCAACAAATAAGTTAAACGAGTGTGTGTACAATAAGCCACAAGGTTCAAGACTGTGTCAGGTTTAGATATAAACTTTGCGTGAAAAACACCACGATAGTTTTTTTCTCTCTTGAATTAGGTTTTCCATGCTTTAGAAAAAAAAAATGCTTGCAAGCTAAAGTATGTTGTTTGAACAGGTTGTC
>NC_051405.1:38748169-38748827 GCF_015228065.2 Penaeus monodon
TTATTAAAGTTCTGAAATTATATTAGTTACTGAATTAACTGCCACTGCAACGTCGTGAAACAGGTCATGTGATATCAGAGACATTAGAAAATCAAATACGTTTATTATCTTGATATAAAAACTTGCAAAAGACATTCCTTTGCGTTTATTCAAAATATAACATTTAATTATCAAAACATCGAAAATTTAAAATGCCATAAAAAATTGACAATACCTTTTTAAAATGCCGAGTTGGAATCATTAATTCTAAAGTCATTTTTTAAAAGAAATAATCGGTATATATATTTCAGAAGTAACGATAGTAATATGAAAGAAGGGATAATAATACAATAGTAAACTATTAAAAATCATGATGGAAACAACAAAAACAAAATGATTTAAATAAAAAGTCACTTTTGCAAAATAATGAAAAATCCAATATGATCCAATAAATACCTTAAAAAAAAAAAACAGACATGATATCCCAAAACCAATATCCAGTATTGATACAGTATAACAATACTGTAACATCTGAGCTAAAAACAATTATTAAGAAAAAAAGTTAAAAAAATCAGAAATGGAATTCCTTACTGAGGAAAAGGTTTCCCTGTCAAAAACAATAATTAAGAAGAAAATATACCTTTCCTAAGATTTAAAAAAACCCTACGCATTATTATTT
>NC_051405.1:38748955-38749443 GCF_015228065.2 Penaeus monodon
CCGTTTAAAATTTTTATTATTGATTTCTCTTACTCAAGCTGTGTTTATATTTCTCTCTTTCCACTTCTTCTGTAGTGTACCTATCCCTTATTCCTTTGTTACGGTATTTAAGACCTTCCCCCTATTTCTAATCTACCCTTTCTTTCTCCTCATTCGCTCCTTATGGCCGTCTGTTGTTATCCCCTCTCCCTCATTCCCTACCTCTTCCCTTCTCTTGCTTCCTCATTCTTTAATCTCTTCCCCTATTCCTTATCCCAATCTTTCCCTCCTATCTTCTTATTCTCGGTACATATCATTTTCGCCTCTCTTTTCCATTCTCCTATCCACCCCCTTATCTTATTCCTTCTCTCGTCTCTCTTCCATCCCCTACTTCCCTTTTTTATTTCTCTTTCTCTCCTCTCATCATCTTCCTCACCTACTTCTTCTCTCCCTGTCTCCTCTCCCTCTTTCTTATTACCTTTCCACCAAACCACTATTTTTCATCATAT
>NC_051405.1:38749909-38750225 GCF_015228065.2 Penaeus monodon
CCTCTCCCCCCTCCTAGGCAGCGCTCCTTTCAGCTGTCCGGCCCAAGATAAAAGGGGTTTCAGAAAAAATAAACAAAAACGGAAAAGGGGGGGTGAATGTAAAGGGCCAAAAGGGGGGGAAGAAAAGGGACCCTAATGATAAAAAACAACATGGCGATTGTGGGTTGTTATGGTTGTAAATTCCTTTTGGTCAGTGTCCCTTGTTACTGGTGTTTGTATAATGGTGAGTTGTAGTTGGGGCGGGAGCGACATAGAGGGAATCTTTATATACACACTCATATACATGTAAACTCCATAAAAACAAACACATTATTAT
>NC_051405.1:38750436-38751212 GCF_015228065.2 Penaeus monodon
AAACCCCAAAAAAAAACACCACAGCAAACACACCTTTCTTTTTTCTCCCTTACTTAATCTTTTCCTTTTCCTTTGTCTCTATCTGCATGATAACGCTACACGCAGAAAAAGAATAAAACTCCGCATTCCCTTTTTGTCGCTTCACTGGCAATAAACCGCAAACACGAAAAAAGAGAGCCAGAGAGAGAGAGCAAAAATATTCGAATGCAGATTACGTCACGGCCAGGTCGCAAACAGGGCGCGGACGAAGGCGTTGCCTACCCGGGCTTCATCATGCCTTTTCAGCTTTAAAGGAATGGGTCATCGGTTTCCTTTTTACTGCCTCTTCACTTTGCATAATTGTCTTCGTTTTCTTGCGAGACGGAGAGGTTAAAAATGTATATATATAAAGTGGATGATGAGTTTGACTTTCGGGAAACCATGTAACAGGAAAAAGTAAGGGATATGTTTCATTCGTTTTCATTTTGTTTCGTTTATTCTGTCGTTTAGAAGTGTTGTGGCTGAAATGCGGATGATTTCAGCTTTTAGGAAACGGTGTAGCAAGCAAAGGTTAAAGCTAAACTTCAATCGTTGTCTTTTGTTTTGGTATTTCACGTCTATTAGTCCGAAGAGCTATTGAATATGCCCCAGGGTTTAAAAAGAGACCTTTTTTGGGTCGGGGTCAGGGATACACCCTTTTTTCCGTTTATGAATATTTTTTTTTATCTAGCTTCAAACCCCTTAAAAGGCAAGTGGTATTTGAAAGCGAAGGGCAATTTGTCAGGCGGAAAAAAAAC
>NC_051405.1:38751267-38751342 GCF_015228065.2 Penaeus monodon
AAATACTATTTGGGAAATTGCGGGAAAATGTTTGTATGAGTGCGTTTTTGAGGTTTTTTTTCTTACTTTTACTGT
>NC_051405.1:38751912-38753058 GCF_015228065.2 Penaeus monodon
TTTCCCCCCCCTCCTTATCCCCCCCATCCCTCCCTCCCCCCTTTTTTCCCCCTATTTCCCTCCCCCTCCTTTCCCCTTTTTTCCCCCCCCCCTACCCCTTCCTTTTCCCCTCCCCCTATCCCCCCCCTTCCCCCCTACCCCCCTCCCTTTTTCCCCCCCCCCCCCCCCTACCCCCTCCTTCTCCCCCTTTTTCCCCCTTCCTTATTTTCCCCTACCCTCTTCTCCCCTTCAAAAACCCCCCTTTCCCCCTTCTCTCCTTTTTTCTTTTTTCCCTTCCTTTCCCCCTTTTCCTTCTTTGCTCCTTTCCCCCCCTCTTATTTCCCCCTCTCTTTTTTTTTCCCCCCCCCTTTTCCCTTTTTTTCCCCCTTCTCCTTCCCCTTTTTTCCCCCTTCCCTTTCTTTTCTCTCCTTTCTCCTCCCTTGGTCCCCCCCCTCTCTTCCCTTTCCCTCCTTCTTCCTCCCTTCCCCCTTCTCCCTCCCTTGTTACCTCCCTTTCCCTCCCCTTCTTTCCCCTTCTTTCCTTTCCCCTTATTTTTTCCTTTCCCCTCCCTCTCTCCCCCCTCCCTTTCCCCTTCCCCCCCCTTTTCCCTCCCTCCTCCCTCCCTCCCCCCCTCCCTTTCCCCCCCCTTCCCCCCTCCCCCCCCCTTCCCCAAAAAACCCCCCCCCCCCCCCTCCCCCCCCCCTTTTCCTCTCCCCCCCCCCCCTCCCCCCTTTTCCCCCCTCCTTCTTCCCCCCTTTGGGGGCCCCTTTTCCCTTTTGCAATTTTTGGCTCCCCCCCCCCCCCTTTCCCCTTTTTTCCTCCCCTTTTTTTCCCCTTTTTCCCCTTTTTTCCCTTTCCAAAACCCTCCCTTCTGGAATTTTTTCCCCCCTTTGGGGTTTTTGGTCTACTCCTTTTTTTTCCCCCTTTTTTTCCCCGTTTCCCCGGCCCATTTTGGGGGGCCCCCCCAGGTTTTTCCCGTTTTCTTTGGCTATTAAAAATCCCCGAAATTCCCCCGTTTTTTCCCTTTTCCCCCCTTTGTTTTTTTAAGCCCCCCCCTTTTTCCCCTTTCCCCCCCTTCCCTTTTAACCTTTTTTTTTTTCCCCCCTTTCTTCCTTTTTATTAAAAACCCCCCCTTTCCCCTTTTCCCCCAAAAAACCCCCAAAAAAA
>NC_051405.1:38753143-38753406 GCF_015228065.2 Penaeus monodon
AAACCAAAAACCCAAAACCCCCCACAACCAACCCAAAAAAAACCCAAAAAACCCAGACACAAACCCAAAACTTAAAAACCAAACCCACCCCCACCCAAAAACCAAAAACAACCCCAAAAACCCAAAAACCCAAAAAACCCACTAAAAAAAATTTACCTCTGAAAAGGCAAGGCAAACAACCCAAGTTCCGGATATACCACAACCTGAAAGGGGGGTCACCGTTTTCCAGAAACGCAGTGTTTTTTAAATAACATTTTTCTTTG
>NC_051405.1:38753527-38753761 GCF_015228065.2 Penaeus monodon
CTATCATTCAAGGCTTTGTGCGCACGATCACACGCGCTGGAGCGTGGCTGTAAAAGCACAAGGTCTAGAACAATGTTTCCGGCACGATTCCCAGCGATGAAGCACAGACGAATGCACGCAAACACGTGAAAGGTGTGTGTGCCACACTGTTTCCCAGAGGCTGCATGTGTGTTTGGGTTATTATGAACAGTCTATACTTCCATGTTGATAGCCAAACACGAGAGTGCAATCGTT
>NC_051405.1:38754049-38754229 GCF_015228065.2 Penaeus monodon
TTACCTCTCGCGAAGGACTAAGGACAAACAAACCGTAAGTATCCGGATATATGTCCACTAACCTGAAATGGGAGAAGGAAAAGTCAGTCCGTTTTGCCAGAAGTACGACAGTGATTTTACTCTTTACACATAACATTTCTTTGAAGTAAAATATAGCATAGATCAGAGAAAGCGAGAAGG
>NC_051405.1:38754747-38755093 GCF_015228065.2 Penaeus monodon
TAATTCGTACATAACAGCATGCTCCATGTCTTAAGAACTGTCCCGTTCCTTATCAGTTAATCGGCCATTATCCTTATCTTAACATCTGCCCGTTTTATGTCGGATTTAAACTATAAAGTCTGTGTCGCTTGTCACTCTGGTAGTTCTTGTTTTTTTCAGCTTTTTGATAGAGATATGTAAATATTTTTGTATCACGCACGTCAGTTTTTATCTTTTTATCTCTTTGTATCGTTTCGTCTTATCTCCCTTCCGTCTTCTTGTATTTTTTTCTCCTCTTCATCTCCTTATTCCATTATTCATTTTCACCTTCCCTTTCTCTTCCTTCTTCTTTTTTTTCCGTTTTTTT
>NC_051405.1:38755122-38755535 GCF_015228065.2 Penaeus monodon
ACATTTTCCTTCCCTTTCCAATTTTAATTTCGCATCATATCATCTCCTTGATTTTCCTCTTTCTCATGACATTTATTCTCCCCTCCTTTCTCTCTCCTTCCTTCCCTTCTTTCCCTTCTTCCGTATTTACTCCATCCTCCTCTGTTCCTCCCTTCGTAAATCACACAATTTTCCTTTTGTTTTCCCTCCATTAATCTCTTTTTCTTGTCTCGTTCCCAAAATTGTTTTTCCTTCCCTCTCCTCCTTTGCCCTTCCTTCTATCTCCTTCATTCCCCTTCCTCATTTTGCCTTTATCGCTCTATCTGCATTTACATCTCCTATCACATTTTCTTTATATTCCCCCTTTCATCACCAATCTTGCTCCTCTCTTTTTTTCTCTCTTTATTCTCTGCTTCGCATCATCCGAAATTCAC
>NC_051405.1:38755730-38756209 GCF_015228065.2 Penaeus monodon
CGTTATTCCCAACTTTTATCATTTCAGTTACCTTATCCTTATCATCTCTTTATTTTCTTTACATTTCTACTTCATGTTTATTATCTCTCCTCTCTCCTTCCCTTTTGCTAAAAAAAATATACCATTTTCCTATCTCCCTTTCTCTCTATAATTCCTTTTTTCCAACCACATTACGCTAATTCTCTCCCATCCTTCTCCTCCATCTTTTCTCTTCCTCCCCGTTCGTCTTCCGAACATTAAATCAACCTAATTCACTCTCTTTCCCCTATCTCTCTTCTCCTATTCCTTCTTCCTCTGCTTTCTATGTCCCTCCTTCTCTCTTTTCTTTTCCCCCTTCCTCCTTCCTTCTTTCTTCTTCTTACCTCTTTCGTATTTGCTTTTCTCTCTTTCCGCCCTCTTCTCCTATTTTTCTATCTCTCTGCTCCTTCTCCTTTCATCCTTCACCCTTCCTCTTCCCTTATATTCCCTCCCTTTTCTAT
>NC_051405.1:38756831-38757081 GCF_015228065.2 Penaeus monodon
GAATCCTCCAGAGAATCTCGAAACCCGGAGCGGCGACAAGGCTAGGGCCTGAGACCTCGATTCCCGCGAGTGTTCATAATCCGTTCCAAGTTCACTGGAATCGACGGGGGGAACTATCCCTGGAATATTGGAATAGCACACGCGGAGGATAACGATGCCCGCAAGCCTGTGAACGAAGCCGTCCCGGGAAGTTCTCCGAAGCAAGGATGCAAGTCTTTGTGTTTGTAGCGCATATATTATATCAGGGTAG
>NC_051405.1:38758744-38758862 GCF_015228065.2 Penaeus monodon
CTTGTATGAGTTTTCGTCCGCAAACCGAAACTAGTGTTTTATTCCAGGCAGAAGACTAAGAAAAATTGAATGCAAGACTTTCAAAACTTCTCACTCAGCCCTTGGGACCTGGAGGCCG
>NC_051405.1:38758894-38759000 GCF_015228065.2 Penaeus monodon
TTTAAATATCTTTTTAAAATTCTTGTCAGTTTTTCTCGTCTGAAATATGTATCGCCGGGTATATATGTGTGTTTGCCTGTCTGTCTCATATACCCGTAAGAAGGCT
>NC_051405.1:38759040-38759208 GCF_015228065.2 Penaeus monodon
AAAGGATTTTTTTCCGAAATTCTATGCCTTTCAAAGCCATGACTTGCAATCCGGACACGGGCAAAGTCGAAGAGGTAGATTGAGTAAGGTCTTCGAGATACTAATATTTCTCGACTCTCTTTCTCTCTTTTATTGATCTCTTTCTTTGTTCCTTTCTTCTGTACTTTG
>NC_051405.1:38759718-38759950 GCF_015228065.2 Penaeus monodon
TTTTGGAAGTTGGTCGGTTCAGTAGATATTTTTAATGGCTTTTAATGCCTCCGGGCCCATAGCCTGCATTATTCATTTATTTTGCTAGCTTAAGTATTGGAAAGAAGGGCCTACTCTTTTAAGCTTCCAGGACTGGAAATTCAATAAATCTACAATTCATCTCAGCAGAAGAGCGGAAATAAAACGGAAGAGAATGCTAGAATAAGTGAAAAATGAGAAACAGAGGGAATAG
>NC_051405.1:38760114-38760297 GCF_015228065.2 Penaeus monodon
CACGAGGTTGAGATACCGATGACATAAGCACGTGAGATAGCTATCTCCTTTACACACAAAAAGGCTCCGAAAATGAAAGGAAGTTTATGTGTGTATCGCAGAGCAGCTTCTGCCACCCAGTGAGGTGTACTCGGAAAGATGCTACGCCCGTAAGAGACAAAAAAGAGAGATAGTTAGAGAGCC
>NC_051405.1:38760653-38760896 GCF_015228065.2 Penaeus monodon
ACGAAAAAACACAAACGGGTGTCATGTAACGAATAAAAGACACGCAGTGATTATAGGAAAGCCCACACGCACAAAACACAGACCCGTTTCCCGGAGTCTGCCTTTGATTAGAACCCGTTCAATAAGACTCACGTGCGGGTGTGTTTGCAGAGAATTAGATTTGCGCTTCGAGTCTGCATGGGAGTTGGATCCACTTAGTCTGGATGAATCATTCCTCGATATTATTAACCCTTCGTATATATG
>NC_051405.1:38761273-38761401 GCF_015228065.2 Penaeus monodon
GTATGAAAAGCAACAACAACAGAACACCTGCACTTAAATGATCTAACACCTGAAGACTCTCGAACACCCACACGGAAAAAATAATCTAAAAATATAAATTCTTGTGTAGCAGGGAGGAGACGAGACGC
>NC_051405.1:38761476-38761566 GCF_015228065.2 Penaeus monodon
CACCGGAAGTGAACGCTCTCTACCTGAGATCTTAAGACGTTTTTACAAGCTATCTTTTCGATCCAACCGGAAGTGGTACCGGCGTTGATA
>NC_051405.1:38761718-38761850 GCF_015228065.2 Penaeus monodon
AAGCGTGTTTGCGTGCGTGTTTATGTGTTTCCGTGTGTGTAGTGTTTAAACGAATCAATATCTTATTTCTTAACGTGTTTCATAATCAACAACTCATTCAACTGCAAATATTAAATTCAGAAAAGGGTTGTT
>NC_051405.1:38761882-38762014 GCF_015228065.2 Penaeus monodon
TTCACTTAAACAAAAATAAAAGGATCAGATGAAATTCACAGCAGCAAATCCGGGTGGCCTGGTTGATGTCAGTGAATAATCGACTTTATACCGAAGATCCTTTAAGCTCAAATTCCTCTGTACGATGTTACC
>NC_051405.1:38762370-38762583 GCF_015228065.2 Penaeus monodon
TCTGCCTATGATCTCCCCCATGCAGATTCCTCGATCAATAATTTCTCATTTATTCGCGTTTCGCTTTCATCCCAACCGGTTAGAATTTCCGGTAAACGTCCCTCCCTGTCTTCATCGCATTTAATTTCCTGTAGGCGGGAATTTCATTTTTTTTATACCTCCCTTACGTATTAGAGAGAGGTTGCTTTCTCTTTCTCTCGGTTTCTCTCTTTC
>NC_051405.1:38762737-38762907 GCF_015228065.2 Penaeus monodon
TCTTAAATTGCTTTTCTGGTTCTTTTTCTCCCTGTATTTTTTATAAATTTTTCTTCTCTTCTCCCTATTTTCTTTCCTTCACTTCACTTTATCTTTTCGTCTATTCTTATTCCTTTATACCTCCTTACTTGTTTTTTTTTACTTCTTTTTCCCTTCCACTTTACCCCCCT
>NC_051405.1:38762938-38763014 GCF_015228065.2 Penaeus monodon
TCTGCGGGTGACCTTTTCTTATTAGCATTATAATGAAGTACTAATCGAAGAGAGAAACAGGTGTCTTCACCACATG
>NC_051405.1:38763952-38764111 GCF_015228065.2 Penaeus monodon
TTGCAATATTGCTCCTCCTCAAATTTTATTTTTCAAGTCTTGTCTCATTCCCTTCTTTCTTAACGACTTCCTTCCCTCCCTCTTTCGCTTATCGATAAAATATTCATTATTTGCCCCCCCCTCAATTTCATGGAAAAATAAGATAAAAAAATAAATATA
>NC_051405.1:38765464-38766022 GCF_015228065.2 Penaeus monodon
TGTCGCAGTTGTCCCGAGATGACAATAGCGTTTACTCGCGGTTCCCTCGAGCGTGCGTGGCGGCAGGGCGCGTGGCAGGGGCGAAGAGGGTTAGCAGGATAGAACAATAAATCACCCGGTGGAAAAACAACAAAGGAGTCCCCCCCCCCCCTTCTCCCTCCATCTCCCTACTCTTCTCTGTTTTTTTTCTCCTTCTCTGCTCCTCCCCATCTCCCTTACCCTCCTCTCCTCCCCATCTCCATTATCCTCCTCTCCTCCCCATTCCCCCCTCCTTACCTTCTCTCCTCCCCACTCCCAACTTCCTTTCCTCCCCACTTCCCCCCCCCCTCCCTGCCTTCTCTCCTCCCCATTCCCCCTCCCTACCTCCCCCTCCACCCCTCCCCCTCATTCTTCCCCTCCTCCTCGAGACGGCAAAGAACGCATCACAAATATCATAAAGCTTGTGTCGTCCCTCCGTTGATAGCCAGAGGTAGCGAGGGAAGGTCTGTCACAACGACACGCAGGGGCAAAGGGGGGAGGGAAGGGGGTGTGACCTCTCGGCTGGGATTCCAGGGGGAG
>NC_051405.1:38766208-38767042 GCF_015228065.2 Penaeus monodon
GGAGCAAGAGAAAAATACAGTTGCTAAGCATTAACCCATAAGTATTCCTATCGATAACGTAAATCACAGACATCAAATTTGTTATACTCACGAGGAAAACTCATCACTAACGCAATTTCCATCCGCCAAATTCATTATTCGACCCTCCCCCTCAGACATCTTGCATCAAAAGTGAATGGCAAAACTCCACAATAGGACGCTGTGTCAGATTCAAAGAAATTTCACTTACAGGAATGCCAATAATTGGTCCAGCCCGGTTTTAATTTTCACTTCCGTATATTAATGAACGAATATGAGACGGGGAGATGTGTGAGAAAGTCAGACAGTGTTCGTTTTATTACTCTTCCTCTGTTCTTTTTTAAATCTTTTTCCTTTTTTTTTGCTCATCTTTCGTCACAAAATAATAATTTAACTCTTTCACCAGCTAACCACGAAGGTCAAAAGATGTTCTTGCTTTTATTTCTTCTTTCAAAGGAATGTTTATTGTTACTTTTGTTTCTATTATGTTGGTTGAGATACACACAAAAACGAACTTAGTGTTGTACCATAAAGCTGGAAATATATATATGTATTTTTTTTCTTATTTCAACAAATATTTAATCATAATCCAGTACGACATTATTCATTCTTTTGACCAAATCGTTTTTATGATCCCTTTTGAAATCAGAATAATGAATGTTTTGCCGCCTGCGTGGTTCGTATAATTCAATTAATTTTACAAATTCATGTAAACTAATACAAGACTACTTAAAAATAGCTGATATTAGGTTTATTCATTCAATCAGCAAACCGCAAACTAGGTTATTCTATCAAGCGAACATAATAAACGAGAGA
>NC_051405.1:38767083-38768303 GCF_015228065.2 Penaeus monodon
CGGTAGAAATAAAAGACCAGAATAAACAAACCCTAAAGCCACTTACGAGAGACAATACATAACACCCTCCTTTTCACTTTTTTTTTTTTTTTTAAACCAAACAAGGGTGACTTATCATTAGCAGCAGTGCATGTACAATCGCGCCTCTCGCTTCTGTTGACACATACACGCCCTCGAGTCAGTTCTCATTCACGGTAAATTAGATCCGAAAGCACGAACAATCATAACAATCAGAGGTGAGTGCTTGCATGAGTACTCTTCTTGCAAGCACTCCCTGGCTTCGGGGATTAAACTCGCTGACACTCGGGACTCCTGTCATGTTGTTTTCACCCCTCGCTTATTAACTCCGTTCTTTCTCTCTCTCTCGGTCCCCTCTCCTGATATCCGCCTCCTACCTTACGATTCTCTTCCCCTCCTCTCTCCTCCTCTTCCCTCCTCTCTCCTCCTCTTCCCTCCTCTCTCCTCCTCTCCCCTCCTCCCTCCTGATCCCCATTCTCACCCTAATATTCCCCCCCCCCCACCTTCTTGCCTCCCTTATAAAAAATCTTTCGCTTTTCTCTTTTCCCCTTCCTCCTACCTCCCCCCCTCACTTCACGGAATCCATCTTACCCCCTATCACAACCCTCCTATTCCCTCCCCTTCCCCTTAAAATCTCTTGCCCTTTCTCTCCTCCCCCCATCCCGTCCCTCCCCCGTCCCTTCCACCCCTAATCTCCCCTCACACTCATCTAACCCCTCCAAATCAAGGCCCCCAACCCCCATCCTTTACCCCATCCCCCCCATCCCTCTCACTTTGTCCCCTTTCCCCCTCTACCACTCACGACCCTAACAATACGCACTTCACTCACTAGTTTCACACATGCCACTCGTCCCTTGCACTCACACAAATTAGCCTTGCCTGCCCTGCCGCTACGACCCTGTAGGGCGAAGCACCTCTAATCACGGCCCTCTGGCCTCCACCCGCGCCCTCGACAGTCCAGTGCATGACAGCTGATCCCTTGGTGTACTGTGGGTAGTGGGGGGGGGGGGGCTCTTGTTATTCGCTGGTTGTTTGTGAAATTATTATGATTGTTTTTATCTTGTTCTTCTGGCTCTTATCTCGTTGTTTATTTGGTTTAATTCGTATTTGGGACTCGAATTTTTTCTTCTTCTCTCTCTCTTTCTTCCGCATTTGCTTGCACTTTCAATTTTCAACTATTCTTTCTATTCCTCTTTTTCTTA
>NC_051405.1:38768523-38769014 GCF_015228065.2 Penaeus monodon
TCGATAAGATCGTGAAGTTATGGCGAATCACTCCAGCTTGCAAATTTAACGGTGTAGGAGAATGAACGAATTTAGTCTTTCCTAATATACAGTATGTCTCGAAATGTCACTTCACGTCTACGTATCAGTCTCTTTATAAGTGAATCCATGCATAAAAGTATAAGATCTATACACGGAGTATATACATTACACATTATTTACAACAACATTCCCTAATACGCTGTTATATATTAAACACATAAGAAAAAAAAAAAAACACTATGCTTAAGTCTACCCCTTCATATAGCTATCCAGATTCCGTTTTCAGATTAAATCAGCTGTGTTATATATAACACTTTTTTCCCCGACATTTCCATTTTCTTTTCTTATATAATGTTATCGGATAAAACCTTGACGAAGGTAATAAAATTCTCGCATTGTAAATTGGATATTGGTTTTGAGGAAGAAAATGGACAAATGACCAATAAAATATATATTCTACCTATTAACAT
>NC_051405.1:38769684-38770437 GCF_015228065.2 Penaeus monodon
TGCGAAAAGGCATGTTCAATATTACAAAATCTGAATTCTTAACCGTTGTTGCACTACCTCTGCATGCCATCGAAGCTTTTTTCATGCAATTGCAACCTGTTAAATGGCCCTGAACGTACCAACCTTGCATCATCCTCTTAGGCGCTCTATCTGACAACGTTGCAGCCAAATCCAACACACGTGCAATTGCATATGAACCTTATCAACGCTCCTGATTGCTGTAGTATGAATGAAATCTACAATATCCATGCAAATAACCCAGAAAAAAAATGTGATGACCATTAATATTTTCCCCAAGCTGTTTATACCCAATTGCCGGAGTCATTACGATAAGGAGCGCATGAAATCCCAATGAATGCAACATTTTATAAAAATGCATAGAGCCCCGGCAGTCGATTGCATTGCCACTCGGACAAAGGCAACAGCTAACTGACAGACAATTACCAGTTACGTGTTCGGGGTAAAGGTTTAGCATTCAAATGAATTCAGAAACAATTTCATGTATCATATCAGTATTAACGCTTGGGCCAAAACACGTAACATTGCAATGCAGTTCTATATATAATAAATTCGATGTATACATATATTTTCACGATCATATAATCAATGTGGTAATTACTGTTGTCAGGAATGATGTATGTTTACTTGGAATCACGACATCAATGTTAATAATTAATTCCTGTTATTTTCCAAATATGCGTAAAATTGGGTAAGGAACAAGAATCTGTCTTATTCTGTGATTCTTGGAAACGA
>NC_051405.1:38770819-38770893 GCF_015228065.2 Penaeus monodon
TACACACTGGTGTATAACTGGAAAGCCTTTTTTTATTTTGGTTTTGGCTGCAAAGAATATTTCCACAGAAAATG
>NC_051405.1:38770949-38771014 GCF_015228065.2 Penaeus monodon
CGATCTGTAAAAAAAAGGGAAAAAATCCGAGAGCAAAAATATTCAGATATAGTATACATATCTGT
>NC_051405.1:38771696-38771882 GCF_015228065.2 Penaeus monodon
CTTTCCAAGGTAAGCGAGCGTTTCTCAACATCACGCAATATCAATGTGGTTCGGAAGCTCAAGGAAACAGCAAAAGTTTGTGAGGTATTCAAACTCTGGGAAATTAATTAACTGGGGATCAATTTTTGCTGGTGACTACGATCCTGCACACGACATCAGCCTGCATGCTTAATATAGCCTTTGGGT
>NC_051405.1:38772423-38772628 GCF_015228065.2 Penaeus monodon
TCGGTTTTTATTATTGGCACAAACATTGCTTGTGGCGGAGGGGGAGTAAGTTTATATATACTTTTCATTTATGAGAGGACGAATGTTTATTTCACATTACATTTTTCGTAATTACATTCATTGTATTTTTACACTAGGTTCTGTGTTTACGTTTATTATAAAGAATGAGGATGTTATACATAAAAAAAACGAAATATGCCAAACA
>NC_051405.1:38772982-38773178 GCF_015228065.2 Penaeus monodon
TTAAGCAGTGATAAGTTACCCAATAAAACTTTTAACTTATTCATGCATGCTTTTCTTTATCAGTCGCAATTAGTGATAATGATTAAGGACACTTTAATCTTGATGTTCCAGCAATGAAATAAATAGATCAGGAATATATTGAGAAATATATTCGGTATGACAGTGGCACATAAGGTACACAAATCAAAGTATTTAA
>NC_051405.1:38773211-38773703 GCF_015228065.2 Penaeus monodon
CACTTATTCTCAGGAAAAAATGAACTTTATTTCTTCGTTTTCTTCGTATTTTTTTATACTTGATTAGAGTGATTTGTTTTGGTTTGGTTTTTCAATTTGATAGAATGAACGTGATGCTTGATTGCTATGAAGGCCAAACAAGTAAGAAAGATTACTGCTAAGCCTAGGATTTAGGAAATTTTTTTGGTTTGTTTGTTTGTAACGAATTGCCCTCTGCATAAAAGAAAACAAACAATTTAAACCTTCACTTGAAACTAACTGACAACATGGGGGGGGATTTGGACAACACCGTGCAATAAAAAGGATATCGTTTACAATAAGTAATGACTCGACCAAAGACAGAGAAAACAAAATTGTACTGTCTTTTTTTCCTTCACTTGTAACCATTACTCACTGGGAAAACATCTGAGTAATCGACAGAATTCTAAGACCCTTGAGTCTGATTTGGTTTTGGTTCTTGTTGAGAACTAGAAGAATTTATGGATGGGTGGC
>NC_051405.1:38773865-38774227 GCF_015228065.2 Penaeus monodon
CTGAGAGTATTTCGGCACAATAAGCAGTCCATTATTTGCTTCGGTAGCCCTAAAATAATAAATTAAATGATGTAATGAGATGTATAAATGCATTAATGAAAGGCCTAAATAAAATCCAAGCTGCTATTTACAAGCACGTACTTATCTTTTTTCCAGACTCTTTATCTGTATATCTTTGATGGATGTACTTTTAGCACCATGTTCCTCGTCTCCTTTTCAAATTTATTTTCGTCATCATTATTTTAATTTGTTTGGCGTTTTTCTGTGACTAATTTATTCGTGTCTATTCTAGTTGCATACAATCTTGTGAGATTTCATTCTTCTGTTTTTCCGCCACTTCATTCCCTCTCTCCAACTTTTCT
>NC_051405.1:38774513-38774981 GCF_015228065.2 Penaeus monodon
TGTTATCAGAATACGTCTGCAATCTGAAACGCTGAATAATTAACCCTTTGCACGGCCGCCACACAGACCAGGTCAATACAACGTCCTGATTACAGCCTTTGTCTCCAAGATATTATCGTAGGAGTATCTTCGTTGAAGAATGTAACGAGCTATCGAAATACTCTAGCACTTGTTCGCTCTTTCAAAAATTGGCTGTTGATCTTTAACTTTCCTCTAAAATTCCATAGATTTTCAGAGAGTGAGATTGACTTCGATTGTCGGCGAGGGAGAGGATGGGTTCCGCTATGCAATCTACTTGCGGGCTGGGTGACCGTCCTCCCTCAATTCGCTTTTCTCGAATCATCCCCCCAAGTCGCCTTTCGACCCTTCCTGCCTTAACAACCTCGGTTTTCATGATTACGGTCACACGGTCGCGGCGAACGGTCAAGCACTCTATCAAGCAATCTGCCATCACTTCGCAACACCGAT
>NC_051405.1:38775018-38775244 GCF_015228065.2 Penaeus monodon
GTTAAATGGAAATATCAACAGCGTCCTATTTACCTTATTACCATCTCTTCATCTTCTAGTCCCTCTATTTCTCTGCCCAAAATAACCTACCACGAAGTCCTACACAAACCTCCTTGCACCCGTCCTTTTCATAATCATTACATCGCGGCAGTTACGACCTCGTAATCGTGATGAAGAAGATGATAATGGTCGCAGAGAGACTAATTGCCCGAAAGAGTCGTGTCTA
>NC_051405.1:38775264-38775705 GCF_015228065.2 Penaeus monodon
GTTAGGCCGTGCGAGGGGGGAGGTGGAGGAAGCGACGTTGTGATTGGCCGTTTGCGGGGAAAGTCATTATCATTGGGTGGTTATGGGCTCTCCGACGGCCCGCGGTGACTGTTGGGTGTGATTACCTCTCCACGTGTCTGCTCGCTCACGGGTTTGATCAAAAGCACGATTCGCTTGCGGGACAACAGGCCGAGAGTGGTCGTTACAGGAATACGTGAACCGGGGAGTTGCCTCGGTAATTAATTGGGTTGTAATCCCTAGTATTATGTGACGTCGTGGGGGATTAATGAAATGGGGCTGTACTTAGTATGGCTAAATGTAGCGTGTGGCCGATAGTGGAGCGTGGTAATATGGACGTGGCATTCAGTCATTTCGCTCCACTACGATGTCCGAGGGAATTGCAACTGATCACTCTGTCTGTCTGTCTGTGTCACATCCTTG
>NC_051405.1:38776219-38776573 GCF_015228065.2 Penaeus monodon
TTAGCAGCATAGGGGCTTTTACAGGACGAGTAGGAACATTTAACAAAATAGCTATGAAAGTTCGTTCGTAATTATCATCGCCATACTGATTTTAAAAATAATTTATAAAAAAAAAAAAAACTTTTCTCAAGGAAAAACAAAGAAATTATATAATGTTTCTCACTGAAATATATTCTAAAGGAAGAAGATTTTTTCTGTGAAGGAAAACGTTGTGTTGTAAAGATTTCATTCAGTTTCGATTTTTTTTTTTTAATTTTACAAGTATTTATATTCTATTCTATTTGCTCATTTGTTATATTTTTTACTGGTGATATTGTTTTAATTGGTATCGTTATTATGATTATAATTATTATT
>NC_051405.1:38776781-38776962 GCF_015228065.2 Penaeus monodon
TATATTTATGATTTTTTTAAACATTTTGTATGTCGTTCCTGTTCTTTTTTTTTTACGGTTTTTGCTTCATCTTCTATTCAGAGGCAGTATTGCTTTTGTTCGTTACATTTTTAACTTTTGTTTTTCATTAGTGGTTTCTCAGTTCGCGAAGTCGTGCCGTTTTTAAAAAGAATTTATTCAT
>NC_051405.1:38777010-38777081 GCF_015228065.2 Penaeus monodon
CTGCTTGTGTAGCTTTTACTTGACCGTTGAAGCCATAGATTCTTCCATACATTATGTATACTGTATATGGA
>NC_051405.1:38777419-38777666 GCF_015228065.2 Penaeus monodon
ACATCTACACATCTCTACAACAAGACTCCGTCTCCTCTACTCCAAACCATTTCATCTCATCTCTTCTTCATTATTCGCCTATCCCATTCAGACTCTTACTCGTGATAGCATCTATCCTGTTACTTTATACACACTCAACATAACACCAAAGACTCACTTCTACCGAACCATTACTACATTGGTTTATTTTCCTCCCATATCAGCACACATATATTCCAGTGTTATGAATCACTAGCTATATTATCAC
>NC_051405.1:38777967-38778288 GCF_015228065.2 Penaeus monodon
ATGCAAATGGGAATCATTAGACATTATAATAATATGTAGATCACTTCTTGTCCATCTGCTTTCTGCCTTTATCTCTTATCGTATCACATTTGTCGCATAACTTTGATGAAAGTCGAAATATTGGTCGTCAAAGCTTGGTAATTTACCTGTTGGGGTTGGAAACTTGCCTTGAAGACTTTGAAAAGAAATCTTCATATGTAAAGTCCTGGGTTCTTTTAAAAGGAAAATCAGAAAAAAAAAATTCAGGAAGGGAGACAAATTATGTTTCCTTATATCCTGAATTAATAAATAAACCAATTTCGTATACACCTTCAGTCATGC
>NC_051405.1:38778383-38778755 GCF_015228065.2 Penaeus monodon
CAAGCAATAATATCATTTTTTACAACATACAAAATTCCATCTTTGTTTATCATGTGCTGATACAATGACAAATACTCCACAAAATGCAAATTCACATCAAACCAATCTTCCGGTGCATATCAACCGATCCCGGAATACATTCGCCTCAGAAAAAAACTTCTTCGCTTCCGGAAAAGTTGAGAAAAATGATTACATTAAGCAAGCTAATTAGGAATCAAAATTTTAAGCACGATTTTTACGACAGGCAGCCACTTTCAACAGGCCATTAACTGTGAGAAATATTCTTTAACGAGATGAAGCATTCAAGACAACTTCAGGGGAGGGTACCTGTTTTAGTGTTGTTGATATTGTTGTATTAGCTACGAAAATGAG
>NC_051405.1:38779307-38779738 GCF_015228065.2 Penaeus monodon
TCATTCACCCAGCTACTCATCTCGAAATTCAATAATCTACTTCACATTTTCTTTGACGATACACCTGTGCCTTGGAAAACACCCAAACAATTCAAACTAACTCATGACATCATGTGACCCTGGCATCTCCAGCCGGCGGCTCTCCTTCTCCCTATGCCGACACGTCACAAATCTAATACTAACGCTGTCAAGTGGCCACGCGTTTGAACACACAACCACTAACTACATTCTGGATAATGGTGGCGGTCTGTTCTGTTTGGGTAATGGGACGTCCGTTTGGATTAAGGATTCCGGTCTTGATTTACGGATAATCTTTTTGTTTACGGTTTATGAGTTGTATGTTTTCCCATTTCCGTGATGCTGTGTCTGTGTTTACATGTGTTCGTATCCTGTAATAATTCTCAGTATTCTGATGTTACGTTTGTGCGTGG
>NC_051405.1:38779944-38780778 GCF_015228065.2 Penaeus monodon
GCGAGATAACGTATATGTTTATTTCTGCTCGTGTATCCATGTGTTTCTCTCTGTCCTCGCTTCTGTGCCTGTATCATCAACAGGATGGACGGATATACGCATCTTCCATAGAGGCAAAAAGATAATGAATAACCATAAAAAAGACGAAGCAGCTGCAGTTCCCGCTACACCCATCAAGTGTAACTGCCACAACCGAAGTCTAATGCATTGCTTGGTATACAGTGCCCCGTCCATTAGAACACTGGCCCTGGGAGAAAATATGGAAATCGCCATCTCCATCAAATCAGAACCAGCCATTTCGCTCTACGATTGTGATTTCGTGAGAGCAATCAGCAAAACCGTGTTAATGAAATTACGAAGCGAAGGACTGGATTTTCGTTTTTTTTTTTCGTAAGGGAAAAGGGAGGTGGGCGGGGCATTCAAACTTGTGTGTTTTGTATGTATAATGATATAAATAGATATACATATAGAGAGATTAACTGAATCGATTAATTTATTTATCTGAGTACATTTTCTTCTATGTTTTCCCCCTTCTCCAATATCGACAACAAAAATCTCGAGTGCTATTCCACAGACGTCTCTGTTCTTGTCATAAAATTTTAGAAAGTAGATTACGATCTGTTTTACGGCTCCTGTGTATATATATAAACGTTTCTTGTCGTTTCCTGCAGATATATTGGCAAAAAATTCTGCCTTTGTTGAAGATGGTGGTACAGTCACTATTGATGTTCCAGCTGCCATCTGATATAGCACACACAGCTCTTGGGTGTGTGTTCCTCATGACGAAGAAGAATATGGACATAATCTAACACAGGCAGCTTTCTGGTAACAATC
>NC_051405.1:38781053-38781313 GCF_015228065.2 Penaeus monodon
GAAAAGAAATGCAGATACAGGATAAACCTCTATCAGCTGCAATCAATCAGAGTTCCAATTTCATCTTCCTCATACAAGGCCTAGCCTGAAACACGTGAATTATTACGCGCATGTGAAAAACGGCTTTAAAAAACGCATCGTTTCCAGCAACTCGCCAGGCTGCATTACGAATGTGTTCTTAAAACGAAAACGAATGGAAATTGACTAACACACCTGAAGATTAGAACAGTCTTCCTTTTCAGAGATGAGGTGACTTCGTG
>NC_051405.1:38782068-38782277 GCF_015228065.2 Penaeus monodon
AGCATATTTAATGCTCAGCTTGTTACTTTAAGACTCTACATTGCTACAGATTGTCATTAGGTTCTACATATTAACGAATATCTTATGGCTGTGCATCATGCGGTTGGCTAAAGCTGAATGGAACGAACAGAAGCTATGGTGAACATGAAATGCATCTGGATTTAGCGATGCCGGTGATCTTATTCTCGCTTCAAAGTCTGGCACACACT
>NC_051405.1:38783085-38783150 GCF_015228065.2 Penaeus monodon
TGACGAATGATGAGATGAGAATTATTCTGTCATCATGTAAAGTAACCCAGAAAATCTAAAAAAAA
>NC_051405.1:38783382-38783798 GCF_015228065.2 Penaeus monodon
ACGACAGGTTAATGATTATTATAAGTGGAATTAAAATAGAACTCGTATACTTATCTGGCGCATCCAGTCAAACCCAAGACGCAAACGATACACGATATGACATAATAGGCAGCAAATTCATAAAAGAAACATGCAAGAGACTCTTTTAAAATAAAATACATCGGCTCATTCCACAGGTAAAAATACTAAAGACTAGTTTATCGTTCAAAACATAATCCAAAGTTGTCGAGTAATTTAGCTTTGCCTCGGCGAACATTTAGTGAAGATCTTGGCAATAACTTCTACACATAATTGCACTTAATCTCTGCTTTATGACGTTACAGCAAATAACGCGGGAACGATGTTTCCAAAATTCGACGGATCCGTTTCTTTACTGCCTCGTGAGAGGATCAGCGAGGCTTTTTTCTGTTCTAAAT
>NC_051405.1:38784593-38784841 GCF_015228065.2 Penaeus monodon
ACAAAAACTAACACATTTCCGCAGACATAGTGTTAAAGCACCGTTTTCCTTGTTATGCTGCACGTCACATAAAACCCGCTTGTTAACATATTCCCTTAACACGTTACTGGAAAATGTGCAAAAAAGATGATGTGTTTGCACTCCATTCCAGCTTACCTCCACGTTCATTCACCCGTCGTTTTCCTTTGTTTATTTCTTGTTTTCTTGTTTGTCTTTATCTTTTTTTCCGCTCTATCTCTTCCCCTCCG
>NC_051405.1:38784868-38785704 GCF_015228065.2 Penaeus monodon
GAGTTCCCTCTTACCTTACTCTCCTCTTCGCCATTACCTTGCCTTTTCTTCTCCTTTTTTTTCTTTCTTGTCCTCCTTCTCCTTTTTACCTCGTTTTCCTCTTCACCTCTTTCTATGTCTCCATTTTTTTTCCTGTGTTGTCTCTCTTTTCGTTAACACATTCACCTTCACCTCCCCTTTCTCTCCCTCTTTCTTTTTTATTTTTTTCTTGTTTTCTCTTACCCCACCTTCACATTCAGTTCTCTCTCTCTCCCTCCTTCCTCTTAATATTGTCTCTTCGCCACTTTCACTTTCACTTGTGTTTCCCTTACAATTCTTTCATTTTCACTTGTATCTCTCCCTCCTCCTTTTCTTTCAATATAATCTACTGCTTTCCCATACACTCCCTTCATCTTCACCTGTGGCGCTATTCCTCCTTTTCCTTTTCTAACGCGTTTCGCTTCTTCTTCCCCAAACCCTCGCCTTTACTTGTGTTCCCTGTGTAGCTCCTTCTACAGCTTGTATTCCGGCTGCTACTGTGGTTCACTCACTCCTCCAGGTAAACAGACCACTTTGTCATCGTGGACGAGCAGAGGAACCAGGGCAGAAATAAACACACAAATGAGTTTCGTCTTTTCTGGAGGGGGAGAGGCATTGGGATTTCTCAAGCGCTGTTTCCCGGGTCGTCAGTATAGTTAAGGGAGAGCTATGTCTCCTCGCCTTACGGTGGTACTAAGTAAAAAAAATGGTGTTAAAGGTGAGTGAGTTTACAGAAGCACGGCCAGAAGGGGTGTAAATTCGTGGAATGGGCGCCTGTGTTTGCGTATACACTTTTTCAGACAAGAGACTTTAATGTT
>NC_051405.1:38785815-38786031 GCF_015228065.2 Penaeus monodon
CAAATTTATAGCCAAAGCATCCAACGCAACTTCGTTTCCTCCAAACAAATCCTTTCCCTTCAGGCTGTTTCCTCCAAACATGAACCCAACTAAGACCGCACCTGGAAACGCCTATGAGCTGCTGGAAGCTTTGTTCAGCTCAGAGGTGCATTCAAGGCGTAAGTTCTCAAGACTATTGGCTTCAGAGGTCTGCGTGAAGAATGGTGTGAGACGGAT
>NC_051405.1:38786089-38786270 GCF_015228065.2 Penaeus monodon
CAACACCAACCAACTCGCCCCAAACAAACCCCACCCCCAAACATAACCCAACACAGACACCACCTAAACGCCATGAGCTGCTGAAGTTTGTATAGCTCAATGATTCAAGGCGTAATATTAAGACTATTGGCTTCAGATCTTGAAGAATGGTTAGAGGTATACAAATATAAGACGTAACAAT
>NC_051405.1:38786803-38787255 GCF_015228065.2 Penaeus monodon
TACCATGGTGATTGAGGAACTGATTTTGAAATAGTACTCAGACAAGTCTTTTAGATAATAGACAGATTATAATACCGTTTATTGAACCCTAACTCCACCTTGTCTTCACCTAGCATCCCCTGCTACATTAACCCCCTCCCCCCGTCCCCCCTATTCCTCAGCAACTATTTACCTCTCATATAAAACCTTCCTCTTTTACTTCTAGTTTGAAATTTTCTCTTTCGAAACCTGTTCGAAGCTTAACCGAAACGCATTCGTATTTTATTTCTGATTCACTAGGCTAAAATAAAAGAATTCAGACAGAACATGATAAAGGCAAGAGTTACATTTAAAATACAGACTAATTCCGAAAAAAAAAAATTCCACACAATGTTTTTTAGATAAGAATTTTCACGGCAGTTGCATCAAATGGAAATATATCACATTCTTAACCTAACTAAAAGTGACTCTTT
>NC_051405.1:38787531-38787649 GCF_015228065.2 Penaeus monodon
TTTTTTTTTTCTCTCTCTCACACAACATGAAAAAAGTAAAAACAATAAAAAAAATCCAAAGTATCAAAGAGACGATGTCAACATATGATAAACCATTTTTTTCCCCTTTATTTTTACA
>NC_051405.1:38788083-38788166 GCF_015228065.2 Penaeus monodon
GAATAATTACTTCTCCTTTGTCTATCAGTCTGTTCTATATATAAACCCATCTATCCCCTTTTCCCGAATTATAAATTACAAAA
>NC_051405.1:38788276-38788348 GCF_015228065.2 Penaeus monodon
TACATGTGTTCTTAAACGAGAAACAATTTCAATTAATGGCGATATCTTGTCACCATATAATTCCTCCAGAAA
>NC_051405.1:38788784-38789130 GCF_015228065.2 Penaeus monodon
TAAGGAAAAGTAAAAGCGAGAAGTCGTCACGAAGAAAAGAATCGAAACCCATTTGCGGCGAGAGAAACATGGAATTCAAACCCACTTCGGTCTCTCTTACGATGTTCTTATGACGTCAGTCTTCACGGAGTTTATACTGAACTTTATACTCAAATCGGAGTTCGTGAATAATGAATTATGGATAAGTTTATGGTGAATCTGTTCTGTGTTGTGGCGATACGGATTCCTGATGATGTGCTCAGGGGCAGAGTTAGAATTTGATGCCTTTTGTTGGTGATTATATCTGTGGCGATTAGAAATAATTATTGTTCATTGAATGTGTTATCACCTGTTCCTTTTTCTTCTT
>NC_051405.1:38789193-38789667 GCF_015228065.2 Penaeus monodon
AACTGGAAATAATATCAACCTATCGATATTTACATCAAAATCGTTGCTCATCCGGTTCGAATCGCAGCCGAAGACAAGAAGACTCATTTAGCAAATCAGGCCAGTGACGAAACGCCTTTTTTACGCCGATGACAAACCTAGCGCGCGAGCTTCAGAGACACCAACCGATTTTCGCTTAATGGGCGACACTAATTCGCACTGCCAAAAACAAGCGGCAGATTTTCTTTGGGGCGAAATTTTCCGTAATTGGCTGGTTTGTCTCACGCAAGGGAAGCCCCGGACCAGAGGAAAAGGGGGAAAGGGAAACTGATGAATGAGAGATAACGAGCGAAGAACTAAGCAGCGAGGGAAAGAAAGAAAAAAAAATCGAGGGAGAAATGAGAAATTAGAGGAGAAAAAATGTTGGGAGGATAATAAGCGAGGGAATGGCATGAAATGGAAATGAAAACGAAGCTCAGACGCCCGATTACAAGA
>NC_051405.1:38790873-38791926 GCF_015228065.2 Penaeus monodon
GAAAGCCAGACAACGCAAATCAGTGCAAGAAAGAGAGACAACATAAGGCGGGCCAATGTAACACGAGAACAAGTGTGAAGCAATATGAAGCAGAACGAAGCAGTGTGAAAAAGGCGTGATGCAGTGTGGAATGTGCGTGAGGAAGTATAAGACGAGTGTGAGATCGTGTGAGAAAATGTGAAATAGTTTCGTCACTCTGCGAAGGAAAAGGGAATTTCTCTTTGGATTAAGATATATGATACAGTATATTACGTCTATTTTTTTCGCCAAAGGATGACATAGGGTGTAGGATGATTCATACGAAGCGGTACAAGTTTTAATTAATTATCAGTGCAGAAGAAAGAAACGGTGACATACAAGTGGAAGCTAAAACAAAGCAACAAGCAGTTATAAGCATGTGTTTAACACTCGTTAGCTGAGAGCTGAAACGTTAGACTTGGTGTGAGAGACCAAAAAGGTGGGAGGAAAGATGGGGGGAGGGGAAGGGGGAGGGGAAGGCACTGCATGTGCTGTGGGGGTGGGAGGGGGGGAGGGGGCGATGAGGGAGAGGAGAAAGAGCACAGATAATGAAGGGGAGAATTTCTTCATTCGGTTTATTCATCTCCCCTTGACGGAGGCATGAAACGTAATGAAAAATATATACATTTAATAAAAAAAGTCGCACAATTTGTTTAACATTTAAGAGAACCATTAATACCGATTATCATGATACAGTTCTAGGAAGGAGCGAGAAACATTAGACTCGAATCTTGTGTATCTCATCTCACTCATCTCGAAGCCTGAATAGCATGTCATTATCCTTTGAATCCGTCTCTTAAAAAAAAATATACTTGAAGAAGTGAAGGCAGTTCCTAACTCATAATACATAACCCTGTGTGTTCTTGATGTTATTTTATATCGTATATTTCACGCCCTGGTTTTCCCTGAACCTTTTCTTAATCTTTTCCTGATTTTATGTCCGTCCAGCGGGATATAAATTTTCTCCACAAGCCCAGACAATTTTCCTCTATAGAAATTTCTCTCAAACATCGTCCAATAACTCGGGTCATCGTC
>NC_051405.1:38791981-38792058 GCF_015228065.2 Penaeus monodon
CGTGATAAACGGTTGTTCTCGTTTATTACCTAAATTTTTCTCCCCATCATCTGTCTCCTGAAATAGAATAATGGAAA
>NC_051405.1:38792457-38793082 GCF_015228065.2 Penaeus monodon
CCGAACCCAAAGCGTCCTATTCATCCCCCAAGTGATATAACGAAGCTAAAACCACATCGAAAATGTTTCGCACAAAAAGATCGGCCGTTGAGAGCATCTTGGCGCCGGCGGTCACGTGACATGCAAGATTTATCGGCGCTGTAGTGCGGGTTTCCGGTCGCAGGGAAATGAAACTTCTCAGCGAAATGAAACTTCTTCCAGTGAAGCATCTCCTGAAATGACACTTCCTGGTATGAAACTTTTCGCCGAAAGGAAACACCAAGAAGAAACTTTTTCACCGAAATGAAACACCAAGAAGAAACTTTTTCGCCCAAATGAAACACTAAGATGAAACTTTTCATCGAAATGAAACACTAAGATGAAACTTTTCGCCGAAAGGAAACACCAAGATGATTTTTTTTTCGCCCAAATGAAACACTAAGATGAAACTTTTCGCCGAAATGAAACACCAAGATGAAACTTTTCATCGAAAAACTTCTTGGCGAAATTAAACTTCTCGAAATGAAACTTCCTGAGAAGTTTCACACGATGAAGCTTCTCGCCGTGAAAAACTTCCCGGGGTGATCCTTCTCTCCGAAATGAAACTTCCCGAGTTCAAACTTATGGAATAAAAAATCCTGTATCG
>NC_051405.1:38793946-38794492 GCF_015228065.2 Penaeus monodon
AAGTGCTTGTAAACATCCGCACGGCTGGAGGCGCGGTAAAAATCACTGATGGCGCCGTCCTTCTGCAGTCTCCCCCGCCTCGGCTGCTCGGCTAGCGACAAGGAAAACACTCGGACGCGGCCGCCGGTATCGAAAACTTTTCACGTAGCCACTTTGGTCCAATCAAGCCACACACTCCACACGAGTCGACTCCACCGCAAACCTGGGCCATCAAATGATTCAATCCACAAGAGTAGCGCGCTCTGTAAAGTAGATTAAACTCCAAGATGGGAAAGTATACCCGGTCTATTTTTTTTTTCTCTCTCTCACTCTTTTTCCGATTTTGCATAAGCTCCGTGAACAAACATGCGAGTGGAAATAGCCGTCCCTGCCTGTTTAACTTATCGTAGATTGAATCAACTCTGTGTATCCAAACGCATCTGAAAAGGGTCTTGATTTTTCACTCTCCCTGGATTTCTTTCGCACAAACACTCTTTTTTTCACAATAGATAAGCTTATCGACCCTTTCCAGCTAGCCACTTACTTACTCAGTCAAGCATAAACACA
>NC_051405.1:38794683-38795037 GCF_015228065.2 Penaeus monodon
AAACCCCCTCCGACCACGCACATGTTTATAACAAATTCATGCAATTTCCATAAGATGAATCAGTGTTACATAAATGATGTTAGTTTTGAACAAGTGAACATTTCATGGGTAATGCACGGTCTCCGTGAATGTCTTTTTAGAAGCTTTGTTGTTCCTTCAACTTAACTTTTCCTGAAGGCTTACATAGTTGCTCAGGGAATTCTGTAAGCTTCTTGTATAACTCTTATAAATTCAGTCTGACGGTTTTGCAAAGAAGTGTTTGTCTGTTTCGTGAAGAGAGAGGAAAATGCATACGATGTTGTCTCCTTTCTGTCAGGGTCTTGTTCTTTTTTTCTACAAGCAGAAGAGTTATTC
>NC_051405.1:38796216-38796368 GCF_015228065.2 Penaeus monodon
TGTCTCTTACGGGCGTAGCATCTTTCCGAGTACACCTCACTGGGTGGCAGAAGCTGCTCTGCGATACACACATAAACTTCCTTTCATTTTCGGAGCCTTTTTGTGTGTAAAGGAGATAGCTATCTCACGTGCTTATGTCATCGGTATCTCAA
>NC_051405.1:38796610-38796997 GCF_015228065.2 Penaeus monodon
TGGTTTTGTTCTTTCATCTGTTTATGCAATTCAAGGGGACTTTTATGCTGCATTGTAAGCAAGTTTAGCATAAACAGTTTCCTCAAAATTCCGAGAGGAAATAAATAGCCACGTTTGCTTACCTTTTTAATGATGTAAGAAATATTCACTGAAAATTATTTTTGCATAGAATGATGGTAACGTAGAGTGGATTTTAATAACTAACGGGAAGAAATAACATGTAAACTTCGGGATCACAGTGTGAAATGTTATATGATAGATTGTTGCTGCTATTAATAGTATTCTAAGAATATAACAAAATCGATTAATAATTAGTCGACAACACTAATTACTACTAATTGTCTACCTAATTTGAAAAAAGATAAGATCAGGTGTTACATTCCATTT
>NC_051405.1:38797055-38797306 GCF_015228065.2 Penaeus monodon
AAATTCCTCTCTCGTGTCATCTCCAATTTTCTCCTCTGACTTGCTGTCTCCTTTCGCCCGCCTATCTCTCCAGTGCGTACCGTCTCTCTCTCTCTCGCCTGCATGTTGCCTAGTCCTATAATTATAACACTAAGCGAAGGGTGCCACGCCTTGGCCTCTCGCGCTGGCACCCTCGCTCAACAGGCCCCCTGCAGCGACGCTCTTATGTTATGGTCGGGTGCTGATGTGTGTTTAGGTGCACATGGCTGTAG
>NC_051405.1:38798593-38798810 GCF_015228065.2 Penaeus monodon
AGTACTTTGTCACAATTCACCTTGATTAGAGACCACATTTCAGGCAATTTAGAATTAACCACTAGTTATGGCAGATAACTTCTAAATTCTAAGAACCAACTTGCAAGATTCGCGATGAACAATTTCAATTGCACATTTCTCCTCTTGCAAATTCTCGGTCGCTTTTGTTATCATTATGCTCGCCCTATTCCTCTCCTACTCTCACACCCCACTCGCC
>NC_051405.1:38799394-38799549 GCF_015228065.2 Penaeus monodon
AGGGGATCCCACAGGAACAGGTGAAGGCGAGATGGCTTCGGGCGGCACAGGTGAGTGATTGAGCCATTCAGCTGTGTTATGATCTGGGCATAGGTTAAGACGCGGAGGGAATCCACATAAAGGGGTTTAAGTCTGTGATCTGTGCTGGGGGGAGA
>NC_051405.1:38799978-38800264 GCF_015228065.2 Penaeus monodon
AGTTGCTTTTCTCTTCAAGTTTCGAAGTCTTCATATGACTCCGTCCGTCGGTGATGACAGATCCTAGTCTTCAAGAAAAGTGACACTCTTCATGGATGTCTTAAGGAGCTGACATCCGGCGGAAACAAGAGTCTTCTGCCAAGTTAGTCGACGTGTCAGGAATTAAGTCTCTTGGAGATTCCTTCCTTTTCTTTCCATGCATTTCGCGATGGAAGATGTTAACGCGGAGTTAATGCGACGTTCTTAGTCTGCGAGATTATGCGAAATCTGATAGAATGTCGACTGA
>NC_051405.1:38800579-38800698 GCF_015228065.2 Penaeus monodon
CGTGGATAGAAAAAAAATAGTCTTTAAGGCGGGAAAGAACACAAATTGGGTAAAGAAACAATTAAAAGTTCTTCAAAACGGAAAAAAACACGATAAGAGAGAGGAACTACTTGTACAAT
>NC_051405.1:38801118-38801390 GCF_015228065.2 Penaeus monodon
GATGATGGACGTGACGCCAGCTGTGAAGGACGACCGGCAGTCTTCGAACTTGCCCCTACTGTCCAGTCCTACGGTGTTGACGTTAGCCTTCACGCCACACATGAGAGCCGTGGCGCAGGCCGAGGAACCTCCTACTTGGGCGTCGATGTTGTACGTCTGCAAAGGAAAGAGAAAGGAGGATATGAGTGAGGGATGTAGAGCGATACATTCTTGGGTTGTTAGGACCCTGGGGAAGCGTGGTAGGAGAAGGGTGGCGTGGTGGGGGTGAAATG
>NC_051405.1:38801714-38801952 GCF_015228065.2 Penaeus monodon
TCAGTAAAGGAAAAAAAAGGGGGGGAATAGACCGGAAGGGAGGACGAAAGAGAGGAAGCGAGGGAAATGACAATACAGATAAATCTTCAATTACTAGGAAAGGGAGAGGCAATAAGAAAGAGAGAAAAAAAAAATCCACAACCCAAACGAGACAAAAATAAACGTCCATAATTAAAGAAAAACAAGAAAAAAAAACGAAAAAAGAAAGAAAAATGTCCAGTATTCTAAGACAGACTTT
>NC_051405.1:38802665-38803200 GCF_015228065.2 Penaeus monodon
GGAGCGATATTCCACGAAACGATACCCTCCCGACGCCAAAAGCCCGTATCTCCACACAATATAGCAACCACAATATGATCCCGGCATGCACTATAAAACTACCGCGTCCCACTTTATATGAAATCTCCTAAGCGATTGCGTAGCTGCATGGAGGAATATATATATGCATTTTGCCTCGTAACGCCGTGGATGTGGGAGCTTTTATAGGAAACTGCGGCCAACATGTTACTTTGTGGCCAGATGCATTGGTCCATGCGCGGCCGCGGGTCACACACGAAGGGGGGCTCTCGCTTTCATGGGTGCTCATTTTCGCTGTCTTTCTTCGATTATATATATATATATTTTTTTTTCTTTCTTTCTTTCTTTCTCTCTTTTTTTCTATTTTTTGTCTTTTATTTTTTTCTTGGAGTCTTTTTTTCTCTTTTTTTCGATTTTTTTTTTTTTTTTTTTAGATTTTCTTTTTTCAGAATGTTCCGTTTTTTTTTGTTTTTTTTTTGCTGGGGGGGGGGGGTAGAATTGGGGTAGGTTGTCTTCC
>NC_051405.1:38803519-38803699 GCF_015228065.2 Penaeus monodon
AAGTCCTTAAGCCACATACGCACCTTGTATTGAAAATGACTCTCAGCGCTCCACGCAAAGTCCGAGAAAGCAACCAAATGCAAAGTATTTGGTTGAAGACGTGAATTCCGGGTTGATCGTGTGCGTATGCATGAGAGTCATTTTCCTTGCACATAAAATCCTGCAGCAGAATCTCGACGT
>NC_051405.1:38804100-38804495 GCF_015228065.2 Penaeus monodon
GACGTTGGAATTTAGTGACCTTGTCTACGAGTATATTAATTAAATCTACTAAACTTACAATAACTAGTCGGGTAATTGCGTTTGGGTATGTGCCACTGTTTCGGTAAATTTATCCTTTCATTGCACATTAAACAATAAAAGTCGTCTAGATCACATATATTCGCTCACCTGCCCAAAATATCCACGTCATCAAACACAGCAGATATTGCAAGCAGCTTGACTGTGCTGAGGAAGCTTTGTCAGGAATCGTTTTTGCTTGCTTTTGTCGTGAGTGAAAGCGTTCCTGAAAAGTGATCAGTCGACTGCTTTCGCCTCTTGTGCTTTTGATCTCCACAGGACATGGTATTGACTTGGTCGGAGTCCACTGCCTTGGAATAACCTGTGCACGGAAACAC
>NC_051405.1:38805085-38805385 GCF_015228065.2 Penaeus monodon
TAAGCCAAAACTCTCCCGGGCTTCTTCCCTTACTACCTTTTTTTCTCTCCTCTCAAGGGGGAAAGTTTGGCACGGATGCTTGAATCGGCATCTCCACAGAGTTTTATAAATCTGGCAATCCAGCCGCCTTTCTTGTCGGCATCAGAGTAAGAAGTCCCTGTACTCCCTTCAAAAGTACATCGCGACTGAACACTTGCCAAGATTTTGTACGTCTCACCTCTTCCGCGTCGGTTTCTGCAGCCATATGGAGTCACTGAGATGAATGGTTAACAGCACAGCTCGCTACAGGGGGGATGTTGC
>NC_051405.1:38805645-38805718 GCF_015228065.2 Penaeus monodon
GAAGTTAAATTACCTCCCCAATAGTAAGAACTTCCCCGCCTTCAAACTTCCCCTCGCAGAAGAACATCAACGG
>NC_051405.1:38805969-38806203 GCF_015228065.2 Penaeus monodon
CGCATAACCGTTCTGTGTGGATGGAACTCCTGGCTGCATGTTCCCACGCTCTTTTGGGTACAGGCTCTTGTATGAAGCAGTTCGGAGCATGAAAGTGCTATGGGGTGCTACGGAATCACGTATGCAATCTTTTACGTTGAATGCGGTTATGATGCGAGTATTCTGACCCTAAAATGTTTTGCATTGTGGTCTTAATACCTTGATCCGTGTCGTTTAAACTGTAGGATAGCTATT
>NC_051405.1:38806820-38807157 GCF_015228065.2 Penaeus monodon
AGGAAAATAACAATTCCATACCTTTATTTCTTTCAGAGTTAGGTGCGTATTTGCGACAAGGAAAACGGACGTTGGTTTGAAAATGGATTATATACTGAGGATAAAAAGAAATAAACTTTTAAACTTATGACAAAAGTTTTATAAGGACGAGCTGCGTGCGGTGGGTAATGGAAAAAAAAGAGAGAAAAAAAAAGCGCAGGCATCACCAATACACTAACTAAATATATTGTTTTCGTTTGTTTTTTTTATGGAGAGATGAACCAACCTCTCTTTTCGTATTGTAAATCAAGTAAAAGTAATTAAAAGATAGATTTACCTCAAGTTCCTTTCATGGTGT
>NC_051405.1:38807277-38807655 GCF_015228065.2 Penaeus monodon
TCATAGTATAGAATTTGTTACCAAAATAATGAACAAGATTTTGAATGTCAGTTCTAAATGGCGTTGAAATGACGATAATTATTGTCATAAATTCATTTTGGAAAAATTAATATACTTTCACAGCAACTGAATCATTACCCCCCCCCCATGATAAACAATACATGAACAAACAAGTAGACTAATAATAAGTAAAATAAAAAATTAAGGAATCAAACATACAAATAAACGAGTAAATAAACAGCTAAATAAATGACTGAATAAACAGACAAACAGATAAATGTATCTTGTATGAGGCTTTGAAAGCAAGATTTACCCTTTTGTTTACACATCTCATATCTTTTACTTACGAATGTGTGTGGCAACGTGGGAGAGGGTTTA
>NC_051405.1:38808121-38808906 GCF_015228065.2 Penaeus monodon
ATGCCAAGAAAGTTTGCAGCAAAAGTAAAGGAGACAAAAAACCTGCTCCTTGAATATTTGAACAGAGTTAAAGCACAAGAAAACAAGCCTAAAACTCTTTAGATTACCGAAAGCATAAGGCCTCTGCGTCACTCATAAACCATGCGAGGTTACAGGTAAGAAAGTTGTTTATTTTTGTTCAATTGTGGATTCATTTGCAAAATTATCTTCTATTGGCGATGATCATAGCGTTTATGATGCGATATAGGGTGAACTTATATACTGTTAGGATTAATGCAAATTGTGACAATTATTGGATATGAAGCTGTTAACAGTACACTTTGTTTATTGTGATTATCATTATGTCATATGCTTAGAGTAACATATCAACATATTTTTTTCAGTAATATGTTTATCACTTTTAACTATGGCAATTAAATTACACAATATTTGTTAATATAAATTCTGATTATAACTATGCACTACGGTTGATATAGATTATAAACCAATATATGAAGAAAAATTAAATAATTAGATTCTTTTTTATTTTATTTGGGAGAAATCACAGAGCCGAATAAAAGTGAGAAGTGATATAGAGTAAACACAAGCAAACGATATATAAAAATACACACATTCCAGGGCGAGAGAAAAATGGAAGTGAACTTCACTGGCGAGAGCGCTACGTGTTACGTTTAAAGAGTGAACAGGAAGGAAAAATGATTTCAGGAGAAGAATGAAAAAAGACTTTGCTTTATGGCGTCAGAGGTTAAGTGTTTTGCGAAATAAGATGAAAGAGAAACTTAGAA
>NC_051405.1:38808980-38809062 GCF_015228065.2 Penaeus monodon
CAGTGGTGTGGTAGTGGGGGGTGTGAGCTCGTATGCTATCTATGCTGTGTTATATCTGCTGATAGAGTGGTGCGACCGTCGT
>NC_051405.1:38809097-38809188 GCF_015228065.2 Penaeus monodon
ATCTAATGAGTGATTGTGTGTTGTGGAGTATGTGCTTGTGGCGCGTTTCACAACAGACAACAGGATATGAGGATGGGAGAGATGCAGCAAA
>NC_051405.1:38809271-38809422 GCF_015228065.2 Penaeus monodon
AGGATACCAAAGAATAAGCCTTTTGCTGGGCTCAATACTAAACTGAAGTAAATTTGACAAGTATGGGGCAAGTAACGGGCACCTTCAAGCTGGTCCGTTCTCTCTATACATGCAGGCATATACACTTTACCTGCAACCTGCAGGCACCAAT
>NC_051405.1:38809595-38809908 GCF_015228065.2 Penaeus monodon
AAAGCCCCGTATGCACATATTTTATTTATAGTGAAAAATTAAATATAGAACATTAAAATAGACACAAGAATATCTGCATAAATATTTCCGCGCATTCGATTCTTCGTAAATGAGCCTATCAGCTGGGTGCACTGGACCACTAGCATGGCAGTATTCCATTGTTTGGCACTCTTGGATCCCATTTGTTTGAAATATACCTTTGGCACGAGATTTATACACTGTTTGAATCTGTAAAATAGGATTAGCGAAAGAGAAAGGGATGGAGGTGGGGAGAATTGGAATGATATATATGGATATGTCACACCACACACAC
>NC_051405.1:38810480-38810707 GCF_015228065.2 Penaeus monodon
ATGAGAAGGAGAAGGACTGAAACACAATGGCATGCATATATGCCATACAGATTATGGGGAAAAAAATCCCTTTTTCAGAGCTAAATCAAAATTCTGTCATGTATTTTTTTTTAAAAATTGGAGGAACTGCACCTCGACAGCTGATGCTTAATGGAAATTAGTCCAAATAAAAGGATATAATAACAGGAAATTTAAATCATCTTTATCGTTGCGCACCTGAACACCAA
>NC_051405.1:38810731-38811195 GCF_015228065.2 Penaeus monodon
CATTCAAAGTGTAAAATCCCAAAATTCTTTTGCTTGTCTGCATTTAACCACTGAGATAAATAAATTATAATATCATGGATATCTTTATTATTTTTATAAATATTATCCTTATCAAAGAACTGATATATTTCTTAATAATTGTCAGCAACAATGACAAGAGAGAGAAACCCTAACAACAACAAAAACAGTAATGCTATGATTATAAAAAAGCATAATCACGGTTTTTACAAAATCTAAAGTTATAACAGCAAAATGCCTCATAGATCATTAAGAAATCATAAAGCCAGAATGAGACGCGGAAGTGTCATCCAGAGCCATGAACTCTGCTAATGGTCGAACAGAAACACGTGTATATTGCCTTGGGAACTAGTGTGTCATTTTTGCATAAATGCCTACGCTTTAAAAGGCATACAGAGACATATTTTCCCAGATGTGCATGCATGGACATACACAATGAGATGCAG
>NC_051405.1:38811415-38811661 GCF_015228065.2 Penaeus monodon
CACGCATAAACACTCACACTCGCGCGTGCGAGAAAATACAAGGACATGCCACTTTTCTGTAATACCACAGCTGGCTTCGTTTGAACATTAAAAATAAATGAGAAAATTAAATTCTTGCTCTTATTTGACAAGAGCTGTCTGCTCTACCCAAGGTCTAATTTTGAAAAGTAAAATGTTGTTTTTATTGTGAAGCGTCATTCTTCGTTATTTAAAAAACAAAGCGAGAAACTTGTGTTTAATAAAAGG
>NC_051405.1:38811987-38812116 GCF_015228065.2 Penaeus monodon
TACCGACTTCTTCAAAATGCTCCAGACATTTTCATTCTTACTTTCCCTTTTCCCTTCGCCATGCCTGGCACCCTCGCCGTCTTTCCCCATTCACTTTACAACGCATCTCTTCACGTCTTTGCCACGTCT
>NC_051405.1:38812827-38812930 GCF_015228065.2 Penaeus monodon
TTGTTTCGTCCTTCCAAACCATTACTCGTCGGGTCTTGGCAAAAAGTGGGACCCAGAGATTCGAAGTCAAGGGACAAAATCACACGCAAAATTTTAGCAAATG
>NC_051405.1:38813155-38813347 GCF_015228065.2 Penaeus monodon
CGAAAGAATTCATATACAGCAGGACCGAAATCTTCTCTTTTCATCTGCAACGGACTGTTCAATATTGATGAAATCAGCATCTTTACAGGCGTGCTAACAAACCTGATGGACGAATGCCTTGCAGGAAGTTCTTAACCAGAGCTCACAGTTTGTGATTATCTTCCCAACTCTCCACACATATAAACATGTATC
>NC_051405.1:38813451-38813543 GCF_015228065.2 Penaeus monodon
AATCCATATACACCAAAGTTACCTCTTCTCATCACCATTATTAACATAAGCCACCATTTCCTCTTGCATTTCCTTCTCATCATGAATATCAG
>NC_051405.1:38813580-38813886 GCF_015228065.2 Penaeus monodon
ACACGTCATTATGGGCGAAATGTCAACATACTAAATCCAGCATCGTTTGCAGGCTTCAAATACCGCTTCTAGATTCGTTGATGTTTGTATTACATTTTCCGTGTGGTATTGTGAATGTGTCGAGTGAGAACTTAACATAAGCTCGACGGGCACGGGAGTCGACTGCGCGCTTGCTCTGAGGGTGTGAGGTTGGGACGGCCGCGAGCGAGAGATCCCGTTTTCTTTTTGTTTGGCGCGGGTGTGGAGGGGGGACAAATGAGTTTGGGTTCTCGCTATATGGGAGGCATGTATTTCCTTATGACTTTA
>NC_051405.1:38814389-38814708 GCF_015228065.2 Penaeus monodon
GCGCATTCACAAAGCCCCATTCCGAAAGACACAGTGGCCAAAATCCAAACAGAGCGAAAACCTCAAGCCAATTATGATAACTCTCCCCCGAAATTATGTAAGGCCTCGTCTGGCTTTGCCCGACGAGACTCCACTATTTAGGCCAAAGGAACTGCAAAGGCGGACAGGGCCAGCTCTTGCAACTGAATCATGCAAGGGACTCCTGCCGCGGCGTGGAACGTGCGGACCGCGAGGATGAAATGCTGCGCGAGACCGTTATTACAACGAAATACAATTGGACGCCGAAGTGGGAGATAAGTGGAGGCCGCTAAGCTAACAC
>NC_051405.1:38815350-38815629 GCF_015228065.2 Penaeus monodon
CTTGTGTGCGTGTAAATTTCATGTTAATAATTCAAAGCGTTTACATGTAAATCATGTATGACTAGAGAGCGCGGTGTGAAGAACGGTTTGGCTTCTACCATCCCTTTTGTTGACAGAACAAGATTAAAAAAAAAAAAAAAATGCTTAAATGATACGAGAAGCTGTGGCACTTACAAAATTGTGAAAGATGATGATTATAAGATTTAAAAACAAAACGTGATCCTTGCAAGATTAAAAAAAAACAAGTGTGATGCTTGCAAGATTCCATTTTCGTTACAA
>NC_051405.1:38815764-38816032 GCF_015228065.2 Penaeus monodon
ACTCTTCGCCTCATCATGGTAAAGGGCAATGATTCTGGTTTAATTTTACATATAAAAATTATTTTTGTTTTATTATATGCTCATTTTTAAGGATATAACGAAATACTATCTACCTGCGATATTACTGTTTATAAATAGCTATGACTGTACTCCTAAAGACTCAACGTCACTGAAAAATTTGGGTCTTTAACTCTCAGTGCTTTTGCTTTTGTAAGAGTTGTGTCCAATATAATTTTATTTACAGCAGATTGGTCTAAACCTAATCGCA
>NC_051405.1:38816468-38816730 GCF_015228065.2 Penaeus monodon
AAATAGTGATACAAAATACCTGTTACCCTGCGTTGTAGAAATATTCATCTTTATCCTCAAGTTTTCTACAGTAGTAAACTTTGTCGATACTGTGATTTACTCTAAGAGATCACTTGTTAATTAATCCATCTTTAAATTTTAGTATTCATATATAAGATAATGAAGAGGAGAAGTTTCCGCAATGAAGAGTCATGGAAAATATTCATATTGAGAGTTTAATGAAAAAAATGAAGTAGCTGCCTTAAAGTTGGAAGGTTGGATG
>NC_051405.1:38816978-38817181 GCF_015228065.2 Penaeus monodon
ATACATATAATATCATATTCAGAAGACTAGTGTAATACATTTAAAATATTAACAATAGACCTTAAATCTGAGGGAAAAAATATGGTGTGTGGTGAAGATGCATCAATCTCTTCAGTAAGTGTTTTTAAATTTTACTTCACACTTTATTTAATGACCTAGAAGAGCTAACAAAGATGATGAAAATTTTATGCTACTACTGGCAA
>NC_051405.1:38817981-38818321 GCF_015228065.2 Penaeus monodon
TTGACAGCCCGAGAGAGAGAGACCGACAGCCTTTCCTAGTGTCATGATACATACCGAGAGCTGTCAGTTTCAGGATCGTAATCTCGTCTCGTGGAGAAGGCGTCTTCCATCTGCGTGTTCTTGAGCATTCCTTTCTCTCTCATAAACGTTCGTCTTGGGAAGAAACGTTTCAAGTTTGCTGCAACTACCGCGCTTCGGAGGTAAGACGGGTGCGGTTGTGGATACTTTTGTTATCGACTTGTATATATATATTTTTTTGTCTATTTCTCCTCTCAGCGCTTCATTCCGAATATTCGCACATTGATAAACATCCTTCTTTTATTTGCTTATCAACCTTGCC
>NC_051405.1:38818381-38818960 GCF_015228065.2 Penaeus monodon
CCTCTCAGCCCTTCATTCCTAATATTCTCACATTGATAAACAATTTCTATTTGCATATCAACCAACATTTCATCTTTCTTTCCTCCGCATATCATCCAACAAATAAAGGAATTCTACAGCTTATCTGTTATACACGATTTTCTTTCCCTTTCTGCTTCCTTTCATATACCATTTCCTACCCATTGCAATTTTTCCTTCTTCCTCTTCATTTAACATCGATTGCTTCACATCCCCGCTCGCTTCCCTTCCCCCGCCTTCCCCTGCTATCATAATCAAGCAATTTTAAGTTCAATGGCGGCACAGGAATTTTGATATTATTCACACACTCCATGACAAAATTGATCATTCTGTGACAGCTTTCTTCTGCGTATTACTTCGGTGACATTTCGAATTATACGAGATAGCTTGAAATAAATATATACATTCACCTTGCATTTACACCTGAAGTTTATATAACACGTGTTTCGTACGTGTTTCAAACATGATTCTGAAACATGAAGTGAAGTTTCGTGCCAATATCATTTTCGTTCATCGTGAATCTCGCAACTTGCAAAAAATCGTCAAAGAAAAACACGATAA
>NC_051405.1:38819840-38819911 GCF_015228065.2 Penaeus monodon
TCTTCGTCTTCTTCTTCCTTTTCACAATTTCCCTCTCCCTATCCTTTACTCTCCTCATACACCCCCTCCCA
>NC_051405.1:38820166-38821133 GCF_015228065.2 Penaeus monodon
GCCATGTTATCTCACCTATCATCCTCCTTCGTTTCGCTTCCTTATCTGTTTCTCTGGTTCTTTTCCTTCCCACTCTTGCCCTCTATCTCTCTCCTCACCTTTCTTTCCCTTCCTTCTCCTCCTTCGCTATCCTCTTCCTTCCCTCACAACTTTCCCTCTTTTTTCTTCCCCCTCTCTTCCTCCCCTCTTTCTTCCCTTCCTTCACTCCTTCTCCTCTTTCTTCCCTCCCCTCATTACCACCTCCGTTTCTTCCCTCTTTCCCTTTCCCATTCCCCCTCTCCCCTCCCCTTCCCCCTTCTCCTCCTCCCCTTTCCCCATCTCTTCCCCTACCCTCCCGCCTCCCCTCTTCTCTCCTCCCTCCTCCCTCTCCCCCCTCCCATCCTCCCCTTCCCCCTTCTCCTCCTCCCCTTTCCCCATCTCTTCCCCTACCCTCCCTCCTCCCTCTTTCCCCTTCCCTCCTCCCCTCACTCCCCAATACCTCCCCTTTCCATCACCCCCAATTACCTCCATTTTCCCCTTACCTTAACCCCACTCGCAAAGCCAATATCATTTCTTGCCTTATTGTTAGTTACAGCAGGAAAATAGACTCTGGTTGCGAACCATTTCAGAGGGGAAAATGAAGGGAGAAAAGGGAGGGGGAAAAGGGAGGGGGAAAATGAAGGGGAAAAATGAAGGGAAAAAATGAAGAGGGAGAAAAGGGAGGGAAAATGAAGGGGAAATGAAGGGAGGGAATTGAAGGGGAAAATGAAGGGGGATAAAGGGAGGAGGGAATGAAGAGGAGAAAAAATGAAGGGGGGAAAGGGAAGGAAAGTATAGGGGGAAAATTAGGGGGAAAAATGAAGGGAGATAAAGAGAGGAAAAAAAGGAGGGGGAAAATGAATCTGTTTACCACTGTACCCTAACCATAACCTGTAGTGAAGTTATCCACGTGAAGTTCCTGGTTATTGCAAGTATCACTGTCAATGAT
>NC_051405.1:38821240-38821366 GCF_015228065.2 Penaeus monodon
ACCATGCTCGCCGTCATCAATGCATTGTTGATTCTGATAATTTATTGGTGACTTGTGTATATAATGTTTTTCCTTACATATGGTTATCGTGTGAATCATTTTGCATCTTGGGTATCATGGAAGTAA
>NC_051405.1:38821915-38822060 GCF_015228065.2 Penaeus monodon
AAGAGTTGAAATTGATATCTAAAAAAAATCACATCCTCAGTCCATTTGTCTTGAGTGTTTCCGAAATGAAATTGAAACCCCTCCCCCCTTTTTTTGTCAGCGAATTTCACATGTTTGAATGTTTTCAATGGTACCATCCACTCAC
>NC_051405.1:38822485-38822645 GCF_015228065.2 Penaeus monodon
ACCTTTGATATTTCGTTCTGTTCCATCGTGTGATTTTGCAGAATTTATATTGATAAGCCTCTTGCATACACCCGACCAGGTTTGTGTATACACTGCATATTCAACTTGCATATATATATTCTAGAAATGTTGATTGAATTCTACTCCTAATACTGACATC
>NC_051405.1:38822686-38822807 GCF_015228065.2 Penaeus monodon
TTTCGGCCTAAACTCTCGACTGATTCTCAAATGATGTCAAGTTAACATTGTTTGAAAGCGAAAGTTTAGATTTTGCCGTCCCGTGTAGGAATGCTGCCAAGTACCCCAGGTTGGAACTGCT
>NC_051405.1:38822860-38823056 GCF_015228065.2 Penaeus monodon
AGGGGGAAGGGGGGGTGTGAGATACAAAGAGAGAAGGGAAGGAAACTGAAAACGAAACTGAAGGAGAGATAGAGGGAAGCGGGGTGGAAGAAGGGGAGGGAATAAATGGAGATAGATAGATAGATAAAGGGAAGGAGGGAGGGTGAGGGGGGAAGGGAGACGGGGAGAAGGAAGGAGATTGATGGAGAAGGGGATG
>NC_051405.1:38823293-38823383 GCF_015228065.2 Penaeus monodon
GGAGACACCGTTCTACAGACGAGCGGACTCCGATTCAAAAAGGATCACATTTCCATTTCTCATTTCGAAAAGTAACAAGTGCTGGAAAGC
>NC_051405.1:38823409-38823520 GCF_015228065.2 Penaeus monodon
GTGGCATACGCTATCGCCCATCCAGACGTGTCATATGGGGGGGGGAGGACCCGGTTTTAGCTAAGCCCCCTGAATTCCTATCATCTCCAGTTATACTATGGTATATTTCAC
>NC_051405.1:38824005-38824397 GCF_015228065.2 Penaeus monodon
GATAACGGTTGTATCAACAACAACACTATGATTTGTGATCACGTCCAAAATAACTAAGGACAACAGAAAAAAAACACGAAAATGAAAACAGGAAAATTAAAACGCAAGACCAGCTTCCACACCCAGTGAGCTGACAGCAGATGAACATTAATCAGATCACAGTTATTAGCTGATTGTTTAGGGATATAATCGAACGAGTTTTAATTTGATAATGCTATTCCCCAGTACATATTTTCCCACGAATGACGAATTGTCTGGCTGGTGACACGAGGGAGAGAGAGAAGGACAATAGGGGATCAGTGGCCAAAGGGGTCGTTGCAAGACTTGTGGGGAAACGTTCGGTATGTGATAAAATCGGGAGGTTTATTTAGTGTAGTCTACGCTTGATCGAA
>NC_051405.1:38825555-38826204 GCF_015228065.2 Penaeus monodon
ACCATTTAACATCATTCGAGACCACACTACAACGTGTACAACAGAGGCCCACAAGATCAAGCAACAGACAGACCATTATTGCGCGCTGAGCACATCTTGGCCAAGCGCTCACGCAGAAATCCTCACAAGCACTCGGGATTATGCTGTTCACGAGATCCGATTCTCCACATAGTCTCAGCAAGAGGATTTAGCCCATGTGTGGCTGTGCTTGTGCGTGGGGGGGGGGGAGCGGATTGGATTGGGAGGGTGAGGGAGGGAGGAGGGAGAGAGGGGGAGGGAGGGGAGAGAAGGAGGAAGGGAGGGTGTGGAGCAGGGAGAGAGAGGAAGGGAGAGTGGGGTGGGGGAGGGAGAAGGGAGAGAGGGGGAGGGGTGCGAGCAGGGAGAGTGGAGGAAGGTGAGGGTGGGGGAGCAGGGTGAGAAGGAGGAGGGGGGCGTGGGTGAGGGAGCAGGGAGAGAGGGGGAGGGGAAGGAGGGTGTGGAGCAGGGAGACAGGGGGAAGGGAGGGGAGGGTGAGGGAGAGAGGGAGAGAGGGGGAGGGGAGGGTGGGAGAGGTATCAGGGAGAGCTTAATATTCAAGAACAAAACTGATCCTGTGGTGAGATCGGTCCTCATGATGGTTTCACATTGCGTTGTCTTCAATCTCGGCCGA
>NC_051405.1:38826591-38826736 GCF_015228065.2 Penaeus monodon
TATGCCTCACTCCTTCCAAACCCTATTGGTGGTCTATGCTCCAACAGAATCATTCTTGAAGTCACTTTCATCCTCCGAATATTTGCATTCGTTTCTCGAAGGAGACGCCAGGGGAATCGTACTTTTAACTCTGACTGCTTGATTT
>NC_051405.1:38826879-38827155 GCF_015228065.2 Penaeus monodon
ACACCGTAACTCGACAACACGAAGAACATTTTCTATATATATTTGGTGATCGATGAAGAACAAGTTTCATCGGTTCTTTAATGAGGAGGAGGAAGGAGGGGAGGGGGGGAGGGGGGAAGGGAGTATTCAGCACAGAAACCTTAATTAGTTTAGGACACGTTTAATTAATGCATCCGTTTCTAGATTAATACCAAAAGAAGTGTAAAGTTATTCGGAGGGGAACCTTGCAAACTTATTTTTTCTCTCTTTGTTGTCTGATTCCACTTTTTTCTCCAC
>NC_051405.1:38827483-38827723 GCF_015228065.2 Penaeus monodon
TGCCAAGGTGAAATAAAAGGCTGAAGAATCGTGCATAAAAGACTTTCAGCCGAGACGTTGCCGTGAGAACAGGCGTCAGTTAAAGATTATCTGGAAGAGGCATCTGTGAGTGATGGGTGGCAGTCAGCCGGCTGGTCTGTGATGCTCTGACACATTGTTCGTCAATGCGACTGACATCTCTCATTTATCTTGTGGAATAGAAGCTAGAGGGGAAAGTAAACACGTTTTTTTTGGATGGGT
>NC_051405.1:38828170-38828448 GCF_015228065.2 Penaeus monodon
TTGAAATTTATTCACCAAACTATACTAAATCTAAATCTATGTCATCAGTAAGAGTAATATAATATCAATGATATCAGCAGCTTAGTAAACATATACATGTATGCATAGAGCCTTACAGTTCAAAATGAAAGCGAACTTAAGTTACACAGGATATGCCTTAAAAAATCAGTCTTATGATGCGAATACCAAGCCAGTAGTAGCCTTCATAGCAGCATACTCACAGCATTGGCATCATTGCAGGCTCTGAGCATGATGCCATTCCTGACGCTCATAGGATC
>NC_051405.1:38828467-38828543 GCF_015228065.2 Penaeus monodon
AATGGGTTCATGGTTTATTGCCTTTTGTGTAGTAACGTTCTCTTAACTATGATTTATATGTTTATTCATTTATGTA
>NC_051405.1:38828762-38829100 GCF_015228065.2 Penaeus monodon
GTCATACTCCATGCCTTGGTCCGTATAATAGACTTCTCTTCCTTTCTCTCTCCCCCTTTTCTTCTCCTATCTTGTTTACCTCCACAATTTCTCCTTTCAAACATACATTCCGGATCTGGAAGTTTCCCCTCGCTAACGTTGGCGTATTTGTGCAATGTTAACAGTGCCTCTCCATACATCACTTTATCAACACCTTTTTTCTCTTCGTTTATATACCTTGCTTTACCTGCCGACGAGTGACACGCTGACGCATGTATGCAGAGATATAATATACGCACTTGCTCAGTTATATATTTACACACACACACGCCTGTACATTTTTTTCGAGATCAATCGCA
>NC_051405.1:38829153-38829240 GCF_015228065.2 Penaeus monodon
CTATGACATCAATAATAATAAGATGATAGCAATGATATCAGTAGGTTAATAAAGACAGATATGCGTACACCCCTACGGTTCAAAATG
>NC_051405.1:38829453-38829661 GCF_015228065.2 Penaeus monodon
CGCGCGCGTGTGTGTAATTATATGCGTAAATATATTTTTGATAGAAATATAATTCACAGTTTAGAACTCTCTGCTTCAAAGTGCTGCTCTTCGCTTTATACTCATGCAATTTCCGCGTGTATTTGAATTATACATTAGACTACATGTATGACATGAAACAAAAGTCCCCCCTCACCAAGCAAAAATACAGACAATCTTGCACAGAAAT
>NC_051405.1:38830161-38830552 GCF_015228065.2 Penaeus monodon
CTATTTTCTGTTCACCGACAAAGACGCTGACTGCTGTAGCAGGTAATATATCAAAACGAGATATGTAAGAACAATTAAATCACCGGCATGCGCTTACTTCACATCACTACGATCTCTGTTTACTGATACTCTTCTGCTTACTTTTGCCACACTGAGCAGGCTAGTTACCTACGCAATAGGCCTTACCATTATCCAGATCCGTGAACCTGCGTACCATATCCCCACACAGCCAGAGAATAATTCCTCTGCGCAAGCCAAGAGGCTGGTTACAAGGCAGAACAGCCCGACGCCGGCGAGCTGACACATAAACGCCTCGTCAACGAAACAGGCTTCATGTCTCTTACATTGTTGATATGTGTTACTGCTTAATTCTTTTACTCGAATGCATTTG
>NC_051405.1:38830616-38830867 GCF_015228065.2 Penaeus monodon
TACATGGAAAAGCCAGTTGAAGAAAAAAAAAAATTATAGTTACACTCTTCAGGCAACCTTGTATGGGGGATATACCATGCTCTTCAAGGAGAATCTGCTACATCTCCAGAACACAGGCGAGCGCGCTGAAGGTTCCCGCTGGTTCAAGATGTGTGTGATTTGGGGGCGCTAGGAATCATATCCTTGTGATAATGTCGCTAATTTGATAGGCCCAAAAGTTAGGAGTGCAAGAAACAGGTAGAAAGGGTCGA
>NC_051405.1:38831218-38831664 GCF_015228065.2 Penaeus monodon
CTGAGACAGAGACAGAAATAGAGACAAACAAACGAAATCGAGACCGGAACACGGAGAGAATCTTCCTTCCACGTCAGAATTCTGGTTACACGAGCAAACTTCCTGCAAACTTTGGCCACAAAAATCTTACAGCTGTTTATTAAGCCACCTGTTCCGACTGCCATGGACCTTTGTTATCATTCGCCTGCTCTGACACACTGCCTGTTGGAAATCATATAACTGTCAAACTTTCATTTATCGATAACCGCACGTCAATTTTTTGCCTTAGTTCACGGGAAAGCTAAAGAGGCCAGTGTCTTTCGAGCCATTCCATCACTATTTTGCTGTTGGCGAGGGATGCAGTGTAATTTGTTCACAATTATGCATATCAAGGACAGAACGGGGTGTGAAAGGGGCGTATTGATCGTTGGTGTTGTTATATATGTATGTGTAGGAATATGCCAGTA
>NC_051405.1:38831761-38832339 GCF_015228065.2 Penaeus monodon
ATCTGCGTGCGTGTGTATGTGAATTAGATTATTATTTAAAAATGTCTCATCCATTTTTTCCCGCACCTTTCTTTTAATCTTTGAAAAAAAAAGAATGCAGTAAACATTTTTAAAGTGTTACACAACTTTGTCGAGAAATATCAGGAATAATAAAAATGTTGCTCTCTGAATCGGTGTGCGTCATATGCTTGCCTTCAGCGAATCGTTCTTACGTGTCAAAAACGTGTGAGATGACTTTTTTTCAGCCTTTTCGATGCATTTGCAATCCCAGTGCAATATTGCTACACGTCAAAGTATACTTGGCCTCTTTTTTAATGTCAAAGTAAATGTGTTTCAGTAGAAAACGACTAGTGCTTTGACAAAGGCGCGTTCTTTTAGCTACAGTTAATAAAAGAAAAAAAAAATGCTATACAAAAATCTTAAAAATGCTTCGACAAATTGTAATTCTTCAACATTTTTTTCTGAACATTCACAACTGATCTTTACAAGAGTACATACTTTAATCTTGAAATCGATATTCATTCACCAGATAACACTTATCCCTTCATGTTTATGTAGTTAACTGTTTAAAGAAAAAG
>NC_051405.1:38832482-38832753 GCF_015228065.2 Penaeus monodon
CTTACTCGATTCGGCTCTGTTAAATAAACCAATATATACATTTATCATTTCCGTGTTTATCAGTTCGAATTCACTGGCAGTAAAATACACACTTGCAAATACGTAATGCCCCAGAAAAAAAAAAAAAAATCACGAACTGCACAATGCAGTTTTATAAACTCATCAGCTTTGTCTCCTAATTTACTGTGTAATTATACGGACTTTTCTCCTTTACCTTTCCCGTATCAGCTTCCTCCAGTCAAGACGTCATACCTGAAAAATACGATTTTTG
>NC_051405.1:38832999-38833273 GCF_015228065.2 Penaeus monodon
CCTCTTATTTTTATATCTTATTTTTTACAAAGTTAGCATAAGAATAACCCACATGATGCTAATAAGATTTTCATCTGCATTGTTGATGAATCGATTTTTTATTTTTCTAGCGATGAACTGTCCACTCTGCACTTAACCTTGTAATGGTTTAGAACGAGGAACACATTCTATCTGGAAATGTAGGGATGTTTAATTAGTTATAAATCTCATTATTGAGAGTAGTGAGAGTAGCAACAGTTCTGACAGTAATATTTCGTCGTTTCGTATAATACCA
>NC_051405.1:38834095-38835365 GCF_015228065.2 Penaeus monodon
CACATTTAGTTCTCTCTCCAATTTCCTTTGTTAAAAGCAACACAGCGAACTCACTTATTTCCTTCAGCATAATGGTCCGAGCACTACTCACAGCCTGAACCTGCGAATAATTCCGGTGAATCCTCATCGTTTAAGTAATGTACCTGATTAAGTTATCTCAGAAATGTTCCTCCCTGCCATTCCATGAACAAAGTCCGGCCTGTGTCTGTAACTTTGGAAGCAAGTCTCAGCTCAGACGCATAATCCTCCCAAGTTCATTGCCTTTACTATCTCAACACATGTGTATAGGAGACGTGGAACTCTGTATAAGAGAAGAGGGGCCACAATGTTCTGAATATATTCGCTATATACTCAGTCTGGTACGTTATGTTTCTGTAATGTAAATACATTTGGTAAAACGGGAAGAATAGTTTTATTTATATTTCCAAATGTAACTTTATTTGGTGTAGTTTGGAGTAATACTCGAAGAAAGTCATGGGAGTCAGACCAGTGGCGTGTGGTTTTGCGGAGGGTGAATGAATATTCCTTTTAGTACTCCAGAGAGTCATTCTCAACGCTGACTGGCACCCGCTTCTGTCTCTTCACTCTTTTTGAAGTTGGATTGCGTCAGACTTTAGCTTTGTAAGAGATCTTGGGAATTGTAGCCTGGCGTATACATGATATGGGATATGAATTTTCTTCTGTTGTGTGATGAAGAATCAGGGAATCGTATGGTTTTAAGACTAATTGAGTGGTACTCAGGTTTCGATGTTGTAAAAATGCGAGTCATCTACAGCCCACGCAGCGATGTCTGAAAAGGGAGCACCACCCAAAAAAGATCGAGAAGTTCTTATGCCATAAGAAAAAAAAAGTTAATAATGTGACATATTCTGGCACACTCTAACATTTTTTGCTACGCTCTTCTCCCCCCTCTTCTCCCTCACCTGCCATTCCCATCTCAACTTCTTTCCTCATCTCCTCACCGCCCTCACCGCCTCCTCTGTTCTCTCCCCTTTACGCACCCCTCCTCTCCTCAAACGCCTCTGCCCGGACCCACTTACTCCACCAAGCAGTGCTTAGTGTAACTAGCTCTTCCCTGACTTCTGTGATGGAAGCCCCTGGTTTTTGCCGTCGCGTCGTGTGTGTTGGCATGAGCGGGCACACGCACAAGGTCGAGCGGTGTCTGTACGTGATTTATATGATAATGAGGCCGCGCTCCTTCCTTCGGGTTATGAGTTAGCGAGTAACTTGACACTGCTCAATGAAGAACTGCCTCCCGAGATTGAAAAAC
>NC_051405.1:38835461-38836150 GCF_015228065.2 Penaeus monodon
AATAGATAAGGCTTATCGCGTGAGATTAGGTGGTAAGAGCAGGACGATAGCTCTCCGGGATGAAAGAGAGGAAGGACATAAAAGACTGACGTCAAGAGAGTGAGGGAAAAGAGACGTGCATGAAATTAGTGGAGTTATGAGGATGTCTATTGATCAGCTGTTTGAACACGCGCAAAGCATGCACTCCGGCGTAAGTGTTCTCTTGCCAGATGAGGAAGAAACTAAAAAAAAAAAAATCATATAGATTACATAAATGAACAGGCAAATAATTAGAAACACGGACGCTTTGAGAACGACTCTCAAACATAACAGTTAAAACACTTATAAGACCTATTGTACAACGGCTCTATAAGGACCACATAACAGGTGCCAAACCGGCGAGCATTAAGCATATGCCAATTACAAACAAGTCTTCCATCCACACCACTGGTCAAGCGCCAAGCGAGTACAAATCCTTCAAAAATCATTGACACGGTGCCATGCAGACAGGTGCCAAGTTAACGACTCCAGCATCATGCAACGATGAGTAAGTGCCAAGCAAGATCATGCAAACCCACTGAGACTGCCACTATACATGGGGAGATAGTTTTCCTGTGTAAGGACACCGGGCAAGACGTACGCGTGTTTAAAGGAGGTTTACATTGCATCTTGTTGGTATGTAGGAACAAGGGGGGGAGATGCAGAAAGAA
>NC_051405.1:38836262-38836362 GCF_015228065.2 Penaeus monodon
CTCTTTTTAGATAAATGACGCCAATAACCTACTACCATCTCCCCCTCTCCCCCCTCCCCCATCTTTCATCCGCCTCTCCTTTAAACTCCACAGTTTAACT
>NC_051405.1:38836637-38836866 GCF_015228065.2 Penaeus monodon
CGTTACATCCTGACTCCCCTCCCCTTACTCACTTGAGAGACCTGGCTAGAACTCAGATCACTAGATCAAGCTGGGCTCCTTAATTGCCCTTCTCCTCTTCCCGTTTTTACTTCTTCTTCTGCCTCTCCCTACCTTGGCTGACTTAGTTCCAAATCCCTGTTGCTCTTAGTTTTTGTTTCTCTTATTCCGTTTTATCGTTGTCTTTCCTTTGATTAGTGTCAAACTGTCT
>NC_051405.1:38837024-38837358 GCF_015228065.2 Penaeus monodon
ATATTTGCATGTCAGTGGTGCGTTTCCAAGTGGCAGACAAGACAATCTGATTTAGACCAGTGGCAAAATCAAGCATTCTATCAACAAAATATGACCTGCCTAATTTACTTTCATAAAAAAATAGGCTTTGAATTATCCACTCTCCCGTTTATCATTTAAAAAAAATACAGCTAGAATTATAACCCCCAAATCCTACGTTTGTTAGGAAAAATATTTTTTTTTACACTTCCCAGAGGCAGAAATTAAATAACACAACAGGAATAATCCTCTGAGTTTTAACTGAACATAATAAAAACCCAAACAAGATAATACAATAAAAATCCACGTTCCAGCG
>NC_051405.1:38837396-38837887 GCF_015228065.2 Penaeus monodon
CAAACACACAAGAAAGACAGATGCATAAAGGGAGTCATCTGCAGAGCCTCAGTTTCAAGCACACGACCTGTCCTTTCCTTTCCAGCCTTAAGTTGAAGCATATTTCCTGTACGCTGTGAACTTAAAGGAACTCATATATCCGTTTCATTCCCAAGCCAGGATGAAAGCCTGTTTTAACATTTCAATTTCAGCGAATCACTGGGAGTTGCTGGCAGACGGGAGAGGGGTGGGAGTGGGGGAAGGGGGGGAGGGGGGAATAGGGGAATGGGAGGGGAATAAGGGAGTGGGAGGTGGGGTGGAGGGGAATAGGGGAATGGGAGGGGAGAGAGAGAGGGGAGTGGGAGGGATGGGGGGATGGGGGAAAAGGAGAATGAGAGAGGAGAGGGGTGGGGGAATGGGGTGGGTGGGAGGGGAAGGGGGTGGGAGGGGAGCGGGGCGGGGAGAAAGGGAAAAAGGAGAGTGTAAAGGGGAGATGAGAGGGGAAGGGGAGC
>NC_051405.1:38837967-38838337 GCF_015228065.2 Penaeus monodon
CGATTCCCTCCCAGAGAAGGCTCAGAGGCACAGCAGGTTGCATGGCTGATTACCTGCCTTTATTTGCGACTAAATGTCCCTTCATGGCTCCCGATCCGATGCCTTTCCGTTGAGCTATTCAACACAGTGTATTGAAGGAGACTAACTGGTTTATTTAAGAGAACCGAAATTTTCTCTCTTTCCTTCGCCTTTTCCTTCCATTCTGTTTTATATATACATACATTTTTTTTTCCTCAGAAAAGCTTGACAACCATCCTTTTCTCGAACCTTTGCTTTCAGGTTTCAGGAACAGAAATGAGTTTCAGGCTGGGGCCGCCGCACGGGAACGAGTTAAGAGGCTGTGTGAAAGGTGCCCCCCCCTCCCCCCCCA
>NC_051405.1:38838663-38838856 GCF_015228065.2 Penaeus monodon
GTTTCTGGAGCAGTGATTCTTCCCTTGCATAACAGCTCTCAGTGCGTGCCGCGACGCCCTGAATTGCAATCGCTTCCCCCGGCGTGCAACTGCAGCCTCCGGGAATTTGCTGTTGCGTGGTTGTTTCGGCGCCGGCTTTTCCAGGGGGTTTTGCAGCCGCGCGAGTCCCTCATGAACCCCGCTATTGCGCGAT
>NC_051405.1:38839887-38840154 GCF_015228065.2 Penaeus monodon
CCTGAGATGGTAACATATCTCAGCCTTACGCCTTGTTTACCCAAAATTTATTACGAAGCTCTGACGGAACTTTTATATATTGCACAGGCAAATATGCACAGGAATTATTCTGCTGAGTTATGTGCGTTAGAGATATGTTTGTGGACCCAGTCTGTTTTGGATTTTCTGTTTTTTTTTTTCATTTTTTCCCTACAACACTAACTCTTTATGGAACAGCATGGAACATTTTCCCATATCGGGAGGGTAAAAAAATGTAGCTTTGTCGTC
>NC_051405.1:38841005-38841615 GCF_015228065.2 Penaeus monodon
AAAGGGATTCCTCTTCCGCCACTAATAGGAGCACCTACACTTTCTCCCGCTATTTCGCTGCATGTTCCTTTATATCCGAGATTGATCATAACCGAGAAAAGACTTTTCACCTGTTCACAGTAAACTTTACAACGTGAAAGTCTGCTGATACTTTTAAACCTTTCGTGTTTCGTCTGCCTACAGCTTTTCCCTCTATTTCACAGAAAATGGGACAGTTATGATAATAAATCCAACTATAAGATATAGTTAATAATAAAAGGTCATTCAGCTCAGCTTACCATCCCTTGTAAATCTTAATACAAAACTATCCTTCAGTGAACTCTGTAACACAACACCCAGTTTACCAGCACGACAAACACAGGCAGCTTTGGCAGCGTAGACTCAAAAACAAAATTTGGTCTATTTCTGAATATCGAACCCTTCCCCTTCCAAATCCCGGCAAAACACAGCTGGCAATCGCTCTCACACACGCCACCGTCTCGCACACCTGCTCTCTCCTTCACCTTTGCGTCCTGTTCTCGCCCCTACAATCATTTTCGTCATTACTAACAGTGCGGGGACAAGAAAGAGATAGTTGGATAGTGGTATGCGCAAGTACCCCCGCACATTC
>NC_051405.1:38841833-38842825 GCF_015228065.2 Penaeus monodon
ACACGTCCTCGTACACAGTCAGAGAGAAAATTTGAAGGTAAGTCGTGTAAGACCATTGTAGGATGGTGAAGTGCCCGCTCGATGATCCTAACAAGTTCTCAATGGGGTTTAAAATGTGGATTTATCGGCCAGATTCGGGGAAGGACATACCAGAACACCTGTGGGATTTTTTCGCGGTGATTAAATGGCACAAGTATGTATGGCACTGGGCTCCGGTTGTCACATACCTGCAGTTAGTTCTCAGAGATTGTGAAGATGGAAATTCTTACATCTCGAACAGCAATGCTGCTCTTAACAATTCTCCGAAAGCACTCCCACCCTTAATACTTGCCAGAAAGTTTAACTACTTCAAATTCTACCACAGCTTAGAGATCAAGTCTACTACTACTACTAGCAATCTCCAGGTGAACGAGTGAGACTGGTCAGCGAGAACGTGGCTTAGAAATCCACCCCTGCCCTAGACCTGCTCTTTATTTCCTTTTTATTTTCATTATTCACTCTTAAGTTAATAACAATGATAACAATATCTTCAGTTGTGCGTGCTGTTCAGAGAGAATCTGAGAAGTCCTTTGTAATTTTATAAGAGCTAAGCGATATCTTTGAAGAAATATTTTCAGGTTTTGTAAGGCAGTCTTCCAGTCTTTTCCAGGCAGCTTCTCAGTGTCTTGGATTCATCACTCTTCGTGTTCCTGAATCGCTTAATGTTCCCCTGAACCCTTTCTTAATGGACTCCAGTCTGTTCTCGAGCCTATTACTTGATTGCCTGGCCTTGTGCAGTGCCGAAATAACTATCGTTGTCTGCTATCAGTATATCATAATGTGCTGTAATTTTTGGTAAACACAGGAGCACAAGTCACAGTAACCTATACTGAGACGCTGTAAAGTTAAGGCCTTATGGCTCCCCTTCAAATAGTCGTTGGTATATGCGTCATAATGCCGACTTGGAATGATGCCTATATCAGATTACAGATTACACATACGCAGAAGTACAC
>NC_051405.1:38842908-38843213 GCF_015228065.2 Penaeus monodon
CCTAATCGTCTCCTATCTTGCAGAAAGTACGAAGAAGAAATACCAACTATCCTTTACCATAGAGAAAGGCGCAGGTGGCGAGGATCACGGCCGCTTTACTATGAGAAGTTCAGTTAACATTACAATCCTCCATTTATTAATTACGGGACGCGTGGTATCTCTCTATTTCGTTTTTCTTTCTTTTTAGTTCTCTTTCATTTTCTCATTTCTCTAACACTCTTTTTATTCTTTTCTCTCTGTTTGTTCCATTCTCTTCTTTTTCTTTTCTTCTTTCTTTTCTCTCTTCTTTCTCTTTTTCTTTTCTT
>NC_051405.1:38843365-38843482 GCF_015228065.2 Penaeus monodon
TCGCACCTTTAATCTTTTCATCCGGTTCTCTCCGCCTCGCGATCTTCTTCCCGTGTTACTTAATTCCTTCTTCTCTCTTACGTCATCGCCTTATTCCGTCCCGTACACTTTCGCATA
>NC_051405.1:38843526-38843754 GCF_015228065.2 Penaeus monodon
ACGACATGAGGTGAAGGGAAACTAAACTATTCTAGACAGTAACGCAAAAGGAAAATGCGGTAGTGTATCAAAAGTTCTTTCGGAAGGAAACTCACCAACTTGGTAGATATATGACTAAAACTTTTTTAATGGCACTGTATCCTGAGCAGATTTTTTTCCTTCTCTCTATTTTTGAGTTATGAAAAAAAAGCATGAGTTTCCCCTCGAGTCTCGTGGTGAATCTAAGAC
>NC_051405.1:38844073-38844503 GCF_015228065.2 Penaeus monodon
CGGTGTGAAATATTGTGTGCAGTGGCCGTAGAATTCAGAAATAATTCAGTCTTGTTTCGATACGTTTCGCTTTACAAAATCATGATTTATTTTCATCGAAAAAAGGTTAAAAAAGGTCGGATATATAAGAGCTCAAAATGGGAATTAATCCACAGTCCAAGCTCTGCTCCACAAGTGAAAAAAAGAAGGCAAATCATAATTAATGTTTTACACGCTAAATTAGTTTTTTTTTTTATTCCAATGAATCCCCGGGCTATACAGTTACACAGTCTCGTCTAAACTATGTAGATTAATGTTATATTTGATGCAGAAAGCAAGAAATGAAAGGTCGAATGAAATTCATATTGACATGTGAATCATAATGAACTCAAGCCGGAATTTCTTTGGGGAATCCTCGCATTCCTAGATGCCTTGCGGGGACTGGGCGGGG
>NC_051405.1:38845102-38845346 GCF_015228065.2 Penaeus monodon
CGCGGATAATAACACTCAAGACTACAAAAGTCTACGGGATATTCACTTCACATTGTAACTCACATTTACCAACAGAAGTGATTCAGACGATCTTATAACCTGATTACCTTAAGATAATAACCTCGGTACCTACTCTGCCTCCACTTCATACCACGTAATGTCGCGTTTATTCTTAAAATGCCTCGTAGGAATGGCAATGCCGTTTTTATAGCCGGTCGTGTTATTACTGTTTTATATATATACA
>NC_051405.1:38845372-38845510 GCF_015228065.2 Penaeus monodon
GGTATAAGAAACGTTTGGAATTATCATTTATGACCTTCATTATATGTAGTATAGATAGGAGTTCTAGCATCTACATAATTTGCATATATACTTATTTCTGTTATCTCTATGAGTATTAATGCACATCTTTTCATTTTC
>NC_051405.1:38845877-38846137 GCF_015228065.2 Penaeus monodon
GACAAGCAATCTCGAGAAGAAGTGAAGTTGAGGTTGAATTGATATCCCGACTTGACTGGAACAGGGACGCGCGTGGAACAGGGAACAAAAGGGGGAGGGAGGGGGAGGAAGTAAGTTCAGGAAACTACGACTTCCTGAGGAGTTATGATCTGGGAAGACCCTAAGTTCGCTCGGCAAGTTTGGCGAGTCTGTTTTGGTGTTTGGGAGAGATGTCTTAATAGATGTGTAAAGTTAAGAGGACCGGATTCTAGAAAACACAC
>NC_051405.1:38847217-38847345 GCF_015228065.2 Penaeus monodon
TAATCCAGTTGGGCACGGATCGAACGTCAAAGGAACAGCGTAGCCAGTGAACTAAAAACTTCGAATTGTATTAACCGATGCCAGTGAACTGATCCGGTATGAATTATATAAAGATTAATTGTCATCCC
>NC_051405.1:38847911-38848116 GCF_015228065.2 Penaeus monodon
TTGATGTTTCCTCGACTGTAAGACTCGCCCTAACACCCCCCCCCCACCTTTTCAGTTCGTAAACACAAACCACCGCTGTTTTTGCAGGTTTTCAAATCGCCAAACAAACAACAGATTATTAGAGCTTTAGCCTTAAGTTATATATATATCCTGTTATTATCTAACAGGAAAGGGTCCTCTTTTGCTCCGCATGTAATTTTTTATG
>NC_051405.1:38848433-38848685 GCF_015228065.2 Penaeus monodon
TTAGATCTCTCTGTGCATGTGATGCTTATTAGTATCGGGATTCCCTGTGTATTTCTGTGTATGTTTAAAAGTAAGTGTATATTTGCACATAGGAAATTAAATTAGATGAGATAAAGTATCTTTAGGCAGGATGACGCAGGTGAATATGGAGGTTAACTTAAAACCATATAGATCTTGATTTTCTTCAGTGTGATATGCGATAGCCATTCTGACATAAGGGTGAATATTGGGAAACATATATACAAGTGTTTA
>NC_051405.1:38848783-38848899 GCF_015228065.2 Penaeus monodon
CGTTTGCATCTTGATTTTCCACTTATTCCGATATTTTTCATATATATATGTCATCTATTCCAATATCCTTCCATTTACTCGGTCCCTTTCCAAACATTTATCCAACCCTCCATTTC
>NC_051405.1:38849005-38849437 GCF_015228065.2 Penaeus monodon
GACGTATGCAAGACAAGAGGCTCTTAAGCTCCGCCCACTTCCCCCTCCTCCGTGCCCGCAGCCCCGACTCGATCCTTCTGAAGGAGATTGTTTTGGGGCCGAGGATGCTGCCTCTCGTCTCGCATCTCCCTTGCCTCTCGAGAGAAGAGTGATGCGAGAGAGGAAAAGTGAAAAGACGAGTGGGGAGGGAGGGAACGGAGGTTGAGGGGAGGGAGGGAACGAAGGAAGGGTGGGGAGGGAGGGGAGGTTGAGGGGAGGAGGAAGGGAGGGGGAGAGTGTGGAGGGAAGGTAGGGGGAGGGGAGAGGGGAGAGGGAAAGGTGGAAGTTGATCGAGGTGGAGGGGAGGAGGAAGGGAAGGGATGGAGCTGGTTGAGGGGTGGGGAGATGGAGGGGGAGGGGTCAGGGGGCTGGGGAGGAGTGAGTGGGGAGTTC
>NC_051405.1:38849962-38850104 GCF_015228065.2 Penaeus monodon
GCAGACACAAACTCAGTAAGATGTGTAGTTAGAGGGATGAAACGCAGCCTTAAGGAAAGGTGAATGACGAGGCATGACGTTTCGAGAGGGTTTTTTTTTCCTTATCAGACAATAAGACCTTTTTTGCATTTATCGATTTCCC
>NC_051405.1:38850631-38850813 GCF_015228065.2 Penaeus monodon
GAAAAAAAGAAGTTCAAACGTCGATAAAGAGCTGTCAAAAACGTGTCTCAGCGACGTCGACGATGAATCCAGAAAGCAGACGATTTTCCCCCAATCATTGGATTCGCATAAAATAATCGATTATTCAGATGAACCGAGATAATTTTCCCTTCCGGCGCAACATCACAATCTTGGCTAATTCC
>NC_051405.1:38851242-38851528 GCF_015228065.2 Penaeus monodon
AGATGATTTTTTAAAAATCATATATCTATTTCCTATCTACTTATTCCCATCTATCGAGCCCTCTCTACCACTCGCTCATGCACTTTATAATCGTAAATTCATTTTTACCAATTGTGTGTTTACAGGAACGCTAACACGCCAATGTTGTTGTTTATCAAAACTCTGCTAATTACAGTTGCTGAAATCGTTCCCAGGGTGCTGCATGGGGAATAATTTGCTTCCTAATTACAACAGTATTTTTTGTCCGTGTTCAGCTGTTCGTCGCATCTTTTATCAGCGTTTCTTG
>NC_051405.1:38851632-38851738 GCF_015228065.2 Penaeus monodon
CTGATATACTTCTGGTATACAGGTATACAGAAAGACCTGTATACCTGTATACCGTCTGTCTCTGTTTGGTTATATGTTTGTGTTTGCATATGTGTGTGTCTCTGTC
>NC_051405.1:38851908-38852308 GCF_015228065.2 Penaeus monodon
ACATTTCATGCATGTTAGCTGCACGCTGTCTCCCTGCTACTTCACGTTCATTTCGCCTATATGCCCTATCTGTCTGCCTGCCTTCCTACCAACACGTAACCTAGTGCTAACAACAATATTCCCTTTTTTCTACATAAGTAAAACCATCTCTCCTCTTACTACGACCCGTTTCGATTCCTCCCTTTTATTCCCCCTTTCCTTCACCCTTTTCCTACCAAGATTCACCGAGAATCACTACAGATGCTAATAACAAATATCCCCTTCATGTCAAACGAAAGTGAAAAGAAAATCACATTCTCTTATACGACCCGGAAAATGTTATCGAATACCAACCTCTTCTCCCTCTCACCCCACCTCCCCATGACCCTTTTCCAAGCAGGATTCACCAAGGACCACTGCA
>NC_051405.1:38852343-38852786 GCF_015228065.2 Penaeus monodon
CCCCTTCATATCAAACGAAAAAGAAAAACACTCTATTATACGACCCGGAAAATGTTTTCGAATACCACCTCTTCTCCCTCTCACTCCACCTCCCCATGACCCTTTTCCCAAGCAGGATTCACCAAGAACCACTACAGATATTTTAAGAAATAATAATAACCCCTTCATATTAAAATAAAAGAAAAAAAAAAATCACCTTCTATTACACGACCCGGAAAAAGCTCTCTTTCTGCCCCTGTCGCTCCTTGTTCTTCGCATATTGCATTAGCTCCTCGTGTCTTGTGCAGGAGGCGCGTCTTCTTGTCACGTTCCGTTACGAAAATAAGGAGGAAGAAGGAAAATAAAAACGAATTATAGACACATTTTCGTTTTCTTATGAAAATGAGAGGGAGAAGGGAAAAGAAAAAATAATTATAGACATATTTGCGTTTTCTTATGAAAGG
>NC_051405.1:38852813-38852935 GCF_015228065.2 Penaeus monodon
TATAGACATATTTTTGTAGTTATGAAAATAAGAAGGAAAAGGAAAAAAAAAACAATTATAGATATGATTTCGTTCTGTTACGAAAATAAGTAGGAAAAAGGGAAAAAATAAAAGCCATGAAC
>NC_051405.1:38853044-38853415 GCF_015228065.2 Penaeus monodon
TACGAAACTAAGTAAGAAAAAGGGGGAAAATAAAAACCATGGACATATTGTCGGTTTTTTTTTCGAAAATAAGAAAAAAGGGGAAAAAAACATAGACATATTTTCGTTTTTTACGAAAATAAGGAAAAAGTCGAAAAAAATAAAAACCATGAATTTTTTTTTTCGTTCTGTTACGAAAATAAGAAGGAAAAATAAGATAAGAAAATATTGACACATTTTTATTCTGTTACAACAATCAGTAGGAAAAATAATCAGTAGGGAAACAAATGATGAACAGATAAAAAAAAAAAAGGGAAAATGTGGAGAATTGCTGAAAGAAGAAAATGTATTAAATGGTGAAATTAGAGAGATCGTGAAAATTAATGGGAAGC
>NC_051405.1:38853453-38853924 GCF_015228065.2 Penaeus monodon
GCAATTACGGGAGAATTATCCAAATTTGGAAATGGATGAATAAATAGATAACAGAAAATGAAGACGAAGGATAAAGAGATGATAATAATGATATCAGTACGATAAGAGTAATCATCATGATAAAAAATACACGAAAATAAAGCGATGACATAATTGGTGATGATAAGACTAATTAAATTTCTAAAACGCCATAAACTACAAATTACATAACAAACTGACAGAAAAAATAATAACGATTAAAATTAAACAAGACAGAAGGCGAAAACAAAAAACTGAAATGGAATAAGAACTTTTCAAGAAAAAGAAATGGATTATGGTCAAGATTTTTCCAAAAGGATAAAATCTTATCTTTGGAATTTAAAGGGTTGATAAAAAGACTGAAAATATATCATGTTTTTACTGTCATACATAACATGGGAGGAATTGTGAGTAGGTTCGTGTGTGTGCGTGTGTTAGTACGTGTATGTATTT
>NC_051405.1:38854404-38854689 GCF_015228065.2 Penaeus monodon
TCATGTGTGGGGTACATATATGTATATACAAGCATTTCATTTTAATTCGTATCTCATTTATATGGAAATAGATGCACGTACTTTCAGACAATGAGCATGATAAACTTTTTCGTTCGTCTGACACTGCAGACTCCCCCCCCCCCGCTCTTTCTCCTCCCCCCCCCCTTCTCTTTCTATTCCATCTCAAAGAACTAAAATTCTTGACAAGGACCCCACTTCATGCTAGGATAGAGGCATCTATCATGGGCAGAGAAAAGAGAGTGAGAGTGAGAGGGAATGGGGATT
>NC_051405.1:38854865-38855102 GCF_015228065.2 Penaeus monodon
TTAAGGTGATATTCTAAATTACTTTTTCTCATCTATTGGCACTAATATCCTTATCATTTCTGTATCAATATTACTATCATTTTTCAATCACACTGTAATTCCATTTCCATTATCAACTTATCGATTGCATCATCAGTGTTATTATAAACGTAATCATCACAAATCTAATAATGTTATCTATTTCCGATATATTTTCGCTCTTATTACAGCTACTGATAGTGCTTAAAACAACAATAA
>NC_051405.1:38855230-38855741 GCF_015228065.2 Penaeus monodon
TATGTCCACTTTTCTAGATTTACAAAAAATGCATGAATTATCTCATTATCTATCATCTTATGAAATCATTATATTGATTCTTCCACGAAGTTATAAGTATACTTACAAAAAATTATTTTGACAAAAAGCCGCTATTTATCATTTTCTCCCAAGTTACACTGATTATCCTGGTTCTTAACACCGGTGTCTTTCATTATCAAAACCGTCTTCAATATCACCGAGTAGTAATCATTATTCCATCGAACGTTGTCCTTTTAATTAAAAGACCTTGTTAAAAACGCTCAGGAAAACGGAGATTATCATCCTAGCTCATCGAAGGTTAGCTCGGTGACCTGAATCCGGGTTGCGTTATCGACTTGGGAATTTGTAGGCGTTTGTGATTCTATACGAACAGGCATATTAACTTTATTAAGGGAAACCTAATAGTTCTCGGAAGGAAATCTGTACTACAGACGGAAAACCTGAAAGATCTTGTTTGAAGTTCCCAATGATTGTCTTTTGAACTTATGTA
>NC_051405.1:38855820-38856429 GCF_015228065.2 Penaeus monodon
TTGCGCGAGAGAAACCTTGAGGAAGCACAAAGTGAGTTTCCACGGCGTACCCACCTGCGTCTTCCTCTTCAGCCTGTTCGACCCGAGAAAACTCCCGGTCGAGGGGGCGAACGCGGAGCCAGCGAGAGTATGCTCGTGTGTGAGTGATCCTGCGCCCAAAAACCTGCCGCTGCGTAACTCACAAACATCTCGCTCTGCCAAGCACCACATACGGAATCATAACCATTCGGTCCCTCGTAAGCTATAAGGCCCAGCTCCCATTCGTTAAAGCATGGCAGCGTCGACCATCATGCGGAGACACTTGGAGACATGATGGGCCAGGGTACGCACCTATGAATGGCTGCCAGTTACCAACGGGGGAGAGGACTAAGCCCACAGCGACGTCGGTATATTTTTGACTTTTTCTTCGGGCTCCCTTCGTGTTTCTCAAGACAGGGAGCTTATTAAAGGATTTTCTTCCGTCTTTTGTGAACTCTACGTGATAGGAAGGCCTTGTCTGCGATATCACGATAAGGAGACATCTCGAACTCGAATGTGGGGGACAATACGGAGGTTTAGAAAAAGGAATATAATCTTTCGGACGTTTTGGCGACGGCAAGTGCAAGAGCC
>NC_051405.1:38857056-38857161 GCF_015228065.2 Penaeus monodon
TCAACCCTGCCAGGCAGAGGTGCCAGCATAACAACAAGGAGAGGAGATGCCGCGAGTGCCAGCTGCATCCACCCTACACGCTTCAGGCACCCGCCCCCCCCATTC
>NC_051405.1:38857585-38857808 GCF_015228065.2 Penaeus monodon
GTCCATGTTACTCATTGAATTTCAAGAAACAGGTATCCACACCTTTCGTGGACTGAGGGAAAGAACATCCTTTATTATTTATGCTTTCAATTATTCATCAGCGCTTTTAATCACACCGATTCTTTTCGTTATTAATATTTCGCTGAAGTATTATTATTTTCTGTTAACTCAACAGTATTGCGAATTTTTTGTCTTGTTAGTAATTTCGGCCTTGAAGTTATGC
>NC_051405.1:38857987-38858205 GCF_015228065.2 Penaeus monodon
ACACCTTTTGAATCTGGTATGGATTTTAACTATTCGCTTTAGACAGTATCACTATGTCGTGCAGCTGTTGAGTTTAATGTATAAATTCTATAACACATTTATTTGCATACTGATAAGACACACAGGGGAATGCAAACATGACCCCTTGTATGCTTTTATTTCAAGCTTACTACATGGGTACAATTATTTTAGTATCCAGCGCAAATAAACATAAGCTA
>NC_051405.1:38858443-38858550 GCF_015228065.2 Penaeus monodon
TTACTTTGGCTTTCGTAACAGAGGGTGCCTACTCTCCCAGCCAAATACCTGCTGTCGTTAGCCATCACCTTAACCATGACGTATATAACTCATTGACCTACGTGCCT
>NC_051405.1:38858608-38858676 GCF_015228065.2 Penaeus monodon
CTGTCAGTAAAAAAAATAACCATGACAACGTCTACTTGGATATGATCTAAATTCCGTTTTTTTTTTTT
>NC_051405.1:38858714-38859045 GCF_015228065.2 Penaeus monodon
TATTTTTGTGATTTGCCTGAAGTTGAGTCTCTATATCTATCCATTTTGGTCCGATGCCATTTTCAAATCTATTTTCCTCTGTCTATCTTTTTATGAATTTATATTCATTTAAAACGAACAAATAAATCCATATTCACCACTCAGCAGAAAGGACCTCTTTACCTCTGCTAAAGATACAATAAAATCATCTAAGAATAAATTTGACGCAACAGTGTCACTATAAATGCAATCGTACCTAGCCCTAAGCAACATCATTGGCGAAGTCTCATATTCATTTGGCAGTGTGTGGCAACGAGGGAGGTGATGCTAATATACCTTTTTACTACTCAAT
>NC_051405.1:38859400-38859936 GCF_015228065.2 Penaeus monodon
TCTTTCCTCGCCCTCTTCATTTCTTCTTCATCTCTCCTCATTTCGACAGCAGTGATCACAAGCATCGCCACAGCCGCCCTCACTTCTCTACCTACGGGGAACTAGATCGACACTTTACATTACTTGCAAGTTGATTTTGATATTCCTGTCATAGCATTATTATCATTATGAGTGCCAGTATCTGCGTGATCACGACGACTGCTGGCACCGAGATAAGTCAAGGCAGTTCACAAGTATTAATAGTTTTCTATATTCAGTTTTCCTCGCAGCATACCACAGGCATCGCATTGTTGGAATCTTGTTCTGAAGTCTTCTCAGAAAGGGATTAGAATAATGCAAGGTTGCAGCCACTGACGGTCTTCAAACGTTGGCTTTCGTCGGTTCTCGAGGAAAAAAAAATATGTTGATTACATAAAAAGTGTCGTTTCGTGCACGTCGTTTCATTCCCTGAGTAGCAAACCAAAATAACTCCGAATGAAATTATTCGAACGCTTTCAGGTTAGTGCACATTGAACATGAGGCTCGAGCGAAACACA
>NC_051405.1:38860498-38860799 GCF_015228065.2 Penaeus monodon
TACCACACTCGAAAAGGAATGTGAAATGGCAATAGCAGCACGGGCAAAAAAGGCGTGAATCACCTTGAAGATGCTTTTGCAAGGGAGAGCCAGTGACAGCGTGAGAGGAGCCAGGATAAACACCAGCTTAAGCCTTCTGGAGGAGAGGGAAGACGCGCCGCCAACTTCCATGGTTTAGCGTATTCATAAAGACCGATTTTGCTTGTGTTCTGTACTATTGGAAGAGTCTGAACGAGGATCGTTTGCTTTGCCGTTGCTGTCTCTTGCATTTTCTCTTATCGCCTGATTCGGGGAGTTTATT
>NC_051405.1:38861277-38861489 GCF_015228065.2 Penaeus monodon
ATCCGACGTGCCAAAACCGACCAATCTTTCGAAATATTTTCCTTCCTCTGAAAGATCGATATTCTGAAGTTTGTCTTGCGGGAAGATATTTCAGCTGCGTAAGAGCCCCTGTGTTTTGACAGCGTCGGGCTAGGTGGGTCAAGACATTAAGAAAAGGGAGGGAAGCTTGCGTCAGAAAGTTCGTTTAGATTAATTGTGTCTAAAATGGCACG
>NC_051405.1:38862153-38862474 GCF_015228065.2 Penaeus monodon
CGAAGTAGATTACTAATAAATGAATAGATACAGAGAACAGACCAGAGAACAATTAATAATAAAACATTTGGTCATACTTCAAGCATTTTTTTCCCATATGAAAAAAAAATCAGACTGACATATAATTCTCAAATCAACAGTCAGTACAGAATACTGTAAAAAGAAAGAAAGAAAAAGAAATTGTCCAGTTTATTTTACTCTGTCGTGGTTTGAGCAGATGTTCCACTCCCCTTGTCCGAACACGTGAAAAAAAGGAAAGAAAGAAAAACAAAATCAGGCTGACACATAATTTTCAAATCAACCATCAGTACAGAATACCGT
>NC_051405.1:38862498-38863317 GCF_015228065.2 Penaeus monodon
TTGTCTAGTTCATTTTACTCTGTTGTGGTTTGAGCAGATGTTCCACTCCCCTTGTCCGAACACGTGACAGCTATTGCTCCTTAACAAGTTGTTAGCATTTCTAGAATTTCTCCCGTATTCTTGTCGGAAGAAAAGGTTAAAGAAAAAGGTGGTAAAAGAGAGTTTCATAAGTGCCGTAGGGGTATTTCTGGTTGGATTTGAATGCAATTGATAGGAAAATGATAAATGGTATTTTTATAGTGTGACAGATATAAATATAAGTATGAAGGATAACTCGGTATAAGTCTTATTACCTACCTGTTGTATGGAAATGTTCGGAAGACATGCAATCTCCGTGTTATTAAAAATTTACCTTAAAATATCACTTTATCAGCTTTTTGGCAAATGTTAAACTGTAATTTTACGAACAAACGCATGTGTTTGAGTTTAGAAACTATACTCGCAAAATGAGGGATTTATCTACAAATCGCCAACGTTTGTCTTGTATCTCTAAGTGCTTTCGGATCGAGACTAATAAGACTTGCTGAGGAAGGCAGTCATTCCTTGCTGCCTTCTGACACGTGGCACCAGTTGGCTCTACTGGTGCCGGGAGACGCCTGCTGAAGTTAAGGCGATGCGAAGGTAATATTAGCGTGTCATTACTCCTCTTGCATGCTTGTTGATATCATAGGGGGAGAAGTTGAGGATATGTGCAGTGAGGAAGTTTGCATTTAGTTGCCTAAACGCACAAAGTGAATGCAGAGATAAATGAATGGATGATGGATAACATTATGAACAAATGCATGTCCTTATGCGTGACTGTATGTGTACGTGTGAACA
>NC_051405.1:38863371-38863913 GCF_015228065.2 Penaeus monodon
GCAAAAACAGATAATTTCCTGATTTTTTCTTTTATTTTTCAAGTGTTCCTTTTTTTCAAATGTTAAATATATCACTAGCACAGTTACTCTATTACCCTTCATGCTCTTTCAAGTTGTACAGTACACGTCCTCCCGAGGCTGCTACCTGCCCCAGAGACCCGTGACCCGATCTCTACCATCCAGCTAACACGGTATCAACAGCCTCTCAACGCCGAGTCAAATCCTACGTACTTTGCAACGCCTCCGAAGACATGTGCCGAGTACGTGCTGAGGGAGAGGCCGCGTCTTGACCTGGATTCGCTTCTCCTCGTCGGAATGTAGAGCATGACATCCCCCTTCAACATACTTGGCTACGGGTGCCACGCGCATGGTAAGGGCGGCTGTCAGGTGCCATCATACGGAAGGGAAGGTGGGGGTGAGAGCCAGGGGTAGGGGTAGGTGCTTCATCTAGAGGGGAAGGGGGATAGGTGAAAGATAAGCGGGAGTTTAAAAGGATAAGGATGGAAAGGAAGTCAAAGTATAAAAGGAAGATGAATAATGTA
>NC_051405.1:38863938-38864061 GCF_015228065.2 Penaeus monodon
GAGGGCAGGTAAATGTATCACATTCAGAGCGGAGGCGAATGGGTGAGAAAAAGGTGTGATTAAAACGAGAAGGATCATGAAAATATTGAAGTAAGAAAAAAATATATATATAATACAACACAC
>NC_051405.1:38864153-38864514 GCF_015228065.2 Penaeus monodon
ACAGGGGGAAAATCAAATAAAAATAATAAAAAAGGATAATTGACGAGATGATCAAAGTAAAAAGAGAAAAATATTTAAAAGCAGAAAATTTAAAAAGAAAACTCGACATAGTCACAAGAATAGAAAATGACAAAGGAAATGCAAAAGGAAATTGTATCGTTCCCTGTGTGTATTTCTCATATATATTGTGTGCGCTGAGTATAAAGATTTCCGCTATTTCATCGATTGCGAAAAAGAATCACGATAAAAGTTGCATTCTGTCTAAAGATTAAATAATTTTTTTGTAACATCTGTTGATACATGTTGTGTTCATATCGCTGCCTTGATGACTGAATTAGTATATCATATATCACGTGGCCGC
>NC_051405.1:38865034-38865416 GCF_015228065.2 Penaeus monodon
TACATATCATTCATCTTTTTCTTCTCTATTTTTCCTTATCCCTCTTACTTTGCATCATCAATTTACCATTTTGTTTTAACGTATCTCTGTCTTCCATTTGTCGCTTGTGGTGCAATACAGGATGCATCTAATCAAGAAAATAACCTGCAATGACCTTTTCCAATAATATATTTCAACGACAGTCGTTGGGATGTGCATGTGACGTTATTGTCTATGTACTAAGTGGTTGTTACACTATGTCTTGTGTTATATAAACGAAATTATAATGGAAAGAGACGACCTGGTTATTACGAATGTGAGCACAGGCAAAACCTATTGATTTTTAGTTTAGCCGTTTATATATTTCCTAATGTAAGGTAACGATAAATGATATGCACTGATA
>NC_051405.1:38865819-38866439 GCF_015228065.2 Penaeus monodon
AGATTTTAAATTCTTAAAACAACAAATTTTAAGTATGTGAACAATTCACGGAAGAAGAATCTGATAAATGGTAATATGTGAAGCAGCCTAATAAAACATAGTCTGTATTATAAAACGCATTCCACGCTTCAGTAATATGACAGGCAAGGATACAAGAAGATGCTCTAGATAGAACTGAAGAAGGAAAGGTCTGGATCGCCTTTTAAAGGATTCACAAATTCACAAAAGCATTTGAACTCTTTGTATTATCTTACTTTGTTGATTTATAATACATGAATAATACGCGTGGAATGAACAATTTGCGTGAAAGAAACAATATGCGTGAAATGGGCAATTTGCGTGAAAGGAACAACTTGCGTGAAATGGACAATGTGCGTGAAATGAACAATTTGCGCAAAAAGTAGGTAAATATACAATTACAAAATCTTTTAATTCCTCATATTGTTATAAATCTAGTCCGTCTCAAGATACTTCAAGTAAATCCAACGTCTTTTTTTCCTCCTTGCAAGATTTGTGATATTTATTGGTAAGTATTGTCACTTCATTCACAAATGATTGATAAAAATGATAAAAACAAAGTTTCTTATCCCTCGTATTTTATTCTTGTTTTTTTTATAAAC
>NC_051405.1:38866505-38866643 GCF_015228065.2 Penaeus monodon
TATATATATTTACTGCGTGCCTGTGTATCTACGCCATCCCTCTCCCCCGCATCCCCACCCCCCCTCCATGCATCAAAACATCCAAGAAATACATCTCTATTTTCCGCGCCGCCCATGTCAGCGTCCCTGTGTGTCACG
>NC_051405.1:38866772-38866971 GCF_015228065.2 Penaeus monodon
CTCGTCCATGCATCAAAACATCCAAGGCCTTGTGATGCGCCAATCTGAATCGACAGGCGCATCGCATCTGATTGCAAGAGGGGGAGAAATCACAGCAAAGGGGATGAAGGCTCTTGAACCCCGGGGTCTACATGTTGCAAGCGTGTTGTAACCTTCGTTCAGATGCTGAATACAGAGATTTAGGCATTGGAATTCTGTC
>NC_051405.1:38867612-38867797 GCF_015228065.2 Penaeus monodon
TGGACGGCAAGGACTGTGGGAGAAAGATGAAAGCAGACTAAAGTGGCTTTGGAGAAGAGGAGATGTCCCATCGAGAGGCGAAAAAAGGGCAATAATCCCTACGCAGGGAGTTCAAAGTGAATTAGCACTCAGGGACTAAAAAAAATATATATTGCATGATCAACAAAGAACTCCGTGTATGGGTG
>NC_051405.1:38868318-38868496 GCF_015228065.2 Penaeus monodon
GGGAGGCTAATAGAGTGAGAAGTGGACGGCAAGGACTGGGGAGACGACGAAAGCTAAGGCTTTGGGAAAGGAGGTCCCATCGAGAGGCGGAAAAGGCAAACCCCCCGGGAGTTTCAAAGTGAATTAGCACCAGGAACTTAAAAAAAATATATATGCATGATCACAGAACTCGTGTATG
>NC_051405.1:38869035-38869171 GCF_015228065.2 Penaeus monodon
AGGCATCAGCGTTGTACCGAACATGAGAAAGAGGTACCAGTATAGGGTACAAGACGTAGTAAAAGGTGTAGGTGGGAAAGGTTTGGCTGACTGTGGGTGTAAAGGTCAGGAAGTGAGTGGAAGGAAGGCACTCAAA
>NC_051405.1:38869190-38869472 GCF_015228065.2 Penaeus monodon
AGGGTTCGAGTGTAGAGTGTTGGCCACGGAGGGTTGAGGGTTGGAGCATCGCCAGGGGAGGGGAGTAGGGGGAGGGGTGATGAGGGAGGGGTGTAGGAGGAGGGGTGATGGGGGGGGGTTGTGGGGGGGGTGTAGGGGGGGGGTTGAGGAGAGAGGGGTTAAAAGTCGGCTTTTGGGGTGAATGGATTTGATGCGGGGGGGGGGGGCGCTCCGAAACATTTGCTACGCTTCCCTTCGCGAACTTCTCTCCCCAAATTTTTTTGCATCCGTGTATAATATAAA
>NC_051405.1:38870569-38870970 GCF_015228065.2 Penaeus monodon
TAATTAAATTTACACAAAAAAACAGCGGCCCCCATGCGAAAAAGTTCAGCCTCGCCAGGGCTTCTCAAACCCCCTCATCAACCTCGCCTCGCCTCGCCATCCCTCATCTTTCCCCTCACACGTCCCGCGCGCGTCACGGCGTATGCCCCTCGCGCTCGCTTCACCGACCTGCCAAAATCCGTACATTCCGGCACTGTCCTGAAGTCCCCTTCCCCCTTCTTCCCCCTTCCTCCCCATTCTCCCCTTCCCCACGCCCTTCCCCTCCTCGCCCCTTCCCCTTCCTCCCCTCCTTCGTCCCCTCTTCCCACCGCCCAAATTTGACGAGGTGTTGCCTGCCCGGGCATGCCGGCCCGTGTCAGCGAGCGGCAAATAAGAATGCTGATAAAAATGATGGAAATGGC
>NC_051405.1:38871033-38871370 GCF_015228065.2 Penaeus monodon
TTGAAATAGTGAGGTCAAAGGTCATGCCGGCAAAGTGAGGCTAATACAGGTCAATTAACTTTTCCTGTCATCACGTAGATTTTAAAAAGCTCGTCAAAATAATCCAGTATTTGCATATGACTATAAAGCATTACGATTGCAAAATTTATATTGTAAAAATCTATATATACATAAATTCGGGGATTAATAGAAATGAAAAATTTTTTAAAAAGTAAATCAATAACTTCATTTTTGTTATAAAATCGCAATATAAATACGTAAACCCTAACGAAAAAAACAAAAAATATAGATATAAATAAAAACACAATTTATACAAGCCATCAGCTGAAATAGACCC
>NC_051405.1:38871403-38871686 GCF_015228065.2 Penaeus monodon
GCCATGTTAGGGTCATCAAACAGCCTTGCAATTGCCAGTGCATCTCAGCCTAACTTTAGCCCGGAATTCTGCTTATTACACACAACAGCCATAAGGAGAGGATCAAGTTTACACTCTGGTGAACTTTGGACGAGTTCTTGTTGCTGTTGCAGAATTTGTTGCAACCTAATCATCTATTGCTGAATCAATCAGTCCCTAATTTCAGAATACGTTATAAGGGGGGGGAGGAAGACATAATTTTTTAATATGAAATCATTCGGGTACGTGATAGCAATAACAGAAA
>NC_051405.1:38872456-38872660 GCF_015228065.2 Penaeus monodon
CAAAATTCTGTTACATTTTTAAACTGAACGAATGTAAAAAACAAATAATGAACGACTGTCCACCTATCCACCGCATCTGTCTCCCTGTACACCTTTCTGTCTCCCAGCCTGTCGATCCGCACACTAGACCAGCTGTGTAAGTACTGGTTCGTCCAATCTCGTAATATTGTTTCCACTGGGAAATCAGATTCAAGCTGTCTTGAA
>NC_051405.1:38873643-38873846 GCF_015228065.2 Penaeus monodon
GTTGTTCTCCAAAATGTAAAAATCAAAATCAGCTCTTTAATGAGATTACATCTTTCACAGAACTCAAAGAAGGAACAATCTCTTGCTGTCCCTAAAACTGAAACCAACAATGGGGTTCATTTTTATATCAAACTTCATGTGAACAAAAGGACAGAAAAATAGATGTTTTTTACAATGAAGTTCGAAAAAATGTAACCCTTTTT
>NC_051405.1:38874675-38875037 GCF_015228065.2 Penaeus monodon
AGCTATGACGTATATACATACAAACGTACGTACACTGACTTATAGATAGAGTGAGGAAGGAACAAGGAAATGCTGAAGGAGAGAGAAAAGAAAGTAGGTCAGAAAAAAATGGAGAGCAGAGAACAAACATTATAAATTTTTAATATATCGAACCTTTTAATATTCGAACACTTCATCTCCCCCACTTTCTTTTTTGCTGGACCTAATGATGCAGCTGAACACACAGAGTAAATTCTGTTGTAATCGCTAGCAATGGATCTCAGTAGCTGACGAGTTGCCAGTAAGGATAAGTTGCAGAATATTAAAGTTATATGTATTCTAAGTAAACTCGGATGCTAATGAAAGGTTTCGTTCTAGGTCTG
>NC_051405.1:38875569-38875734 GCF_015228065.2 Penaeus monodon
AGAGAAATAGCGGAAGCGGGAGCCAAACATGCCACTACAAGAAAACCGTACATCTTTAAGGTCTTCAAGCGTTTACCCAAAACCTCTTCAAACTGGACAATAATGCTTGTTGGCGCCGCGTTTCCCTGTATATTTCCGTTTTTCTCGGTATTTCAGAAAAAAAAA
>NC_051405.1:38876074-38876398 GCF_015228065.2 Penaeus monodon
ACCAGCAAATGCTAATAACGGCACAAATATCAATATTATGAGCCTACACATCCACCTCCCTACTAGCCTCCCGCCTTCCTTGGAGACTACTAGCTGCCTCGTGATGTTCAACAACGTCCTATTAAGAGCAGTATAGTACATGTAACTTCGCTACTTTTCCCCCGGATTTCTGAGAATGTCAAAAGAACGACACGATATCTTTTTTACGTAATCTGTAAGCAAAACGAAATTGGGGTTTTCTGTATCTCTGGGTTTTTGAGTTCTTGAGTTTTTTTCCTATGGTTCTGGGCTCCTGTTTTCTTGGTTTTACGTATACACACACAA
>NC_051405.1:38876736-38876901 GCF_015228065.2 Penaeus monodon
TTCTTTATTCCTCTTCCACTCTTTTTTACTTGATTTTTCTTATGCTTAATTTTTTTTCTATTTCTTTCATATTATTCGACTCGTTTAGATTTTTTTGTCTGGTTGCATATGAATAACTACGAATTACGATAAGAACTAATACTATCATGGTATTAAGATAATCAT
>NC_051405.1:38877199-38877315 GCF_015228065.2 Penaeus monodon
GTAAATGAGTGAATGCATACACACACATAAACATATATCCAATACGCATGCTGGTATACTGAGCCCTCACAGCCCTACACTGGAAATGCAAAAGACCTTCACCGAGAATACACGTG
>NC_051405.1:38877552-38877771 GCF_015228065.2 Penaeus monodon
ACTCCCTCTTTTTCTTTCTATCACCATCTCATTCCTTGTTTTTTCCAACTCTATCTTTTATCCATCGACTGAATCGCTCGAGAGAGAGACGCATTGGCGATATGGTAATCAATGTGATGGACGTGGTTAGGACACTGGCACTATGGCACTATTCAACCCGCGCGCGTGCCACTGAAGAGCCCCCTAGGAGAGAGTATTGCTTCATGCGTATTCTCTGTG
>NC_051405.1:38877814-38877890 GCF_015228065.2 Penaeus monodon
GATGTGTGTCCGAGTTGGTAATCTTCAAGTTTGTTAACAGCGGGAGGGATAAAGCGAATGTGTATGTGCTTCCTCT
>NC_051405.1:38878155-38878436 GCF_015228065.2 Penaeus monodon
TTAAAAAATTAGAATGACAAACGAAAAAAAACAACAAAAAACTAAACAATGATAAAGAATCTTTCTTCATTTATTTTCTATTCTTGATTTTTTTTCCTTTTTTCATGTCAGACTGCTAAGAAATAGAAAATTATTGTGAAAAAGATTATTAAAAAATTTTCTCAGTATCAGTATTTCCGGAACATCTTTTGTAAACTATCAATAAAAGTGAGAAAAAAATCTGAAAAAAACTGATTCTTTATGACATATATAATTTTCTTCTCCTTTTACTTATCCAAGGC
>NC_051405.1:38879759-38879913 GCF_015228065.2 Penaeus monodon
CGACTTTGAGGACCAATTCCTACGCCACATGATCCTTGTCTCGTGCAAAATAGAAAAGGGTCTGGAACAGCTTTAGCCATTTCTCTGGATGTGGTTGGACGTCTCACCTTACATCCGATTTTGACTTCTGTTCCAATCTCTCCTTTGGCTAGGG
>NC_051405.1:38879939-38880141 GCF_015228065.2 Penaeus monodon
AGAGAGAGAGGCTTGTAATCTGAGGCTTTGCTACAGGATCTCGTGATTAGATGTTTTTTTTTTTATGGTGATGAATTTAACTTTTTTGTTGGTTTTATGTAAGGTAGAAAAATATATCAAAGATAAAGAAATCCATTGTGTTTGATTAATGCTGTGATTGATAGTGAAAAACAATCACACAGTGGTATAATTCTTTGAACGA
>NC_051405.1:38880164-38880838 GCF_015228065.2 Penaeus monodon
ACCCCACAAAACAATCCATATCGAAAAATACACACAAGAACAAAAAGAAAAAAAGAAGAAACAAAGATCCCCACAAAATAATAAGCTCAAAACTACCCAATAAAGATCTACGTTCCACCCGGCCATTACGTAAGACAGATGCATCTCCCCCTCCCCTACCCCCACACTTCTGCGCGGCGTGTCACCCGCCACTAACAGGCAAACACACACACACGACTTAAAGATGCCTCTCCCCTCTCTGCGCGCAGTCCTGCCTCCGAAAACCGCGCTCGTTGCAGCCAGGTTGAGGACTGATTCTCCTGTTCCGGGCCGGTTGGTGACTCGTCTGTGGACACGAGAGGCAAAAGGACCCTTACGCACCCCGGACACCAGATGTTCCCAGTGTTCTCCGCTCTCCTCTAGCGACAAAGCACACGGTTAGGACACCCTTCCCGTGTGTGTTTCCGGTTGACTGTCACCTTTATTTCTATCGTTCGGGTTTTCGTGGTGTTATTTAGCTGTCGTTCGTTGGGATTGTTTTCGTGTTGTCATGATCTGCCGTGAAATATTCTTTCGTGTCTTACGAGGACCTCTTAGCTGTGTGAGAGTGGCGGGGGCGGGCGTGGAGATGGGCGGGGTGGAGGGGTGATAACCACGCCCTCCGCCCACGCAAGGAGGGTCGGCTCCCTTGCCAT
>NC_051405.1:38881687-38881916 GCF_015228065.2 Penaeus monodon
CTTCCCCCCCCAACCTCACTGCAATATAAAAGCTCAAAATAGAACACACGAAATCCCACAGGAAAACAGCCCCTATTTGCAAGGTGTCGACATGCATTCACTTTTCCCCAAGAACACTAACTTTGAAGTTCGCTCATGGAACAGAGGCAGTCCATTACACGCTCCCTCATAACAGGAACACAAACCAAATTTATGGATGATTTCGTATTTTCGTCGAAGTTCGTTCATA
>NC_051405.1:38882348-38882690 GCF_015228065.2 Penaeus monodon
ATCCCATACTGACAGATAACATTACTTTCCCCCACACTTTATACAAATCGTTAACCATTCCCCAAAATGTTTATAAATAGCATCATCACCTTCTCTTATTGCCTTCACTGTAAATATTATCATCACCCCAATCCTCACTTAAACAAACAGGTACCAGTGCTACCATTAAGGCCCAACCAGCCCTGAGCATCTGTACAATCACGGGCACTAACAACTACACATTTAACATAACAACTTCTTTTCAAGCTGCCATCACTTTGTATGTATACGTTGTTTTCAGGCATACATTACCCTCGCTATGGAAAAAAGAGCCAGCCAGGAAGATATTTATATACATCGACG
>NC_051405.1:38882977-38883050 GCF_015228065.2 Penaeus monodon
CGCATATATGAAAAGTCAAGTCTACTCGCTCGAGGAGACAACGCAAAACGACGTGGAAATATCAAAACTCCGA
>NC_051405.1:38883543-38883933 GCF_015228065.2 Penaeus monodon
TGTCCAGACCGGCAAGGAGGATATCATTCATTTTCCCCTGCTTGGTTTATTCATCTGAGCACTGTGGATGAGCAGCACGGTATTACTGGAGAGAGAAATACGTTATCTTTACCCTCCTAGCATGTTTCTCCATCTGAGACGCAGTAGATAACGAACAGATCCAAGATAGTCAAGCAAAAGGACAGACCCTAGAAAGTGATCATTCCACGCACTAACGTGGTTGAACACCTGGAGGCCCTGGTGGGAAACGCGAAATCAAGATCGCCGCCATGTCAGGAACGAAGATGGGCAAGAGTACAAACCACACTAAACATTTCATACTCCGTGTGCTTTGCCACAAGTTATACATAGGAGAAAAAGGACAACGAACAAGCTAGCATCGCAGTACTC
>NC_051405.1:38884176-38884684 GCF_015228065.2 Penaeus monodon
ACCTAAGTGATCGCGTTCCTCCGCTCTTTCTTCCAGTGTATCGGTTTGTGGGTAGAGAGTAAGTTATGATGGAAATTAAACATTTACATTCACATATCACCATCTAACTATCTATCTACGATTAGGAGATATCTCTATATTTGAAATATTTCTGTAAGGAGTCATATTTTCCACTCAGAAGGCCTATATTCTTAGCAAATGACCGGGTCAACAATTCACAAGATTAAAATTCTTTACTTCATGCCTACTCCTTATTTTAAGAACAATGTGCAAGAATGATGGAGGAATATCTGACAAATAATCCTAAAATGCTTTCTGTATGGTTCCATTTCTTTCCCATTAAATCCTCATTCATTTTAATTATTTTGATTATTTAGTATCCTTGGTGACTGAAAATAACCAAAGAATATATTTTGAGTTATTTTCATCCATTTCCTGTTTTCACGGTGATTGCGGGTGCTTTAAAGACTGCTGCCTTAACACATAAGAAGACAAGCTACAAATAAGC
>NC_051405.1:38886036-38886293 GCF_015228065.2 Penaeus monodon
GACGCACAGGAAAGATCGGCTCACTCCTTTGTATTACTCAAGACTTGCCGAGTATTTCCTGACCGCAGAAAAGGTAACCCTAATATGCAAATGAGCAAAGATATACGAAACCTCCAGATCTCCAGATATGGTTGTGTAAGATGCGCTGTTCCTTTGAAGAATGCTTCGATACGATCTTGTTATTATTTGTGACAGAATTTTCATATCACGGTAATTACGTCGTTCTGTCTGTCTGTCTGTCTTTGATTCTCTGATTT
>NC_051405.1:38886483-38886618 GCF_015228065.2 Penaeus monodon
ATATCAGTGTCAAATGCAATATCAAGACTAATGTTTTCGAAAACCTTGTTTACTGGGAGAATATAAAACATCTGCAGTACATTAATTTCAGTTGCTCAACGTGAAAGCGGAGACGAAAAAACATACATATGTATG
>NC_051405.1:38886882-38887175 GCF_015228065.2 Penaeus monodon
ATCAGAGCACAACCGAAAAACACTGAACACTCACCGACAGTTTCATTTCGCCAGTTCACTCGCTTTAATAATATTACGTTTTCATCAACCTTCTAAACATTTAATCCTTCATATCCTCATATAATAAGTAAGCCTTTGAACATATACAGTGCACGAAAACGAACACATCCTATGCGCTTGGCTTTTTAATTCACAAAACTAAATCTCCCTGATATGCACATCATTGACGGGGATAGCTTTCGCATTTCCGTGGACAAAAGATCTATATCCGAGTAAATCCTAACAAATGATGC
>NC_051405.1:38887513-38887775 GCF_015228065.2 Penaeus monodon
GCCACTGACATAATCTTATGAAAAAAATGAGCATGGCCTTAGTAAAAAAAATATTCTTAATATCAGTACAAGTACAAAATATAGAAGGCCTCAGGCTAGTCACTTCACATGTACACAAAGCAGGTGTACATTTCTGCATTTCAACATTCTAAAAACCTAGCTAATGAAAATATAAAATAGATTTACCCACTTCATAAAAAAGAACGTACCTTCGTACGATTATTTTCGGTTTCACTAGATGCTCCCGTATTCACGTACCTAT
>NC_051405.1:38887877-38888349 GCF_015228065.2 Penaeus monodon
CTCTCAACAAAAGAACCAGTTAAGACCACATTAACATCATCCCGACCTTTTGGCTGAAAGTACCTGTTTTAACTTAACCACGGGATTACCTCAACCTCCTGTTTAACCTTTGTCCTTTTGGCTAAGCTGCCTCTATTGCGACACAGCCTTTCGAGGTTTTGGTGCGGTCAAGCTTTAAAAAGGACAGGCTTCCAACGCGGGAAATGTGGCTATAGATTACACCATAGAGGGGCGGTGGGGGGTGTGGGGGTGGGGGAGGAGAGAGGGTAGGGTTGGGTGGAGGCTGTGGGGGTGAGGGATGGGGGAGAGAGAGGAAAGGGATGGGTGGAGGCGGTGGTGGAGGGAGATGGGGGAGAGAGAGGAAAGGGATGGGTGGAGGCGGTGGAGGAGAGGGAGGGGGGATGGGGGGAGGAGAGAGGAAAGGGTAAGTGGGGGAGGGGGGGGGGGTATTTCCGTGAGGCATCTTTATCTC
>NC_051405.1:38888786-38889194 GCF_015228065.2 Penaeus monodon
AAAGTTCCTATTTATTTTTTTTTATCAGTGCCATCGAGCCTCCTTATGTAAACAAACCACCGTCTACCACAGTCAACAGAACCAGTAATACCACCTTGACCCAGCATTCAGTTCTTCTTATGGCAATAACGACCTCGCTCTGCCAGGACCGAATGCCCACTAACGGTCCGAGACTATTGTAATAGATTTGTAGTCCATTGGTTTCCTATGATGAAAAAGTTTTTTTTTTGTTTTCCAATACAGAGTGACTGAATGGCAGTGTTTGGCAGTGAAGGAATTCTGCTCTGTGGTTCTCTCTGTGTTTCTTTTCTTCGTTCTCTTTGTTTTTTTTTATTGTTTTTGTTTTTATTCTTTGTTTTTTTGCTGTTTTATATGATTGTCATTCTTTCTTGTGTGTTATTTTTTCTT
>NC_051405.1:38889595-38890568 GCF_015228065.2 Penaeus monodon
GTTACCATAATAAAAACAAACATTAATATCACAATGTTTATCCTCATTTGTTCTCTTACTTGCATTGTTTTTATTGTTTTCATCATCATTACTAAAAGGGTTTTCGGCCTCTGTTAGCCGTCGAGTCGTCTCGCCGTCGTGCGTGACGCTGTCGGGAAGCTGCGAGGCACCGACCGTCAAAGTGACCGGCTCCTAAAATATGGAACAGTGTGCGTATGTGTTTATACTTCATATTCATTGCGTATTCCGTGTATATATGTATGCACTTAAACCTGTAGACTTTGATCACGTGAGCGCGTGTCTCATCGTACAAACCATCTTTTATTCAAACTCGTAGCATCTGCCGTTCGTTTCTGAAAGACCCTGAGTCTGTTCTACAAAAATACTCATAATTATGCTATAATTATTACTAATTGAGGTTGGCGTGTCAACTACTACGCCGTTGGCAACACCACCACGTTGGCCGTGTTGCCAGCAGAGTATGCATTTTATTTTCTATGGAACGTTTTACATGGGTATTCAGATTTCATCTTTGAAATGTTCGTTGCAGTCGAGGGCACTGGGAGTACGAACATGCTACATTCGGTGAATATATTACAAATACCGTGTTCTATGGATTCTGTAAGATCGATGTAGGTACAGTAACCTGATTGGGGTGCGGCCAAAATATATGTTTATCTATAGAAAATAGAGGGAGCAGAGGTGGCAGCACATCAAAATGGCGACATCTGGCAATGATGACTATCTCCAAGTACCCAGGAGAGTCGCCAGGATTATGATTTATGACAGGCCGACATGGTCGGTATTCCTCCACTTTGCCAGGGGAACGTCGAACTTATCAGCGGAGGGCGCCACGTGCCACCCACACATACCTAGGAAAGGAGACGGAGACACGTGAAGATAGAGTACTAGTTAGCGGACGGACGAAGATCACACGCCACTGCACTTGGGGTTTCGAGAAGAGGGGGTGGGC
>NC_051405.1:38890692-38890812 GCF_015228065.2 Penaeus monodon
CCAAGAGCTATACGCACACATATAAGTACCTACATGATATGTAAGTACTTCTCCCTACCTTTCCTTTTCCATAAATAGCTCAAAAGTTAGTAATATACTAGCATTTTCACAAGTTATCTA
>NC_051405.1:38891241-38891830 GCF_015228065.2 Penaeus monodon
ATAATCCTCCATTCACATCTCCAAGCAGGGAATGACACAAAACGGCGCCGTGTCCCTGTGTTTTGGCTGAAGAACGTTCACTCATCACAAAGAAAATATTGTATTGCTAACACTATCTTCAAAGCCGTGACCTTGTGTACACGAAAGGCCGCATACATCTAATACAGACCCGAGTGCCAGCCAAAGGGGGAAAGACTTCAGTAATAACTAAGGAATAACTCACCTTCTTTTAAGCGACCCGGCACAGCATACATTATCATATATACTCTCGTCCCTTCTCATATCTCTCCTCTTTCCCCTTCGGGTTATTGCTTTTTTTTCTTCTTTTCTTCTTTCTCGTTTTGTTTATTTATTTGTTTATTTTACTTTTTTTCTGCTCTCTTCTAGCTCTCCCGTTCTTTTTCTTTTCCAATTCTCCATCTTTCTTCCTTACTAAACGCCTCTCTCCCTTCTCCCTCCTTATCTCTCTCCCTTTCTTTCACCTGTAAGCCTTTTTTCACTCTCCCTTCTCCCAATTTCTCAACTTCCATTTCATTTCTTCTTGTCCTTCCTTTCCTTTCACCTGTTGCCATTTTCTTCACCTCTATCT
>NC_051405.1:38892009-38892078 GCF_015228065.2 Penaeus monodon
TGAGAAAAAGGTTGGTGTGATCTCCGCCGATACGATGATCGCCCGTTGGTCCATTATGTGAAATGTTCC
>NC_051405.1:38892516-38892926 GCF_015228065.2 Penaeus monodon
CCCCATCTATTCTTACCTCCCCCCTTTCCTCTCCTTGAGGACAACCCTCCACCTGTTCCCTCGCCAGGCTACATAATTCAGCAATTTGCGGCTCCTGCACACATACATCCTCGCAAGCCGGGGTGGCGCCATAAATCCGCATAAAAAAAATGTTGCGTCTCAAATGGATTCAATTTGCCCCACAAACGCCCGGAAAACCGTTCATTTAAGCCACAATCTTCATAAGCACCTGGCACGAGAGGCGAGCGCAGTACCCTAATACTCGTGCCCCGGCGGTGTGGCCCTCGCACCTGCTCGCGCGTATGCCCGCTCACGCACGCGCGCACTCTGCTTGCACTCAAGGGCTGTAATTGGACAAGGACAAGAGGGCAGCGACAGGGATATATTGTTGCTACGGGAAAAATTGAGGT
>NC_051405.1:38893283-38893562 GCF_015228065.2 Penaeus monodon
CCATACAAAGGCTTCTGTTTTGACATGCTTAAATAATCTTTTAGCTTTTGATCAACGCAGCATCATTTTTCAACTTTCGCAAAACGTATTCACAATATTTATCACACTGAGTTAGCGAGTTTGTGATTAAACAACGTCAGTATATCGCATATCAAAAAAAAAAAAAAAATCGATTGTTTGACGCAAGGTTCAATCGGCGGTTCTATAATTAGAGTCGATTTCCCGTTTTCTTTTCATCAATCGTTTTCTATGGCGACGGGATGGTGAGGAGAATGAAAA
>NC_051405.1:38893679-38894208 GCF_015228065.2 Penaeus monodon
AGATGAGGGAGTTTATCAAAAGGAGAATGATACTGATTCATAATAGGAAGGGGAATGAAAACAACGATTATGATGAAAGAGAAAATATGAGAGTGAGATAAAATTCAAGTTATTATTTTGAGAGGAGAAAAAAATATACAGAGGAGCCATTTAGGGAAAAAGATAAATCATGGTGATCCATACTCTGAAGAAAATTAAGGTAATGAATAATCATGATAATGCTGATAAAGGAAAATGAGAACAAGGTTTATGAGAAAAAAAAGTCAATGTTAAATCAAGGAAATGAACATATTGTTTACGATAACGAAAGCAAAATAATATTATGAAAGGAATGGCAATCATTTTAATGGTCGTTTAATGATTTGCAGAGTACGAATTTAGAAAAAAAAGATGATCATAAAAGGAAAAAGAGATTTAATATGGCAATTTTTATCTTTTTAATTATCATCCTTTATATTACGGCGATTGTGATTGCGAATGTAATGATGGTGATAATTATCTCACTAACACCGAACAAAGTGATAAGTTG
>NC_051405.1:38894359-38894533 GCF_015228065.2 Penaeus monodon
GATAAAATCTTGGCCTCAGAATAACGAGCCTGAGACAGTTCCCGAGTCTGCACTGATAATCTGAACAAGCGTTTAGGATCGTCTGAAAAGGGCGCTTGTGCAAATTTCGGGAAATACAAGAATGCTGTGGTAATAATGTTTATATCGTATTTTTTCGCTTTGTACGCTAGGATG
>NC_051405.1:38894769-38894865 GCF_015228065.2 Penaeus monodon
GAAATTTTGGTTGCATCGCCATCGCCGTCATCATTTCATGTTTTATTCTCACTACTAGTACTACTAATATTACCACAGTTGCTTTGTCATCACCAT
>NC_051405.1:38894906-38895218 GCF_015228065.2 Penaeus monodon
TTTCTGTTAAATATCATCATGAATCTTATCATATACTATGCCACGATAGTCACGTGACCAACGAAAATAATGACACTCAAATGCTAATGGATCTTGACTTGCTAATGGAAAAAAATAGTATAAAAAAATAATAAAAACAATTTTGCTGTGACCAGAACGTTAAACAGAATCCATCTGATGCCAGCATTGTTATGGAATGCCATCAGTGCAACGGCGAGGACACTTTTATTCACTTTATGTAAAATAGTGTGATTCTTTATTACTTTTTATCACAATTATATAAGAAAACATTGATTTGATTTATTGTTCGTT
>NC_051405.1:38895583-38895678 GCF_015228065.2 Penaeus monodon
ATCAGTCTTTGAGGTTCGGTCAAGAACGAACCAGCATATGAAAACCAGGCAGCGGAAACTGGTCTTTGGAAACCAAACAAAGCGAACCAACCCAT
>NC_051405.1:38895988-38896224 GCF_015228065.2 Penaeus monodon
AATTTCTATCGCACAGATGCAGCGGCATTGATTCTCATCCCTTGTATCGCTTGCATATTTACAATGTGTATATATTCGTCTGATTTCTGATCTAATTAATCCAGCTGTTACTAAGCCGGAGATAATGGCTGCGAGTTTGTGCCTGCTGAAGCCTAAAAAAAATCGTATTTCAGATTTTGAAGCTTTGAAGTTATCGTGCAGTTTACGTTAATTCTGTATTAATATTAATTCTCGCA
>NC_051405.1:38896252-38896406 GCF_015228065.2 Penaeus monodon
ACCACCGGTTATTTCCACCTGCTCCCTTCCTCGCATCACCTTCCCAATACTCTTTTTTAATACGAAATCATTCCAGTCTGATTTTCGATAATCGGCTGCAAAGGTGTGTTACTTGAGGGCTGAGGTACTATGTGGTTCTTTACATACATATATG
>NC_051405.1:38896579-38896643 GCF_015228065.2 Penaeus monodon
AGCTCTGATCAGAAAGCTAGAAATGATGTAGCACACAATTTCAAATTTGACCATCTCGAAAAGA
>NC_051405.1:38896786-38897063 GCF_015228065.2 Penaeus monodon
CAGAATCTGTATCTTCCCTCTCCAGTTATTAATACCATCCACATCGAACGAAAGAAAATAATCCTCCGCATTCTTTTCTTGAAGATACTTCCCCTTCACGCAAGCAAAAATCTTTATATAAATGAAACTAAACCTGAACACTCAGTAACAGCATCACACAGCACGAGATAGGGTTGTCATGGAAATCTCACCTCTACGCAGTTACGACCAAAATACCCTTTTCGCAAACGTCAAGGAAAGTCTAGGGTGTGTGAACATTGGCGAGGCGTCAGTAACG
>NC_051405.1:38899003-38899086 GCF_015228065.2 Penaeus monodon
ATTTCCGATGGGGGTGGGGGTGGAGGCAAGGGTTATTAGAACTACCATAGTACTTTTACTATTACAGATTAATACTCAGCTTG
>NC_051405.1:38899125-38899698 GCF_015228065.2 Penaeus monodon
GCGCGCTAACAATCATATCGACTTATGAGACGGACCGACTGCCGTTCCCTCCTTTATATATCTGTCAAGAAAGTCTAGTATAAGCGAATTTACGTCACAATTGGCAAGCTGTCTATTTTCTTATGCCACTGTCGCTTCGCCGCTCTTGCCAACTCCACACACGTCTTTGCATCTCTCCCATCTTATCATTGTAACTTTATATCATTACTGTGTCGTGTTCTTGTAGCGATTATGGACTGTGTTATAATGGTGACTCGTATTCTTGATATGTCTTTATCAATAGAACTAGTAAGATGACGTTGTTATCATAATTGATGGCGTGTTTCGTTGATTTTAGGTCGATTTTTGTCAAAAAAAAAAATTTCCTGTATGCTGTGTCTGGCTCAGTACAGTACAATTATATGAACTACATCTTAATCATATTCTTTTGTGTAATTGCTATTTATGAGGGTTATAATTTTCTGTAATGTTTTGGAGAATTTCAAAACATCTAACTTTTTCCATTTGCATTTTCGTATCATATTCTTTCCCTACGTTAATCTTGGTATCAGTGTCAACCGTACTATATATGTG
>NC_051405.1:38900095-38900924 GCF_015228065.2 Penaeus monodon
CTCCCAGCATGTAATAAGCATAAGCACACACGAGTCGGATTTCCTAAGTGCTGAATACACAACATCCTGCCAGAGAGCAGTAATATGCTGACAGGAGTGAATAATGCAGGTAAATACAGTGTTTACAGTGAACGAATTAAACAGACGAGAGAGTGAGGGCCCAAGAGTCGGCTCTGGCTGCTTAGAGGCTGGAGACTCGAAGCGATGGCCGAGCACGTTGTCTTGAAGTTAGATGTGCCTTGGTATTGTTCAGTGGGGTAGGGTTGAGGGAGGAGGAAGGGAGTGGGGTGTTGGGAGGGGGAGGAGGGAGTGAGGGGGGTTGGTGATAGGAAGGGAGTGGGGTGGGGTGAAGGGGGTGTGGAAGGGGATGAGTTAGGGGAAGAGAAGGGGAAGAAAAGAGTGGGAAGGGTTAAGGGATGGTGAAGGTTGAGAAAGGGGAAGGAAAGAGGGATATAGAAGAGCTAGGAGAAGGAATAGAACGAAGAGGGGAGAGGAAAGGTGGGAGAGGGGATGAGGAGGGGAGAGGAGAGAAGGGGGTGACATAAGGGAGGAGGGGCATAATAAATGGATGTGGGATGAGGAAGGGGTAGGAGGGAAGAGGGAGGAGGCAGAAGGTGATGATATACGAATGGGGGGATGGGGGAGATGGAGGGATAATGGGCGGTGGGGGGGACCAGAATATGGCGTTCGGTAACAAGCCCGTAAGAAAATGAGTGAATACGAGAGGGGAATATGTCGTTATAGGAAGACAGTGAAACAGAAGGTAGCTATGCAGACGGGTACAAAGAAGTTTGGAACATGAGGATCACTGCTCATATTCACCTGTACG
>NC_051405.1:38901030-38901374 GCF_015228065.2 Penaeus monodon
TTTAAGCTTTTATACACACACGATGCAAATACATTATGATCATCCGACAAAAGATAATAAATTGAAAGTAAATATAAACAGGAATCTCATTATACACATCGTCAAATTGTGTAATGTGAAAATTCCACATTTGACAGGTCCACATTGTCTCTTCCGTTATCTGCATGAAAGCTAACATGGTCAAAGGCCGCGCATGTGCCTTTGTAATTCATACACACATACACCCACAAATAAACATTATAAAAACAATAAAATTCTAATCATTCCACTGAACTACTATCTAATGGGAGAATTTATTAGACCAGAAATGACGGTCTGTGCTTCCCCCCCAGGCATTTACTGTT
>NC_051405.1:38901780-38902229 GCF_015228065.2 Penaeus monodon
CTTTTCCCACAGTGAAGGCTTATTTGGCAACTTACATTTTAGCATATCCAGTGACCTGCGAGAGATAGAATTTGCCTTTGAGAGAGAGAGGCACTGAAAAGGAAGACTTTAGCATTAAAACTCAAGCCACACATTTATTTTCATACGAGGAGGAGGAACAAGAAGAGGAAAAAAGGAACTAAGTATGAAAACAAAATTACGAATATTTGTCACATCTCCGTGACCACCGGAAAGACTTATGAGACTTTCAAAAATTATCTTAACGTCTTAAAGGATTACTAAGGGGAGCTCTAACTAATGCTGGTATTGCTATTGTATGAAAATCCTGAAGTTTATTCACAAAAGGTCGAGCTTGGAGTAATTGAAGAGATGAAATGGTTAAGTTGTTAACTTAAAAAAGAAAACAGATCGTCAAGAACTAGTTTGTTAGTGTAATAACGAAATGGCTA
>NC_051405.1:38902799-38902871 GCF_015228065.2 Penaeus monodon
TTAACATAAAGAAACAAGAGATAAAAAAAATGAATTGCACATAAAATATTCAAAGAAAGAAATCCTAACGAT
>NC_051405.1:38902955-38903996 GCF_015228065.2 Penaeus monodon
ATCTTGCACAAAACAATTGAAATGCGTCCTCGCTTCCTAGAGGGTGTAAGTACCCATAAATACGCTTTAACTCCCTGGATGAAACGCCCCAATCTGCGAGTTAAATCGTCGATATGTCGGTCATTTTTCCCTTATTTTTCTGCCTCGAGGAGCGTTTTCCTTTGCTGTAGCCTCTATTACACCTGGGAGGCATACAGTATATAGGTACAGCTTTATGTATAGATTACGTATAAGTATTGGCATGGCTGAAGTAAACGCATCATTTGAGTAATAAGTAAAGCTGAAGTATAAATAAAGTCTAAAAATAGCTGAAATATAAGTATAGGTGTATAACCCAAGTATAAGTACGACTTAAATATAAGTATTGCTAAAATATAAGTATATCTGAAATATAAGTATCACTTAAGTATAAATATGGCTTAAGTATAGGTATATCTGAAATATAAGTAAAGCTGAAGTGTAACTTTAGCGTAAATATAGGTATGGGCTAAGTATACTCCCCTGCAGTCCCATGTGTGGTTACCGTGTTGTATTTCTGTGCACATCTTGTATAATACATCTGTTGTGTTGGTTCTTCCTAACGGCTTACTGAATGGCCCTGTTGTGTTCCGTATAAGTGAGATAATATGCAAAGCATTCGCTGTTCCTGTCTAAACAGCAAGACTAACAGGAGGGAAAATACATACAGCGGAGAGCAAGTCGGGTGAAAACCTCTTTCGTAAATAGTAATCTTCGGATGAAAAGCTCGACAAGATATACGTATATTCACGTTTCTTTTCGCGAGATTGTACGTAACTCTTGTAAACGAAAAATAGAGAGGTAAGCATACATGGCGAAAGTCTATACCATAGAATCCAACGCTGGCCTAAAAAAAATCACTTTATCCCTTACGTTCGTTATCATTATGACAGGATGGCTTGCATTATTAAAATCAATTACTAGCTGGCAGTTGCTGAAAAATGCAGATCATGCAAACTGGGTCACGGTTTTGAGGAAATGACTCTGCATGATATATTCACTAGTTGTTTTTTCCTTAGCCTG
>NC_051405.1:38904220-38904501 GCF_015228065.2 Penaeus monodon
GCAAATACACACTTATAGTTAAAAATTGGACTAAAACTCACATTTTAAAAGAACAACATCTTTTATGTGAACAAACCGTTTCCTAAACCTCCAGAACTTTCCGAAAAACGTTTGGACAAAAAATACGAAGAAAAATAATAATATAAATCATATTACATCCTGTATGCGGATGTTCTAGCTTGCCAACAGATTTTAATTAAGAGGTGCATTATATCTTTTTAGTGTTGGTTCTGAGGCTGCGATGTACATTTAAGTGAAAATGACTTGGGTTGTGACGGAGA
>NC_051405.1:38904532-38904684 GCF_015228065.2 Penaeus monodon
ACTCAAGGAATGGTAGAATAATACGTTCTGACGATAATAATAAGCATATGCTAATGCATGAACTTCCTAGCACCATTCTTTTTTTTTATAATATATATTTTCCATTAGAGATGCAGTGATAACTCTTCACTCGTCTTTGGCAACTGTGAATT
>NC_051405.1:38904991-38905091 GCF_015228065.2 Penaeus monodon
AAATGAACACAATAATCTATATACTTAGTGAAACTGAATTATCTTGAATGCGCCTCCATGCAGAACCAGCCGCCGTCTGCTTTACAATGCTTTCAAATGC
>NC_051405.1:38905476-38905864 GCF_015228065.2 Penaeus monodon
CACGATAAAGAACGGACAGAGAATGCTTTAGAAGAATGGAAGGAAAATAAAGTAAAACAAAAGAGAGCGAGAAAAAAAAAACACATGTATGGCCACTTTGTGTGCTGTAAATCTAACAAAAGTGGTTATTATGCAACACACCAAGTTCAGACCCTTTCCTTGTTAACACAGCCGCATTGTGGAAGTGTAAAATCCTACTACAGTGAACGTGAAACCTTATTCATGACGGGATTTCGCATTCCAACAATCATACGACGCGTTAATAACTGAATTTATAGCAGCTTTTGACTAACCGTACATTAAGATATTCAAATATGCACAGACATATATGCACACCAACACAGAGACAGGTACAGGTAGGTACCTGTTTATATGTCTGTCTGGTTAA
>NC_051405.1:38906049-38906287 GCF_015228065.2 Penaeus monodon
GAGAGATGAATACACCCATATTGCATCTTTCCTGACCCAACATAAGGTTAACGAAAGCAAAAACTTATGTAGCCTGCTTTATGGAAATTTCACAGACACGTTCTTGCTAGAGGTCATTCATATGCAAATAGATATGCCATAAAACCTTGTCATTGTGACTTGTTTATTTATAATTCGATAAGATAGATTCTCTTCATAAAGTTTGTCATTAATCAATGCAAAATTAATATAAGCACGC
>NC_051405.1:38906596-38906696 GCF_015228065.2 Penaeus monodon
CTCCAGATGAAGGTTTTAATATTTCTTTCGGCAAACACTCGCCTTCTTTTTAGCAAATTCTGACCCAAATAATTTCACGGAAATAAACACGAGAATGGAA
>NC_051405.1:38907101-38907241 GCF_015228065.2 Penaeus monodon
CTTAATGTCCTTGATGACTCATTAGCATAATCCATTCCTCGCTGCGACGAAAGGCTTTCATCTAACACATGGCGAAGTTCCTGGGAAAGAACGCTATCAAAATTTCGGAAAGTTAAATGTTACTCAAAAGACGAAAATGT
>NC_051405.1:38907599-38908326 GCF_015228065.2 Penaeus monodon
CCTAAATCTGCATAAAGCGAAACTCACGGTCAATTACGGTCACGGAAAGTGCACCTGATCTTCATTTCCTTCTCAATTTCTTTTCCTTCTTTCCATTCACCTTCTACGACTCCTAAGGTCTTCCGATAAATCTTCATCACAAGCTGTTCTTCAGTGAAGTTTCTGTCGGTATCTTACAGTCTTATTTTCCCGACATTTCTCAAGGCTTTTCCCCTGTTGTCACGTGTGCGGGATTGAAGCTCGCGTTGGGCCTTACGATTGTTCCCTAAATTTTTGTCTGTCTGAATTTTTTTTTTCTGGGTTTATTCTTGGTTGCTTTCTGCTCTTTTTATTTATCATTATTCGTTTCACTCTTATTCCTCTCCTTCGTCTTGTCGCCTGTCGTTTTTTGTTTTTGTTTTTTTATCTTTTTATTCAATTTTTTTTATTACATCACCTTTTTTTCTATTTTTTTTCTTTTCTCCCTTATTTCTCATTCTATCTCTAACTCGCTCTCCCTTTATCCTATCTCTTTTCCTTCTATCTCATTCCTCCTTTCTCTCCCTCTTTGTCCTTTCCGGCACTTTGCCTTTCTCTTCTCTCCATCACTCGATCCTCCTCTTTCATCTCTTTCTTTCTCCTTCTACCTTTCGCTCTCTCGTTTCTCTTCCTCTTCTCCCTTCTTCCACATTCTCCAGTGAGAGGTATCTGGCGCTGTTCACTTTTGACCATTAGGAGGTGGAACGTG
>NC_051405.1:38908576-38908683 GCF_015228065.2 Penaeus monodon
ATTACTACCCTTCCTTGCATTTGCTCTGTATTTTTAATAAATAATGATGGTGATAATTAAAAACAATCTAATGCTAAAATTTATGATGTCAGTAGAATGATGACGAT
>NC_051405.1:38908762-38909188 GCF_015228065.2 Penaeus monodon
AGCAATACAACTGATAACAAGCATTGCTATAAAACATTGGAAAGAGCACACACCATAGCTTGATTGAAGGGAGATGAAAAATCATTTCCTTTAGTGGATCTTTAATTCATGCATTTAATCTTAAAACAAACACACAGACGAAAGATAGTGATGCTGTTCATCACTGTTTCGATTCAAATAAATAAAGAAAATAATTATATATTATATTACACATCACGAGTGCCATTATCTGTTATAAGTGGTGCTATGACTACCAGCCTGAACGTTATAAGTAGTAACTAATGGTATCGTATAGCATTTGTGTGCAATTAGTTTTCGCATTTTCGTAGATCAGTTTATAAAGAAAGCAACATTAATGATTATGAGCTCCTCCAAGGCCCGGCGAAGAAGCCATTAATTTCCTGTTTCTGTTTGTCTGTTTTTTTT
>NC_051405.1:38909362-38909603 GCF_015228065.2 Penaeus monodon
TTCAGAGTGACCGTAAAGAGTCTGCCATAGAAAGACTCGGAATGACGAACCATTTATCACACCTTCACTAATGGTGTGAAAGTCATGATTTATGTTTGGGATGTTTTCTGAATAAACCAGCATCAACATTTTTATTCCACTTATGAGCTGCTGCTGATGTTAGGCCTCAGATCGGAGACCTAGCGATTAAACTGCTAAAGGAGGCTTAGTATTTACTCATACACGCATATTTATATGCATA
>NC_051405.1:38909695-38910362 GCF_015228065.2 Penaeus monodon
CTTGCGTACGTGTGCCTCGTTCCCTCGCTCCTTTTTCATTCTATATATTCTGCGTCTTTTTATAAACAGCTTTCCCTACAATAAAGAGCTATGGAACAGGGTTATCCACCTCTCCCTTTCCCCAGCATTATCCGTCTTCTCTCTATTCTGTCTTCGGCTTTTGCTTATTATGGAGGCTCTCCTGAAGGTAGAACTGGGGAATGACCGCCGGAGATGCGATGGAATTTTCTTGACGTGTTTTGGCTTCAGATAGGTTCATTAATGACCATTACTCAGGGTTTTTCTTATCTATGTTATTTTTTCGCACCACTTCGTTTTATTGGTGCCTCCTTTACGACTCAATTTTGCCGCATTAATCACTAAAGGCATTAACTGTACCGTAGAGTATAGAAGTCTTTTAGTAATACAATCTTCTCCTGTACTATAAATGATCTCTGTTGTATATTAATGGATATCTCGTAGTGAGTTTCTACTTGATACTGAACGTCAATCCACGTCACTCACTCATAGAAGCTTTCTGAGAAGCTTATCTCGGCGTTTCATTTTCCTTGAATCAGGTGGCATAGTTTAAGCTTACGATTAAACACAGATTTGTACATTTTTGCTCTTGCTTTTTGTTAATAAGAGATGAAGAGTGTAATCAGCTGGAGATTGATAGGGTACGACG
>NC_051405.1:38910396-38911224 GCF_015228065.2 Penaeus monodon
ATCTGTTACTGTGAGATGAATATGCAGCTAAACAGCCGAGATAAATAGGTAAATAGATGGGTAAATAGGCTAGAAAGGGAGAGGCTACTATTACTGCAATAAATGATAATGATAGAAATAAGAATGGCGTTGCTGCCCTTGCTTCCTGTATCTAAATAAAATAGCTGCAACAGACGAAAGAGTTAAAACCAAAACGAATAACAGCAATACTGACAGCAATATTAACAATATCTACAATAAAAACTAATTAACATTCAAAACAACAGTAAACATAACGATATCAATACCAACAGCAAAATAACCAGTAATAATTATATCAATGATATCAGCGAAATTGCCAACAAAATTCATGATGATAATAACAACAATGATAATGTTACTGGTATCGACAAAGTCACCCATTAACGTAATCATTAACAAAAATCAACAAAAAAAGGTAAAATCTTCATAAACAACGTACACCATCAGAATAAAAATAAAAATGTAAGGTATACACTCAGTATCACATCCTACAAATAACATTAACCCACCGGCAACCACATCAACCCAAAAATGTCCCTTTCCCCGTTCCTGAACCAAGTGGTTCCCTCGCGCTTGCCTCTTTCATCATGTGCCATTTCACTATTCAAACACACACCATTATCGACTGATCGTGCATGGCCACACAAAGCCTCTTGGTTTGTTGCCAGAAACAATACTGGGAAGGGCATAAAAAATAACATTACTGGAGCGTTAAGACTTTCTTGATAGGAACACTTTGCATGAGGATTTCCATCTTGTCTGGTTGCCGTCTTAAGAACGGGAGTTCCTAGTTTTACTTCTGAAGTT
>NC_051405.1:38911568-38911741 GCF_015228065.2 Penaeus monodon
AACACCAAGTGCAGGTGCGTACATACTTTTCGCAGACGATTCCCCTTAAAACCAGCGATCAACCCGCGTAAGGCTTGGCATTTGCACAAATAAAGCGTGTGAACAAGCGTCGTCCCAAACGACAAGGAACCGTAACGCATGCCCTGACGAGATCCTGCAACAGTGTGCAACAC
>NC_051405.1:38911781-38912574 GCF_015228065.2 Penaeus monodon
CTGCTACAGCGAGGCGTACGCGTCGATCGGGCAGCGAGATCCTCCAGGCGGAACGAGGGGGCGTTACGGCCGAGGAACGAGGTGCGAGCGGGGCGGCTCAGCGGGCGCTTGGGAACGTCCAGGATCTGTGATGCCGGTGCTGGTGCGGGGATGATGGCAAGTGTGAGCAAACCTGCGGAAACTATTGGGTTTTCTCTTATGGGGGATCGTCCTCTTCCTTGGGGAATATCGAGCTAGAAGGACTTTTTCTTTTCCGAATATCTTCTTTTGTGCAGGCTGTCTTCCTTGATATAAGGTATCTTCTGCATTTAAAGATATTTTCTGGTTTCAAGAAACTCTTCACCCTTAAGGGATATATTCTGCTTTGAATCATTATCTCTGCCTTCAAGAATATCTTCTGTCTTTAACAAGATCTTCCTTTACAGTAGGATATCCTGTACCTTGAAGGATATCCTCCTGCTTTTAAGAGTGTCCTCTGCCTTGGAGATACCCCTTTCACATCTTTCTTAGAGGAATCCTTTTGGCTTGAAGGATATCTTCTTTCTCGGAGAATATCTTCTTAGGAGGTATTGTCTTCGCCGTCGCTTTCCTGAGAGAAAGCTCTTCCCCAGGAACTCTCGGTCTCATCTCGCCAGGTGATGCTGATTCTGATTAACCCTCTCTCTTATACATTAGATAATAATGGCATTAGCTTTACCTGATATGCTTCAAGGCGCTAGACGGCAGACTGGTTATAAATAAACTTTACTAGGTTATCTGTACATTATTCCTTCATAAACTTACGCTCACATGG
>NC_051405.1:38912944-38913245 GCF_015228065.2 Penaeus monodon
GAAGCCGGTCTCCTTCGCCACCACAATCCTACCACTTCCCCGGGTGCCAGCTGCTCTCTCCAGCCGCGTCTTCTCCGAGTCTCTAATCAGCTCTCGTGAGACAATGAGTAATTCTTCCCATGCACCAACTCGCTCTCGTTACCAGCCTCCCTTCCGAGATCAGCTGATTGCCCGCTGCCGTCAATGACTCCGGGCATCTGATCAATACCCTCATCGCCAGACGCACAGATTACAAGTGTGGCCGTACAAAAGGGGTGTCCAATGAAAGGGGGAAATTATCCACTGTGCTTTCATTATTCCT
>NC_051405.1:38913619-38913816 GCF_015228065.2 Penaeus monodon
AATTAGCGGGACTTGTTGAAATTCTGTGGAAAAATAAAAGGTCCTCCTCTCTTCCTCTTTCATTCTCTCCTTTATACATTTTCACTCCTAAATCTTCCTTAAATTCACTCCTTCACTTCTACTTTAATCCCCAAATTTATTCTCTCCCACTTGTCTTCTCTTCCTCCTCAAGCTCCCGACGTCTTTCGGTTTTGGGT
>NC_051405.1:38914424-38915754 GCF_015228065.2 Penaeus monodon
TACAAAAATCCACGTAGCACAAAATAACTCTCGAAGAGGAGCAAATAGATTCTGCTCATTTTTGCCCCACGACAAAAGAGGTAATTCCCCGTCCATTAGTAACTATCAAAGGAGAGTAAATTACTATCGAGTCGGCCCGTGTTAATTCCTCTATAGTACTGATGATAGTCTGAGACTCCGAGAAAATTACAATTCCTGAGCCTCCTTCGCAACCACAATGGCATGAGAGGCTGAGCGGAAAGGGGAGGCGTAGGAGGGAAAGGAGAGGGAAGAGAGGAGGAGAAGGGGGATGGGAAGAGGGAAGAGGAGATGGAGAAGCGGAAGGTTGGGGGAAAGAGGAGATAGGAAGGGGGAAGGAGGGGAGATAGGAAGGTGGGGGAGGAGATAGAGAGGAGGGGGAATGGTGGAGGAGGAGATAGAAAGGTGGGAAGCGGAGATAGCGAGAGGAGAGAGAGAGGAGATAGAGAAGAAGAAGCGGTGTTAAAAAGAGAAAGGAAGGGAAATAGAAAGGAGAGGAGATACAAAAGGGGAGAAGGGAAGGAGAGGATAGAAGGATAGAAAGGAGGGGATGATGAGACAGAAAGATGAGCAATGGAGTAGAATCGCGGGAAGAGGGAAAAGAGAGAGAGAAGAGAAGAGAAGGGTATAGAGAAGAAGCCAAAAACTCTCCCTTTTTTTGAAACAGTGAGAAGAGAGAGGAGAAAACGAGAAAGAAGAAAACCCCTTTTTAGTCCTTGTGGGAAGACAGGTGGAGGACGAGGAGCCAAGGGAACCCCTCAGGCCCGGGGAAAGGGGAAGAAAGAGGGGAGAGACGGAGAGAGGGAGAAAGGGCAAAATGAATAAAGGGAGCCACGAAAACTCTCCTTCAGAGGGAGGCGAAAAGAAAGGGGAAAGAAACAAGGCGAAAGACTGAGAGGGGGTGGGGGTCAAGGAAAGGAAGGAGGCAGAGAAAGGGAGAAAGGAGGAGAATACATGGGAAAAAAATAATAAATAAAGGAAAAGGTAGTGAGAAGGAGGATGGAAGAAAATCATAACCAAATAAAAAGAGATACAGAGAGCAGGGGGCAAAAGAAAACGACATACAGAAGAACAAAAGAAAAAGAAGAGAGAAAGGACGAAGTAAGGGGAGAAACGAAGGAAAGAGGGAGGTGCTTCCAAGGGAAACCTCCCTCTGATGTCGTTTTTCCACGGACTTCGTCAAAGGAGCTCAGACTGAGATATATTGTCGTTCTGAACGTTTCCTCGAAGCCTATCAAGGAAGTCCTGTCTCCTGCTTAGACGCAATCCGAGGCACATATATTGCGGAATTTCTTCTGATTTATTATCTCGC
>NC_051405.1:38916148-38916394 GCF_015228065.2 Penaeus monodon
AGCTTTAATTTCGCAAAAAAAATAATTATCCGTGATTCAAAAAAGAATTGGAATCATCATATAAACACACCTACATTATAAATAAATGATAGATGAAAAGCAAAAAAAAAAAAGTACAGCATAGGTTGAATGGCTTATGATGACAGAAATGGTACTAATAATGGCAATGGCTGAGTGTAATAATGGCAATACTTGAATAATTGTAACAGCGCTAATGGGAATAATTAAAATGGTGCCTAGGATAGC
>NC_051405.1:38916922-38917057 GCF_015228065.2 Penaeus monodon
ACGGCAATGATCATGCTAATAATACCGGTGATGAAAATACTAAAATTAATTAAATCTTTTGATTACATACTAATAAGCGCACGTAAATGGCTTATCGCTTAATCAAACTTTCCTCTTCCGGCTCGCATACCGTAT
>NC_051405.1:38917670-38917962 GCF_015228065.2 Penaeus monodon
CCGAACCTTTACCCCCACCCACCTCTTACCCTCCTCTCCCTCCCCCAACCCTCCTCTCCCTCCACCAACCCTCCCCCCTCCCCCTCCCCCCCCTATCGCATGAAAAAAAAAACATGAAGGCAAAAATCATTAGTCATCTCGCAAGCGTCCACTCTCATTTCTCACCCACGTATGATGGTGATGATGACTCGCCACGGGTCCTATACATCACCGCGTTCATCCAACAGGAAACGGGAGATCGGTAGTGTTAAAGTTGGCAGATGACCGCAGAGAGATGAAGTTCGATGGCGCA
>NC_051405.1:38918628-38918827 GCF_015228065.2 Penaeus monodon
TCCGCTTGATCTCGCCTTTATTTCCCAGAGGATTTTTAAAACAACTTTTTGCTTGATTTTCTTATAACATGAATGACTGTATCCTAATTAACATTTCCTAAGTTTCAATAACGGTTAAGAAATCAGCCTTATTACTAAAATGCATATGATTTATTTACTTCCATCTGTTTATTACAATTATCACAGTTAATTTTTAAAA
>NC_051405.1:38919118-38919538 GCF_015228065.2 Penaeus monodon
CTCACCCCGGAACCAAGGAGCGACCGAGCGAACAAAAGTGAAAAACCCAAACACCCGTTTTCCATAATATTCGCGTTACGGTTACTGTTATGAGCGAAAAATACAGTCGCGTTTATGTTATTGTTAGTGTTTAAAAGACTCCCGCCAGCCTCTTTGATAGCCTGATAGTCTGAATGATTCAAGAATTTTCGAGTTTGCTAAAGAGCCGTACAGAGAGAGAGAGCAAGTCTAAGTGGCGATAAGGGATTGGGAATAAGCGATGATTAGGGTAATAATACTGATAGGGAGGGAGAGAGGAAGTTAAAAAAAATATAAGGGAATAGATAGGAAGTGGTGAGGGGAGAGGGAGTCATAAGGAGAATAAGAGAGGTGGCGAGGAGGCGAGAGAAACTGAGGGAATGAGTGAGATAAGGCGCTAAC
>NC_051405.1:38919616-38919860 GCF_015228065.2 Penaeus monodon
CAGACAGACACACAGACAGAAAAATGACACAAAAACGGGGGAGCGCATCACCATGACTAATGTCAGTGATATCAGGAAATGAATTTTTTTCCCTCGTAACAACATAGTTTAAATCACCCTTTGTAAATGGACAGTAAGCGCATGAAAGATGACCGTTATAATTTAGGAAGTATTTGAATTCGTTATAGTTAGTAACTATATAGATGACAAATATAATGTGAACCATTACCGCGCTTCTATTTAT
>NC_051405.1:38920171-38920671 GCF_015228065.2 Penaeus monodon
AATCATCTACCCGTTTTGAGGCGGCATTCCCCGAATCCCCAAAGCAAACACAAATAACAAACTCGAAAATGTTCACCGAGCGAACACTCGGGCTGAAGGCTGACCGAAAGGCGGGAATCAAGAAAATCAAGACCAGGAGCAGAAAAGGAAAGAAAGAGGGAAAGAAACAGAGGGGGAGGAAGAAGAAAAAAAAAAGAAAAAAAAGAGAGGGTCAGAAGAAAAAGAAAGAAAATAAGAGAAGGGAAGAAGGTAAAAGAAAGAAAATAAGAGAGGGGAAGAAGAAAAAAAGAGGGGAGAAGGAAAAAGAAGAAAACAAGAGAGTGTAAGAAAAAAAAAAGAAGAAAAAGAAAAAAAGGAAATGCAAAATAGGAAGAGGTGAAGGAGGAAGCATGTGAGGAGAAGAAGGTTAATGAAATAGAGGACGAAGGCGAAGAAAAAAGAAAAATATATAAAAATCAGAGAGAAAAATGGAGCCAAGCCAGAGACCGAGGAACGAAATG
>NC_051405.1:38920694-38920920 GCF_015228065.2 Penaeus monodon
CGGTAAAGAAATAATCCCAGACCTTCACAAAAGCAAGGAAATGAAAAAAAGACAGAAGAAAATATAACGACATAGAATAAACCCCCACTTCTTAAGGATATAACCATGTTCAGAGGGGAAGCGGAGGCGAGAGCTATGAAATAAGGAGGCAAGATCCGTAGAGTGTTTTGTCCTCTCCTCCGGCCGTTCAATCTGCCGCTTTCCATTCTCTCTCATCCTCTCAAGC
>NC_051405.1:38921051-38921117 GCF_015228065.2 Penaeus monodon
AAGTTCGAATTTCTTTTTTAAGATTCGTCATTCAAGTTTCTCTTTTTCTTTTTCACTTTACTATAA
>NC_051405.1:38922170-38922307 GCF_015228065.2 Penaeus monodon
TCTTGATACTCATTCGGCGTTGAAAGTGGCAGCGCAGCAAAAGCCGATTTGCATGTAATCCCTCGCAAATGACCGGACTTCGCGTATATTGAAAGCGAGAAAAGCGGACTTTATGGACTTACGTGACGGAGCTGCGT
>NC_051405.1:38922500-38922828 GCF_015228065.2 Penaeus monodon
AGCCGAGTACAATCCTAAGACGAAAATTCACATAACCATTTATCGATTTAAGAATCTTAATCTCACGCGGAAGACAGAGGAAGGGCCAAGTAATTGAACATACCAAAACCATGTGCTTCGGAAAGGAAAATTATATCATAAAAACGGTTGCCATAACTATCAGGAATTTGAGGATAACTTGGAGAGATGGAAGCTGAAAGCCGAAAGGAATGTGACTGTGTTCTGTGCTCTACTTAGGAATGCTCTGACTGGGTATTCGAGCGAAATCACGGGAATTACACGAGGTTTTCTAAAAGTACATTTACTACGATCTCTATTTTTGTAGTAA
>NC_051405.1:38923242-38924069 GCF_015228065.2 Penaeus monodon
TTCCTCCGAGAAATCCCTCTAAACCAGGACATACAAAGAACAAGTAAAAACGAATAATAGATAAAAAAAAGACCCAAGCAAACAAAAACAATAATCCACAGACAAGAGAGATCTTAAGGGCGGGCGTAAGACGAATAGGAGAGGGGGAGACCGACACCACTTAGAGTGTCTCATGGGCGAGTCATAAATCTCAGATTGGCCGCCGCTCTTACCTTTTTATGAGGGCGAGGAGGTAATGGAAAGGAAAGTTGGGGCGAAATGAGGGAGAGAGAGAGACACAGGGAGGGAGAGGTGGGAGGAGAGAGGAGGTGGGAGAGGGGTGGGAAGGAGGGGGAAGAGTGGGTGGGAGGAGGAGGAGGAGGTGGGAGAGGGGTGGAGAGGAGGAGGGGTTGGGAAGGGATGGGAGGAAGAGTGAGAGAGAGAGGATAGGGGATAGAAAGGGTGGGAAGGAAGAAACTGGGAGAGGGAGGGAGGAGAAGGATGGATGAAGGGTGAGGGAAAAAATGAGGGGACAGGAGGAGACGAAAGATAGGAAGAAACTAACAGGAGTGAAGGAATGAGGAGAGAAGTGCGAACGAAGAGAGAGGAAGAGAAACCGACAGCGTACCCCCTTATTTGTATACATACACACACTATAAAACTTTAACACTAAAACAAAAGGACAAAATACCTGCAACGGAATGGAAATCAGTTAAAATGGAAAGGAAAAAACACAAAAAAAAACGCAAGTTGAACAAACCCATAAAAATCAGACTAGTTAGAGCAAACAAAGCAATTTCAGACTTGAAAAACATCTTGCAGACTCTTAAAGTGAAAGTTGCGTCATG
>NC_051405.1:38924662-38924828 GCF_015228065.2 Penaeus monodon
CAAAATCGAGTTATCAACGCCGGGAAACGCATCCCAGCATCAGATACAAAGCACGGAGCTACGAACAGACAGACTCAACAAATAGTTTCTCAGGTAGCGTGGAATGCAGGCAAGCAAAAACGCGTACCCAGCCTTCACTCAGGCAATCAGGAAAGCATTTCGGTTG
>NC_051405.1:38924901-38924969 GCF_015228065.2 Penaeus monodon
AATGCCCTGTCAGATGGGGAAATATGTGTTGAATGCGTCAGGATTTCAGTCAAGGGGATGAGTGATGA
>NC_051405.1:38925311-38925461 GCF_015228065.2 Penaeus monodon
AGACATTGAAGAGGACGATGGCGGTGAGGGTATGTATAGTGGATATAATGGTGATAATAGGCTACTGATGGTGGTAGTGATGATAAGAAATAATAATGCATATCAAGGAAAAAATATTGATTATAGTAATATAAGCACAGAAAGGTAGCT
>NC_051405.1:38925753-38926204 GCF_015228065.2 Penaeus monodon
CAGAAAACATTTTGTGAACGCCCCTTGTTCTCGAGACAACATTCCAACCCTAAGAAATCGCACACCGTTTTCTCTCCGCATCTGTTGGACTGCTGATAATTTCTCCAGGGAAAAAAAATATATATGAAAGAAACACTCTGCATTTCCAACAAGCTCTTTTTTATTTTTTTTTCCTCGACACTTCCTTCTGAGACGTTGCCATGTTCCTTGTCCAAACAGCTAGTGGGAAATATCGACACGAATATAAAATGAGGAGCCAATGCATATGCTAGTATCACGTCTTTGGAATCCCACGTGGCTCAGCGCTCGTGACGTGCAGAGGGAGAGGGATTTCTTTGATGGGAGGGAAATATAACGTGTTTAGTTGATTGAACTCACGGCCAAGGACGAGGCGTAGATGTATGCATTGTAACATTTTTTTTGTGTGTGTTGACGTTTGTCTAATGTTGCA
>NC_051405.1:38927109-38927258 GCF_015228065.2 Penaeus monodon
TTCTATTGTCAAGCCGTGGACCTTTTTTTTTCTTTTTTGAGATCGAAATTTGAATTCGTTGTTTGCCTAAACCTTTCTTGTTTGTTTGTTTTTGTATTTTGAATTTCCGATGCATTGGAAATATGGAAATTGTGGAGATTAAATTATCA
>NC_051405.1:38928465-38928660 GCF_015228065.2 Penaeus monodon
TTCGCAAGGACCGAGAGACACCGCACGACGACCCTCGGCGACGCGGGGGTTCCTTCGCACGGGCCGGAGCACGACACACGTCACGCTCGGAATGCATTGTTCCTAAGACGTTCCCCGCTGCACATCTGTCGGGGGAGACTCCAGTCCGGAGAATGGAACGCAGATGGAACAAAGACCGGGCGCGCCTCCTGCTAG
>NC_051405.1:38928841-38928910 GCF_015228065.2 Penaeus monodon
CTTTACTCCCAACGAAGAGGAAGAGGAGGAGGGGGGTGATAGTGCGTGGGGAGTGTGAGCAACTGAGAT
>NC_051405.1:38928971-38929215 GCF_015228065.2 Penaeus monodon
AAGGGTGTTGAATAGACCAAGGAAGGGGGGGGGGGAGGTGGTGGCTGGATGGACTAAGCAGGGAGAGAGGGATTTCCTGTACAACTGGATGTGACGCGTATGCATTGCATTGCATTGGCACGCCTGTTGCTGTGAATAAGCCTACGGGAATGTGGAATTATTACGACATGCAGGAATATCGCTCGTGTTTTAGTGTGCTGATGCATTTCCTAATTACCGTATTAATGAAATCTCGCCGTCAGCA
>NC_051405.1:38929512-38929996 GCF_015228065.2 Penaeus monodon
ATTTTTTATATGAATATTACCTTGTCTTTCAACACTGCTAAGATGAGAGAGAAAGCTGACAAAAAGGGAGGAAATAGGTAAGGAAAAAGGGACATTCAAAACATGAAACTTAACAACCACAACACACGTTTTCGCATCGGTTTTCGAAACATTATTTACTCTCGAAACGCTTTATTTTCTTCTGCAAAAATCGCACAAAACAACAAGCTAATAAAACCAAAAGAGAAAAAGAGAGAGAATAGTAAATAAGAATAGGGATCAAGCAAACAAACAAAAAAAAAAAAACATATTCATACAGAAAGAAAAATGCAAAGAAGGAAGAAATATATGAGGGGAGAAATGCACACGGCAACGGAGAGGGAATAAGTGCAAAGGGACATTGAGAATTTCGGAAACAGAAACAATGACTAACTTCAAGAGTTTCGCGGGGAAAGGATCCATGGGTGAGAGATAAAGAACAGGGAGGTGGAACAAGCGATGAATA
>NC_051405.1:38930245-38930583 GCF_015228065.2 Penaeus monodon
ATAAAGAGTAAGAGGAAGGGGAGAAAGAATTAGAGGTCAGAGCACCAGGAAGTAACACGCATAGAATTGGGGAATTAGGGAAGATAAGGATGAAAAATAACGAATGAGAGCCACGGAGGGAGACCAACGAGGCCTAATTAGAAGAGCAATTCAGACGAAAGTGGGGAAAAATACAACTCGGAAAGAGGAATGAGAAGGGGGAGAAACTAACACGTAGGGGAAGGTCAGGGTGGTGGGGAAACGAGGGGAAAGGGGGGAGGGGGTCATGACGTGGATGCATCGACGAGAACACTTAGGGTTTAAGGGTTGTTGCAGCTGCTAGGGACAAAAACAATGGG
>NC_051405.1:38930616-38930742 GCF_015228065.2 Penaeus monodon
GTTCCTTTTCTTGCATGCTCCCTCCTTCTCCCCTTTATCTCGGTCCTCACTCCTTCCCCCTTCGTGTCTTTGTCTTTGTGTATGTGTACTATCCCCCTCCTCCATCTCCATTCCTTTATCCTTATT
>NC_051405.1:38930858-38932253 GCF_015228065.2 Penaeus monodon
GTTAAATCATGCTAACAATAGCTGAGTCAATCTTGCATCAGCATTCATGCCTCTCGATTCCAAATGTTCATACATTGATCGAGATAAAGCTTCTTGTATGTCTCCGTTCCCCTCCCCCCCCCCTCTCTCTTTTCATCAACGCCTTTCAGCCTTAATCTAACTATTTCTGATATCACTGTTATTCTCAATTACTATTTTATCTGTTAAATCATATTGTTCTCTCATCTGTTGCATGATTCCTCTGCTGAGGATTAAAGGATATACGATTAATAACATTAATGATAACTCGATTTGGATATCTCTCTCGCGCAGATGGCTAAGCAATATTTCAGGCTTTATATATACATATATATTTTTTCAATCAGATAGCGTAATTAGCGTAAAACCAGTTATATAACAGTGAGTCCTTTCTGCTCTCTCTCTGCGTGAGTCTAATGCTGTCAATAGTGTCATTAAGACGGAATTAATTGAACTCAATTAAAGTAATCTGCAACGTAGATATCGACATTTTATTTGCGTCTGACACAACACTGTTAATGCTCGGACAGTGGAATCATATTATCAAAGAGCGTTGTTAGGGCCGTTTGCCAGTATTTATAATTGAAATGTGAAACGCCCCCCGCAGACTTAATTTATTTATGCATTTATAATTTCGATGATTAAATAGTTCATCGTAAAAGGAACGTGAGTAGATACTAGAGGAGAGGAGAGATGTAGCAGAGGTGTGAGTAAGCGGATGATAAATAAGGGTGAGTAAGAGGCGATAAAACTCAAAGAATTGGGTAACAGAGCATGAGAGTTTAGATATGTGAAAGATAATTCCAGTTGGGGTGAGCACGAGATAATGAGTGTTAGGGTGTGCAAACTATGATGGGTAAAGGTGAGATGAAAGTGAGCAAAAGTAAGAGTATGAAATGGTGAGTTAGGGTGAATAAGAGATGATGAATAAGATTGCATAAGATGATAAAAATCAAATCAACGAGAAGGAGAATAAGAAAAACGAAGTGAATAAAGGGAAACGAAAATCAAGATAAATATGGTATTGAATGAGAGGAGAAAAATAGACAAATATATGCAGAAAGAGGGAAGAGGATCATGGAAGACGAATTACAGAGGAACGGCAAACGTGGAGAAAACAAGGAAAAGGGAAAAAAATAAAATTAAAAAAGATGAGAGCAAGGGCGACTGACGAATGGAAGGAGAGAGAAAGACAGAAAAAGGGAAGAGAGGAAAATCAAATGAACGAAGGTCCTGTGAGAACGGAAGAAGGGCAAAGGAAGGAAAGGGTAACGAAAGAGAACATGAAAACCTATGATAACGAAAGTGAGAGTGAAAAACGATTGGATATTTTTGCTCAGTAGGATAGACATCAAAGCATATCCTTCAGTATTTTAA
>NC_051405.1:38932642-38932982 GCF_015228065.2 Penaeus monodon
ATAGATAGAGCATTACCGCAACCACGGATAATCTTATTATCTTCACCGACAAGAAACGCCCTCCATTTTCACTCCTTTTCTGCCTCCTTTTCCTAAACCCACCACCATGTTGTCTCTCCCCCTATCCCTTTCGCTTTACTTGGGTCTCCCTTTCCACGCCTTTCTCAAAAGCCCAGTGTCCTTGCGTCCTTTCATCTGCTGTAAGCCCTAAAAGCCCGCTGTTTGCTTGCATTTTTATTGCATGTTTGCCGGATTACCTGTCTACCTGCTTGCAACCTTTGATGTCTGGTTTCCAAACCTGTTCTTTTTTTAAGTGGGGTTTCACATCTGCTTCTCTGCG
>NC_051405.1:38933249-38933321 GCF_015228065.2 Penaeus monodon
CACACACACAAAAGATTGCAGATGGCTAGCACAGAGGAAGGGGGCTGAACAGATCTGTATTGGAAACCGTAC
>NC_051405.1:38933619-38933908 GCF_015228065.2 Penaeus monodon
GTACCGTTTCCAATACAGATCTGTTCAGCCCCCTTCCTCTGTGCTAGCCATCTGCAATCTTCTGTAACTATTATTCAAACGCTTCGTCCACATTTTCTTTGTTTCTGATTTCGTTTTCGTCTCCTTTCTTCTTCAATTTTTCCATCAAATCACCATCAAATCCTTATCAATTATCTATCCAATCAAGTCACTATCACCACGCCGGTACACTGTTGATAAGAAACAAGAATGATCGATAAGGATTATTCCGTTTATCATCGCTCAGGACTCGAACGAATATGCGGATGTT
>NC_051405.1:38936268-38936634 GCF_015228065.2 Penaeus monodon
GTAAACGAACGCTGAACACCTAAACGAGGAAGACAAAATTCATCAAGACATCGTCACCCCCCCCCCCCTCCTCCTCACACGCATGTGCCAAACTCCCTCCGCGGTGCCTCCTTCATTCCCATGTTAATTAGCCTCCGTAATATGATAATCTCGGGCTGTGGGATTCAGGAAGTGATTGTTAATACCAACTATCACCATCCTCATCATGTTCTCTAATGACACCGTGTTCCAGGTCCCCGTTTTCGTCATCACTGCCGCTTTCATTAACAATTTTGGACATGATATGCATTTGGTCTTTACTTTATGGCCGATCGCTTTGTCTTTACCGCGCGTTGCTCATTTTCTTTTATGTCACTATCGCCGTGC
>NC_051405.1:38936702-38938076 GCF_015228065.2 Penaeus monodon
GGTGGGGGAGGAGGAGATGAAGGGGTGTGGGGGAGGAGGGAATGGATGTGACCTTGTTTCTGCTAAAATGAGGAGGGGTGAGGGCATGCAGAGGGGGAGAAGGGATATATATAAGTTTTTTTTCCTTGAACTTTTCGTTTAGCCGCTCGATAGCTTCCTCCACGGGTTATCTCTGCTTATCGCTATTATCGGCATGTTCCCCCTACTTCCCTTCCTCCGTCGTTTTCACCATCAGCCGCTTTTCGTGTAGACTATCTCGGTTTAACGTGCCTTCCTTAACACGTCATTCCACGTCATGCTTTATTCTCCTCTGCTCTTCCCTCTCTTCTATCTTTATCATTCTCCCTTGGCCCTTTCATAATCATAAACTGACAATAACAATATCACGCACCATCGCCGGCCGCGGTAGCATTACCTCGGTCATTCGAAACGATTGCTCAAAAACTGGCCGTGACCCTTACCTTCCCCGTTAACAGTAAAGACACGGGTAATCATCCAATGCGCCCGTTGAGGTATCGCATTGAACGACGATACATCTACTCTGATGGTGCACTGCTATCCAACCAGCTATTGCCTAATCAACGTAATTTACAAGGTGCAACAACCCGAGGGTAATCAGAGGGGCGGCGGCCCCCTCGCCTCTGATACACGTCATCAAAGAGGCTCGTCATTACACGCTACATCACGTGAAAAGAGGTAAAGCGTTTGTGCTGCCTCTGGAAAACTTGTCGCTTGCTTTTGTGACTGCCAAGCTCCGCCAGCTGATGCCGCTTTGTTTGTTAGGGTGTAAATTGGGTGTTCTGCTGCTTTTCAGAGGGTGCTATCGTTGGATAAATGATACAGTTTTGAGATTACGTGGATCCCAATACCTTGTTTGTTTCAGTATTAACTTCTCTCTCCCTGTGCTAGATCAGTGTACCACGAAATTGCATTTCGAAATGTCTCTCCAAGTACTGTGTCTACAAGTGGCTTAATTAACACAGTAGTATACTATTTGTACTAAATGTTAAGAACCCATTGTACCAGTCTTGAATGCACAATGAACAATACTGCACAAGATATACAGCTATCATTACAGCTGCATTGGGTTTGCTGAAAAAAGAATATGAAATATTTTCATGCAGAGATTAAAAAGAACAGATTCATAGTCCAAAATATCAAACAGCAATTCATAAAAAGGTATTGCGCTCATAAAACCTGCGTTATCATTCTTTTCATAACCGAGCAACGACAGAGTAATCTCTACATTAAAATGCTTTCTGTGATTCACGTTGCCGTGAAGATAATTCACCAAAGAGGTTTAAGGAGTTTATGAAAATTACCGTTATCTTACATGTTCTCATTGTATATAAGCTGCAAGACTGTAATCACGCA
>NC_051405.1:38938835-38939319 GCF_015228065.2 Penaeus monodon
GCGGCCACTGACCTTAGCCAAAGCGACATAAGGAAACTTCTCAAAGGAGAGCCTGTACTCCTCCCCGCTCAGGCCCTCCTTCTGGCCCTTGAGGATCCGCCCAGCCGTCACCGTGGCCACGCCCATCCCGTCGCCCACGAACAGGATCACGTTCTTGGCGTAGCCGTTGGAGGCTCTGCGGGCGGCCAGGATGTCGTCCAGCTGGCTCTTGGCTTGGGCGTACCAGTAGGCGCGGTCTGGGGAATGAGGAAGCAAAATTGATATCAAAATTGGAGGAATGGTGGGGAAAAATGGTTTAATTAATGGCGTTGATGACAGTGTATGTTGATTGTAGGCTTTATAGCACTAGGGTGCTATAAAGCCTACAATTAACATACAATTAACTGTATACATTATTAATACCACAAACTAGGGTGTGTAATATTAATACTGTATACATAGAGTGATAATTTTTAAAGGGATAATCCTAGGTATTATGATTTTC
>NC_051405.1:38939532-38940049 GCF_015228065.2 Penaeus monodon
GGCATAGGAATCGACTCGTAATACCATTCAGTTCAAGTCAAGTCCAGTAATCATCATAGACAACCATCGTTCTACAAAGGAAAACCCCAAGTCAGACAATCTAACACTAACACACATAGACCCAACAAAACAACACCATTACACACTCCCACAATGACAGGAAATACCCACAAAAAATAGGTCAGAACCCCCCCATTTCCCTCCCTTTTCCCGAGACCTCAGTAGGAGTTCGCAACGATGGAAATACACGAAGGGGAAGTGACGTGAGAGCGGCAGGTGCAGCAAAAGGAAACACAGACGAGCCGGCAGAAAGCGTCACCTTCAATAAAAAGGTGTTTGCCATGGGAACGGCGTCCTTGCGAGTGTGCCATGGGAAGGGGGGGTGGAGAAGGCGGGTGATTTTCTCAAACTTTTTTGGGGTTAGATTTCTTGTCTTTCAGTGACATTAGAGATAACGATGGATGGCTGGTTACGTGTTGCGTTTATTTATCATGTATTTCCTCTTATTCTTCTTTCT
>NC_051405.1:38940326-38940613 GCF_015228065.2 Penaeus monodon
CAATCATCATTGATAAGAACCTTACATATTCAAGAGTAAACACATTACCAATTAAACGCAAATATTGAAACCGTACATCACACACAGAAAAGAGCGTATGCACGAGAATAACGTTAAGCGGAATATCCTGAGAGAATTCATAATTACACATTGGATTAGTTACCTTTGCCTATTCTTTCGCTTGCACTTCCCTTCCTTTGTTCTCGTGGCTCTCCTTGTTTTCTCTCTCTTGTCCCTCTTACTGGCTTTGCTTCCGGTAAACGAATTGTCTCTTTTAATCTCGTTTA
>NC_051405.1:38940641-38940707 GCF_015228065.2 Penaeus monodon
TCCTTGTACTCTTGTATATCCCTTATGGGGATTATGTCTGTTCTGAAGCCTTTGTGTGATCTGATT
>NC_051405.1:38941308-38942363 GCF_015228065.2 Penaeus monodon
AGTGCACCATTATCAATGCATTATGACTGGTCTATCTCAAAGGCACAGTTTCCTATATAACATATATTAATATTCTCAATATCAGCAGTAAATTTCGTTCTCGAGGAAATGTTTTAACGTTTAAGTGTGTGCGAAGCAGAAAGAAAAAACAGAACAAAAGCAGGACGAAAAGCAATGAAAATGCCAGCCTGACGAAAGCTAGTGAAGAAGAAGGAAAAACTGAAAAGCGAGAACGAAAAAAAGAGAGAAAAGGAGAAAAAGAAAAAGAAAAGTGAAATAAACGAGAACAGTAATTCGGACGATGATGGAGAGGAGTAGGAATATCATCCGAGTTTAAAGTTGCCTGTGAATGTTGCAGCTCTTGCACCGTTGCACGATGAGCGCGAGTGGGCACTATGACCATGCGCCGAGCGTCCAGTTGTTGCTCTACATGGCCATGCGGGATGTTATTACACGCCCGGTAATATTGAGGTTAATCTCTCCAATTCGGGTTTCACAGCGACCGCAAAAGTGCTTTCCGCGGCGGTCGTAAAACAAGCAGCGTGCCGTGTCAAAATGGGATTTTCCGACGCCGCACATTCATCTTCGCTGCCGCCATTAAACCCCACGTCCGAATGCGCTCGGATGGCTGTACTTAGTCCGTTATCGATACGTACTTTCAACTTCCCATTACGGATGTACGCTTTTTGGAGGAGCGTTTGCCCATCCGCAGTCCACTGTGCCAACGGTGCTAATTTGCATTCGTCTGTAAATAAACTTTTACTGCCCCTATAAAGCCAGTTTCCTCTCTCACTCCCCTCCCCCCCAACCTCATCTCTTCCTCCCCTTTCCCCTTCCCACCCCCTCCTCTTCCCCACCCTTTTCCCTTTTCATTCTTTCCTTTCCCCTCTCACCACCTCCTTTCATTCTTTTCACCCCTTCCTTTCATTCCTTTTATCCTTTCCTTTCCCCTCTCACCCCCTCCTTTCCTTCTCAACCCTTCCTTTCCTCTCTCACCCCTTTTTTCCCCTCTCATCCTTTCCTTTCCTCTCTCACTCCTTCCTATCCGCCTCTTA
>NC_051405.1:38942466-38942648 GCF_015228065.2 Penaeus monodon
TTCACTCTAACGGCCAGTTCCTCTTGCAAAACTACCCAATTTTCCCCGGATCTCCCTTATGTCTTGCAAGGCGAGTGATGCAACGTTGATAAGAAGAGATCTCCATCTTTATTTTCATTCTTATTCATCCCTTTATCCTCCTTTTATACCCTCCTTAACATAAATACTACGCACGACCCTTT
>NC_051405.1:38942847-38943027 GCF_015228065.2 Penaeus monodon
ACAGAGGAAACATCTCGAATTTCCGCGGATTTGGGGAACATTCGGTAAGATGATAATAATGACCTTGCAAGGTTCTCCGCCTCGGCTTGCAAGGGAAAGAGATCTTCGAGGCTCCTTTTTTGCAACGAGTCACCCGCGTCTTGTTAGAACACCGGTTCGCAAGATTTTTTACGGTGGCTG
>NC_051405.1:38943733-38944330 GCF_015228065.2 Penaeus monodon
CAACTCACGGCACTAAATATATCCTATAATCATTCAATCGAAGAATCGAAGTACAATTTCATAATTACACCTTCTTCAGTATCCCCCCCAAAAAATACGTATATACATTATACTCTAGAATACAGCTCATTCAGACCTCATCATAAAACGCATTCAGCGCATACATTAACACAACATAAACACAACATACAGCTTATAACGTAAAAATTAAATATGTGGCAATAATCTCCAGCTTGATTGCAGAACTCAGTACAAATCTGTGTTTCAAGTCACAAACTGCCCTGTAGGCAATGTACTCAATGTGTGCACTACCGTTTAATTACTAAACTTTTCACAGTCATTTCTCATGTAAACTTGATTAAAGTTTCTAATGTCTTGGAGGTTCTTTTTCTCCATATTTTTTTTTTCTCTTTGTGTCAAGCAGTTTGTAATTTTAGGCGATTTTTGCTGGTGATTTCATAGTGATTGGTAAAGAATACAGTTCCTTGCAAAGTGTGCTGTAATTAGTAAAGGGATTGGCAATATATATTTTCTTTCGATTTAGTTTCAAACTCATCAAACTGGTTCGTCTATAAAGCGAGGGTAAGAAGAAATAGT
>NC_051405.1:38944527-38944660 GCF_015228065.2 Penaeus monodon
TAAGTCCTAAAAAATATTAAAAATTAAAAAATTACCATAGAAATAATAACAATAAAAAATTATTTAGAAAATCTATGAAAAGGGTGAAGTAACACTAGAAAATAAAGGCTAGTGTTTATTATGGAACCCTTTC
>NC_051405.1:38944684-38944904 GCF_015228065.2 Penaeus monodon
TTACTCCCATCACATGCCAACCCTTCACCCACGTAACTCCCCAACACCCGTCATCTCCCTCGCATTGTTACACCCCAACGCCTCCAATCCCTCCCATCATCCCCACTACCTATCCTTCTTTTCCCTCCCCTCACGCTCACCCCGTCATAACCATCTCCCCTCACCCTCACTTCCACTCTTCCCTCCACTCCCTCATCCCGAGGAGTAACATAACCAATCC
>NC_051405.1:38944940-38945688 GCF_015228065.2 Penaeus monodon
AGCGCCCCCACCCCTTTCTTGGTCCCTTTCCCCTCGATAAATAAATCAGCTGAGCCGACCACAGGACGCGACAGGAGGTCCTTAATACCGGCAGAAAATGCCACGTCCTCCATGTCGCGTGGAGACGGGGACCTGATCTCGGGAACGCCATTCAAAACCGAGGTCACGTGGAGAGGGGAGAAGGGAGAGGAAGGGGGGAGGGGAGAAGGATATGAAGGAGGGGAGAAGGAAGGGTCTAAAGGAGGAGGAGGAAGAGGGGTTGGAAGGAAGGAGGAGGGGAGTAAAAGAGGGGAATGAAGGGAGAGGAGGGGTAAGGACTGGGGGAGGGGGAAAAGGAAAGGACTTTAGGGGGGGATGGAGGGGAGAGGAGGGCAGGGAAGAAGGGAGGGGTGGGGGAAGAAGGAAATGAGGGGAGGAGGAAAAGAAAGGGATTGGGGAAGGGAATACGAGGGGAGGGGAGGGCAAGAGGAAGGGAAGAAGGAAAAGATAGGAGGAGGGCAAAGGGGGGGGGGGGTTGAGGACACGAGGGGGAGGTGAGGGGAGGGGAGGGGAGGGGAGGGAGGGAGGGAGAAGGACACACCGGGTTTAAGAGATGGACGAAGACAGGGAGAAGGGGGAAGGGTCGAGAAAGACCAGGGAATGGAGAGGAGGATAAAAAAAAATAGAGGCTCAAGGGTATGGAAGAAGTGAGTGAAGAGGGGAAGAAGGAGGGAAAGAGAGGGAGGAAATAAACAAAAATACGGGTGTT
>NC_051405.1:38946073-38946241 GCF_015228065.2 Penaeus monodon
ACGGGGGTGGAGAGGAGGGGGGAGGCCTTTTCCACTATCGGGTTTTCGATCAATAAGATACTTAGGAGATTCAAACCTTTCTAGAGTAATATGAGACGCCAATACTGAAGGGTCTTTTTTCGATTACTTTCGTATCCTTTTTTTTCTACGTTTATAATTCTGGTATTC
>NC_051405.1:38946300-38946396 GCF_015228065.2 Penaeus monodon
GAATTATTTTTTTTTCTAAATACTACATGTGACTTATCTTACCATTTTACTAGATAATCCTTTACAAATCTGGAAGCAACAATGACACCCCCCCCC
>NC_051405.1:38946418-38946553 GCF_015228065.2 Penaeus monodon
CGTCATTTTCAAAACACGTGATTAAACTTTGTTCATCCTGATAACGTTCCTCTTTCTGGAAATCACTTGTAATTAATGTTCCGTGCTTGGGATTCATATATAACTTCTGAACTTTAGTCATGTATTTTGACAAGT
>NC_051405.1:38947217-38947688 GCF_015228065.2 Penaeus monodon
CTTCCGGCTTCATAAAGAATATATTTGCTCTCTTGATTAATCTCTCTGTAAAGAATGTTCAGTAACATTTTTTTTCTTCCTTTCATATGCGATTCTCGTCGATACTTTATTTTTTACATGATTATACTTCAGACTACATTACATACATGACTAATGATAGCTATAATAATTTTCTAATAACGTCTCGACAGACTCAATATTCATGTCATTCTTACAGGTTTGTAAGATTACATGAAAACAAACACTTGTAAGATATTCTTTTTTTCTATTACAAATAAATGAATGATTTGTTTGCCAAATCTGTCAACACCAAATTGATAAATATTTACAGTTATCTGAAACTTAAAAGAGCATGATAATTGTGCACTAACCCGTTCATTGCAGTACAAACATAATTGGCTTTGCAAATACACAAATACACCAAAATTCCATCGACACACAAGCACACGCAATGATCCAAACAAAATCGCT
>NC_051405.1:38947980-38948143 GCF_015228065.2 Penaeus monodon
CTCGCGCTTACTTCTATAAATACACGCACATTATTTCCCAAGATTCTCATATTACACGCAAGATGTACAGCTTATCTTGAAGCTGCAAATATTTACTGAAATAATTCTACGCATCTCTAAGAATTTCTTAATGAAACAGGAGACATAATGAACATGTATACTG
>NC_051405.1:38948576-38948640 GCF_015228065.2 Penaeus monodon
CAATAATAATCTGCTACATGGTCGTAAAGGGTAATTTACATAAATGCTGGAGGATAGATTTGAA
>NC_051405.1:38948946-38949368 GCF_015228065.2 Penaeus monodon
AGAGCAGTTAAACTATTTGCATCCAGTACACACATCTTTAACCATGTTCACGCTCTTAATCCAGCGATATCTACAGCCACATCATCCTCCCTCCCTTCCTCTGTGCTAAATTCCTTTCCCTTTACTGTAAATCACAACGAACACTTTCCCCGTTATTCGCGCAAGAAGGTGTTAGTTAGACCAGAAACCTTGACTCCTTACATCGGAAAACCATCCAGCTGTGACTGAGAAGGATGGGGTTGGATATAAATGATTTTCTCGGGGATATCAGTGTATGGAGCAATTAACTGATCCCTTTGTACAGTAGAATTGCCCCCTTTGTCTGCATTACGTAGGTGTGTTCCTCTTATATAACACAGACGAGGATAATATGTTTTTGTGTTTATATTGTATGGTTCATTGTGGCATACCAATACTTGGAG
>NC_051405.1:38950402-38950811 GCF_015228065.2 Penaeus monodon
CATTTTTTTGTGTATTTGCCTATATCTGTGATAAATTGTGAAGAAAACACGAGAAAAAGCGAGAGCGCGAGGGGAGGGGGAAATAATGTTTGCGAAACTTTTCTAACATGATTACCAACCACGGAAGACTGTGTTCTCCCATTGACAAAAGGCGAGTAAGACGCTCTCGAAGATAAAATGAAATAAATAATAAAAGAAAAGCGCAAAATACACGAACTCTGCGGGCAACTCGTTCAACTGATTGCAAAATCTGGACAGTTCTTAAGACTCAAAATCCGAGAGTGCTTGTGGTCGAGACTTCGACGCGGATGAAAAAGGCGAGAACCGGTTTTTATTGCACAGTTTACGGACGTACGCGAGGAAGGGATAAAGGCAGATTTCGGGTAATGGAAATAATAGATGATGGTGG
>NC_051405.1:38950954-38951133 GCF_015228065.2 Penaeus monodon
GGTAATGCTCATCATCAAACAGTAATTCCTATTCATTATCACGCCTTTACCTTCACCTGTTCAGTTGAAATCAATTTGATTTCTATAGAAAACCTAAACATTTCAAGAGTTTTCATCGAAATTGAGTAACTGCTCTCTAATACACTTGACACTGAAAAGCGATTTAACAAATGACGTTA
>NC_051405.1:38951877-38952173 GCF_015228065.2 Penaeus monodon
CCATATCTAACTTTCATAATAATCATAATTCTTTATTTCATATATTTACCAATTCTTCAATTCAAAAAAATATCAAAACTACGAACAGGTATTGTGAAGAGTGGCGTATAACCACTTTTTTCCCCCCCGAGTCTAAATTTTAAACACGAGAAATATTTCCAAAGGGAGGCACTTGCGCTATATATAATAGAGTCAAAACTGCGTGACATAAACAGATTCTCTCTTGTCCCAACACAAAAGAGGATGATAAAAAGAATGAAAACGTGTCTCGCAAATCTCGCTTCTACGTGTCAACC
>NC_051405.1:38953200-38954391 GCF_015228065.2 Penaeus monodon
TGTGAGTGTGTGTGTGTTATAGAGGCATTTCTTTTTTCTTTTCTTTTTTAATAATACTCTCTGGTGGATGCAAAGCCCCGCCATTTGGGAGCGTCGCTCTCCAAATTAAGCCAATAGCCAGCGCAAACCCAAACCTTTCAAACAACGACTGGGGCGCCGGCGAGCAGAACAGGCGGACGAGAAACCTGCCACATTTCATATTCAGAGTGATTTTAGAAAATGTGCGTCACGTCAACTTGTTCTTTGTACTCATGTCACCCCTTTTTTCGTTTTGTTCCTTAATATTATCCTGTTTTGAATACGTTATTTATCATTTATTTCATATTATACCTTTTATTATCTGAATCGTCCTACTGTGACCTTGTCAAACGGGACTCAACGTACTACTGCGGACAACTCTTTTAACATGTTCCTGCGACTTGGTTTATCAGGTGATCATTGCTCGCACAGTCTTTTGCAACGAGCACGCTACTGCATCGAGGTGAAACAAAGGAACACTCAGCGTCAGGTACCTCGTATTCCAGGGGCCATCTCAGAGGGCCGCGGGGGATAATGACCCTCGTAGAATGACCGGAGGAAATTAAACCGTGGAAAGAGTATCCGACGCGAGGGAGAAGCAATACACACGATAATAAAAGAAAGAAAGAAAAAATATATCACGTGTCATTTGATTTCCTTATTATCTCTCGGAGGTTTTCCGACTTCGTGTCTCAAAGCAGGATTGACGATTCCTGGAAAAAAGGAATAACTAAAAGAAATAATATATCATAAAATAACTAACAGGATTACTTCCAGTTTTTTGAGAATGCTATCTCGTCTCTTTCCACCCCGTTCCTGCACCTCCGCAAAGGTCCCAGCTCTCCTCCTCGCCGCCAGATACTCGAGAAGTTTTCCATACTCAAGAAATAGTCCTCACAAACCAAGCAAAATTCCTAGTGCTGAAAGCCTCCCTGGACAGTCAGAATGGTTGGAGGTAAACTTTTGTTCTCACTATGGCCTTGTGGACACATTCGAGTGTTCTCCCTCCCTTCCATTTGGCTTTTCATAGTTCGGACGAAACTTTGGCATATCGAGATTTCCTGCGACAAAGCCATTTGATATGCCTTTGTCATCAGCTCGTTCATTTCCCCCCCGATTCCTTTCAGTACTGTTATTATTGGGATTCTTATTCCGCTATTGAGGCGTAAATAT
>NC_051405.1:38954446-38954631 GCF_015228065.2 Penaeus monodon
GAACCGGATATATCTTGTGTGTTTTCTTAGAACTGTACCGTCCTCTTCATTATATGTGTATTCATTTGATTTGGAAAATATATGCTTCAGAGTTTTTGAAAGCGTATAGAATGCTAGGTCATACAGATGTACTCACTTATCTATGAGTATATAAAATAGATTTCAGTATTTCCTCCAGTTATCAT
>NC_051405.1:38955004-38955485 GCF_015228065.2 Penaeus monodon
TTTTATCGGACCTCCTTGGCATTTTTCTGAACAGGGATACTGCATGATATAGCGGTGATTCAAATAACACATGACCAAACCAATAACACATGGCGTAAATAATACAAACCACTTTTTCCTCAATGCAAGTTTAAACATCCAATGTGTCGTTGGAGCACCTACCCCCTCCCCCTCGCCCCCCCCCTTACGTACAAGACACAAACAGCACCCAATCCTATAACAAATAAACAAATAAATACAACCCATCTAACTCACAGCCAACGAACGAATCCCCTGACACACAATCGTCCTTCCAATCATTACAGTCGCCTCCACAATCAATCCAACAGGCCTGATGGTGAGGTCAATTGATCCAAATTTGCCCGGACTCGAAGGCAAACTGCTAAGTGTGTTCGGCACGTAACAGCCGCCCGCCGCCACAGCTGACGTCGAGGTAAGGATCTAATGGGGGAAGGAGAGTGTGGACTGGATTCTTAAGGAG
>NC_051405.1:38956358-38956492 GCF_015228065.2 Penaeus monodon
CGACGTCGAGGAGAAGCCCAAATGGCCTCGAGAGAAGGTCGACTTGCTTCCCAAACAGCTTCAGAATCGCCGCCAGGGCTTCGAGCTCTGTTTCGCTCTCGCCTTCTCCTGATCTTTATTGCTTTTTTTATATA
>NC_051405.1:38956947-38957035 GCF_015228065.2 Penaeus monodon
CCCGAAAAAATAATACAGTAACCTAATAGAAACAAAGACACAACACAACATGAGTGCGCGCATCTGAGTGTTGCTTGCATGCCAATAA
>NC_051405.1:38957067-38957820 GCF_015228065.2 Penaeus monodon
GATACACTTACATGCACGTACTCCGAGAGTTGTACATGGCAACATTTCCTCGCCAACATTCACGAGCAATTTTCATTATAATCTTTCGGATTTTTCCCCAGAGGTAACAAACGGAAATGGAATCCGCGAATATACGTGACAATGCTCCTACAAATCACAGATTTATAAAGGCTGTAAAGTTTGAGACCATTTAATTAGCTTTAATATCCTCAACCTTCACAGTATGTTGGATGCGATGTGGAACACGTACGAAATGTCATGTAATATTTTGGGCGAAATGAAATATGTCGCTTTATGAGGCCCGAGTTGCAAATGCTGTGCAGATTGATTTATGAACATTCATCATGTTGTTACGAAATGAGTCTGGCTCCGTAGTTGTGATTAGGCCTACGTGGTAGATCCTATACACTACAATGTACCACATTTCACCATCAAAACTTTTTTGGCAATGTAAATACAGTTCGAATGAAAAGATATAATTCGTAGCAATGCAACATAAAAAAATCCCAAAATAATGTCAAGAGTGTTATTCTTTATTATAATATGCTACAAGGTTTACTGTATAAAGAAGGAAGAAGTATTCAGTCATTAAACAACTTCTCATTAACAGCCAGTCCTTGCGATGCTGCCGAGCTGGACCCACCAACAGAGTTCTCTTTGTGTAACTAACGCACGGTGAAACACAAAGCTATTGTCGTAATTACTACTAAAAACGTTTTTATGCAGTCAACTTTTATTACTTACAGTAATTAA
>NC_051405.1:38957843-38958998 GCF_015228065.2 Penaeus monodon
AATGAATATCATCAGCTTCTCACATCTGAAACAACCGAGTGACGCACCAGCAGACGATGTCCATTGATGAATCGATCTCAATAACAGAAACTCATTATGGGTGCAAAAAACAAGAATCAAATGGGTTTCTGGGTTTCTTTCCCTTCTCATTCATCTTCCTTCATATACTTTAACGTACAAAGTAAACTCCATTCACACATACAGAGATAATAAGTACTACTATAGTAATGAATACTTATATAATAATCAACATCTACACATATCAGCGGCTGGACGCTCCCCACTAACCATAACAATAATCAATGCATCGCCTTTAATAGCAGGTACTAGCAGCATTATCACTGACAATCATCCTCAATAAATGCCAGGTAACTTAAAATACCAGACACCTCTCTTAGCAAGATAGGTAATATTCAATTTACAAACTAATGGGAACTCCTTATAGTAATTCTGACAGTATAATGGCATAATGCTTTTAACGGTTACAGAGAGTATGTAGCTAACAAGCTGAGTTATTATGAGCGAAAATTGCGCCCCCAATTAGCTATCCGTGTCGGGTTAATTATGATGAAACTGTGACATTGCGGTAATTTCGCTGAGTCATCTGGCCTATCAATTTAATGTGAACTTGGCTGTGGGAATGATAGCAGTACACAGGAGGAAATGTTTATATGACAAGAACTTAGGAGAAAACCAGCTATAGTTCTGCATGCATAAGGGTAATGTCAGAGGTCGGGAAATTCACCGTCGATTATGGCGAGGGAAGAGGTTTTAAAAAGGCATTTTCTGTGACAGAGAAGAAAGAGGAAAGTTCACAAAAGCAGCAACAAGGTAAAGAATAACGAGAAAGGGCAAGTGACAAAGGGAAATGGTTATGTATCGTTGCTTTCAGAATAACTGAAACATCAAACACACTCGCTAAGGCCTCGGCCTTTAGAAAGCCATGGATCTTAGAGCATTTCACATGGAGATATAACGCAAAATGCTTTGTGATTCTCTGCGTGGAAAATGTTTCGAAATACTTACTTTTACAAATGTCACGTATTCCATTTAATTTTAACAATGTTGCTGTTGTTTTTATTTATTATCTATTTTTTGTCTATATACTTTTTCACATTATCGTTTTTACCCCAAGTTTGGGATACAATCACCTAC
>NC_051405.1:38959450-38959639 GCF_015228065.2 Penaeus monodon
AGGACGGGAGGGGAGGAGGAGAGCAGAGAATTACCGATCATAACGACCCTTCCCTCATTCCCCAATCTCTCATCTCCCTCCAGTCAGGGATGCTGCACGGAAAAGAGAGCAAGAACTCCGCTCTGAAATGGAGTGTCTGCACAGCCGCTGGTGCAGGGCAAGCTCATATCTTTATCAGGTATTTAAATT
>NC_051405.1:38959951-38960225 GCF_015228065.2 Penaeus monodon
AACCGATTATAAAGGAAGGAATCCCAAGCACTGTCGTTCCACTAAAAGTATCAATAACAGTATCACTGTCCAGAAGACGGAGCAAAGGAAGCAAGAGAAAAGGGCATTAGTGAGAGGGAGTAATAGCCGACAGCACCGAAGGGCCATGAATGCTGAGTTATGAATCGTGAATATTGATCGAAAACGGGATCACTAGAAGTTCCCTACTGTCGAGGGCCATACTGAGAACGTATTATTATTTTCAGTGAATGCGATAGGGACGACGTGATACTGA
>NC_051405.1:38960294-38960495 GCF_015228065.2 Penaeus monodon
TCTGTCACACATTACTTCTGTCAAAATGTTGGAGTGAAAGGGATTTAGAAAACTGTGTTGCATTCGTATAGCGCAAACGAGCCTATCCAAAAATATATACCTAAAAAGTAATATGTCAAATAATTTACGATTTACGCAATACGTTTATAGCTCGATTTTTTTTTTCGATGTTACATTTATATGGTAATTTCCGCCGGTTCA
>NC_051405.1:38960759-38961182 GCF_015228065.2 Penaeus monodon
TTAATTCCACTTGCATTGGCCTTGATTGTGCAGCGTTAATCTAATACTCACAATATATCATTTATAATATAACATTTCGTTTTACCAAGTATGTCTGTCATTAAAGCAAATGTTTCTTTGGAAATACCTACATATATTAACTTCAACTAATAAGCCTTTCATATCATAAAAAAGAGAATACAAGCTCAGTAGCATTCTGTTGAAATCCCTCACAATGTGGCATTGTTACAGAAACTCATAAACCTTCAGATCTTCTCTTGTATAAAGTATAAAAAAGATGAAAAAAATATATTATAAAAAAGATGCACACAAAAGCGTCATGCCATCGTTGTATCATTACAAATTCGCACAACTTGGCTTTACCCGGTTATCTGCTAAACTTTTGACTTTCCCCTTGTGTATCACATCTAAAAATAAGACCCT
>NC_051405.1:38961211-38961427 GCF_015228065.2 Penaeus monodon
CGCAAGCGCTTTTTTTCTCAAGTGTAACATGCCATCTGTGTCACCCTGAATATCTGCAGCGTGGAAGCAGTATTTCGTAAAATAAACCGGAATAGTTTGGGAGGCTCAAGAGTTTGATCAAAGAGGACAGGCCAATACAATGCCTAACGGGTAACGAGGTGGCCAATTCTAGCCAGATGACAAGGGTTCTTGTTATGCTGCACAATATATATATTT
>NC_051405.1:38962002-38962157 GCF_015228065.2 Penaeus monodon
TGTGTGTGTCGCAATTTCTATCCCGTTTCAGAACAGATCATAGGCTCAGGTTTGCAGTGAGACCTTGCCATCAGACCGAGTGGCCTGAATGGCCGTAAATTGCTTTGAGTAAATGACGTTCCACCTACCCTCTCCCTCCCTATACTTCCGCTCCT
>NC_051405.1:38962329-38962898 GCF_015228065.2 Penaeus monodon
GCGTTCCCTCTCTCCCCCAGCAAGGCAAACGCGCACCATTCTTCTCCCTGTCTGCCGGGGTTGGGGAGCATAACGTATCATTCCATTTCGATTTACGGTCGATTTTCAATAGCAGGGCTGGGAGCGGGTCGACTTTAGAGCTCCCTGGAGTTAGGGATCGACGGGGATGGGGGATGGCGACGGGAAATTTACTCGATTCCATCCATTTCCGAAATTCGATTCTAGAGAGAATAATTCTTTGGCCTCGAGGATCTGCATGATTGGTGGCTCCTCCCGTCGGCAATCACTATCAATGAAGTCACGTATCACATGTTAAGATTTTATTCTCCTTTTTAAGGTACAGTGACACTGTTGTGATACAAAAGCTCCGTGGATATTCTACTCTCTATCTATTGCCTATCTATCGGTTTTCTCCGTCCGTGCTATCAGGAAAGAGAGACATGCAAGGTGAAGAAATCAGATTTCAGGAATAAGAGATTGTATTTGCATACATCACCAGGCTTATCTATCGTGCCTGACTCGGTAGTCCGGCGGCTGTCAGACATGGAGTGGCAATATCCCCGCTTTTT
>NC_051405.1:38963606-38964358 GCF_015228065.2 Penaeus monodon
AAGAGAGAGAGAGGGGACATAATTAAGCCGTTCACATCTATTCCCACGAGATCTGACTTTTTGCCCCGGTCACCGATGTTTCCCACGCCGTACCCCAGTGGCCTCTTGGCATTACAATAAGCACAATCTACCCGGGATATGAATAAAAGCACCGGCATCTCGAAAAATCCTCCGCCTCGCCATTTCCTCTACCCCGTTACTTAGTGGAAACAGAAAGGCTCATGAACATATTACTGAACGCTTTATGCCTCTCTCTATCAGGATGTGTCAGTCTCTCTCTATAAAGGAAAACTAACTTACACCTGGTCATATGCTTGTTATCCAAGAGTAAATGTGAACATGTATTTACGATTAGTTCATCATTATTTTGGCGTATACTTTTGGCTTTAAAAGCGCTCGGATTTTTTTCTTTTTTTCTCGGCAGTGAGGTGGAAATATTGAATTGGCTACAGGGGACTGGCCGATGTTTGCAAGATTTTTCTAATTTAATGTGAATTATGAATTATTTCTTCTTTCTCTTTTAGCTTATCAATGTTGTTATCATCCTTAGTTTTGTAATTAACATGATATTTATTATTACTACTATCGTATCCAGTATCATTTCTATAGTTGATTTTTTTTTCTATATTTCAGTATGTGTATACCACTTAACGATAAAGCAAACGCATTTACATTCACATAAACACACGCAAATTCCAAACCGAATGGCCTTCGATCAGTCAAGAGGCGCCTACCACCCCCACCCCCCTCTC
>NC_051405.1:38964396-38964485 GCF_015228065.2 Penaeus monodon
TTACATTGCCATTTACACTTCATCAAGCGAGTGCCATGTGGTGTTGATTTTCGCGTCGGAATGCCCCATGCCCCCGCCCCCACCCACCG
>NC_051405.1:38964504-38964771 GCF_015228065.2 Penaeus monodon
GACGGAACAGGTTTCGCAAAATGACTATTATATCAGACGCGACGGCTGAATCGCTCTCAAATTCACTTAATTGTCACAAATTGAACGGAGTCTGATTAGCGTTTGTAACAGCACGCTGGAACCAAACGCGGCGCAGCGGAGAAGAGCGTGCAAAAAGGGCGGATTTCTGAACTGCATTTCGAGGCGATGTTTGATTGGTCCGTTTGTTTTGATGGGCGGAGTCGCAGGGAATGTTAACTAGCTGGTTTGTGGGGTGGTTTAAATTTA
>NC_051405.1:38965047-38965122 GCF_015228065.2 Penaeus monodon
CACGTTGACTCGTCTGTGAGTACTGGCTTTATGCTGAAATAAAGGACGGGGCGGGAAAGGAACGGGCACGTAAAA
>NC_051405.1:38965480-38965583 GCF_015228065.2 Penaeus monodon
GATTACTCGTCCAGCCATCGACGAAGTCCCAAATTACCTTATCCACAAGACCGCTGATACCACCATAATCATTTCCCTCCTTAAAATACTCCCTCCTTTATCA
>NC_051405.1:38965618-38965714 GCF_015228065.2 Penaeus monodon
TTTAAACCCTAAAAAAAAAAAAAAATACCCCCCTCCCCATAACTACCGCCCTCCCCCTTCCCCACCCTGACGAACCAACCCTACCGCGTCATTCTT
>NC_051405.1:38965741-38965992 GCF_015228065.2 Penaeus monodon
TTGGCGGGTGGGGGTAAAATAAATCCATATTTGCGATAATTCATATTCTGATTGACCTACGATTTCCTTAACGACCGTGCTGTGTAGTTTCGCTTAAACACACACGTGCCTCATTGGACCCTCGCAGTCTGCTTAATGATGATTACCGTGCGATGGGCTCCTAACAACAGATGTTCCCTGTTTTCATGGCAAATGGGTTAATTAGCCGGTAATGGGTTAATCTTACAGATCATGTGGAAGAATAAAGGGCG
>NC_051405.1:38966662-38966947 GCF_015228065.2 Penaeus monodon
TGGAGAGAAAAATTCGATACTTTAAACTGTGCAAAGCAATTTACGACAAGTTTTATCTAGAGATTTAACAAATCTAATAACTTGAAACAGCGGAAGCGGAAGAAGAAAATAACACCCTCCTAATACACTAAAACAAACAGTCAAAAAAAAGAAAAAAGGAAAATGTAATAAATACAAAACTGCAATTTTATTTGTTTCATGAAAGCCATTTGGTCATCTACTCCACTTCCTCCTCCCCCCTCCCCCCCTACCTAGGTATGTCTCGCTAGCACTGACCGCGAAATC
>NC_051405.1:38966966-38967223 GCF_015228065.2 Penaeus monodon
GGTAATGCGGTAAAAATGTGCTATTCCGTGACGCATAAAACTTTTGCCTCATTTGCATAACCTAATGCAGAATCGATGGCAGCGTTTGAAAGAATGGAGGGGAGGGGGGAAAGGGGGAGGAGGGGGGAGGGGAAGGGGAATGGAGAGCGGAAATGGGGAGGAATTGCTTGTGAGGGAGAGGGGGGTGGGAGGGAGAGGGGAGTGGAAAGGAGAGGGAGGAGAGGGGGGTAAGAGGGAGAGGAGAGTGGGAGGGAGGG
>NC_051405.1:38967310-38968070 GCF_015228065.2 Penaeus monodon
GGGGAGAGTATGAAACAGGGAGACCATACGCTTGTATGCATGATGTATGTCCTACCGCGCTAAGATTAACACAAAGCAAAGAGGAAGTTATAATCCCGCTTTATACTGTGGAAGACAGAGGGTATTTGAATAAGTGTGAAGACCATATACACAAAGTATGGGTGACTCAGGACGTAGTATTAGTAAGAGTTAGGTAGGTTGTGATGATAGTTATTAGTTGTATGAGTTAGTGTAAGTATAGCCTATAAATGAGAGTGCGATGATCGAGGATTTAAATTTCATGTTAATGAATGGGAATATGCAAATGTTACCATTAATGTGAATGCATGAACGTGCAGCATAGACGATACTGTGACGATTATCAACATGCGATTTTAAGCAAGTATAATATCTGGAACTGGATAAAACAAATTAATAAAAAGAATATTAAAATCAGTTAATCAAAACAATTAACTGTTACCACAACTATCCCCATTATTACCAACCATAAAAAAAACAATAACGACAATAATAATCCTAATTAAGATGACGAAACCGCCACAAACAACAAGAATGATAAATCCTCAAGAAAAATTAACTTCAGGTAAGGCCCCATCGTAATATATACACGCAACCACATCATAACAAAAGCTCGGGGAGTGTGATGACTGCCAGCCCCTGTGACAGACGCGATGACTAGAGAATTAAGTAAAGTTAATGAGGCAGAATGGAAGTTAGGGCAGATTTAGGTGACGGAAACCACCTGGAAAGGGGCTGGGGA
>NC_051405.1:38968166-38968411 GCF_015228065.2 Penaeus monodon
TTAGAGAGAGAAGGACAATGAAAGTGTGAGGAAAGGTGTTGAAAGATGATGATTAAAAAAAAAATAAGCAAAATGAATGAGAATAATAAATACTTGTGTGGTGTTATTGATGGTAATTATTAAAATAAAATCAAGAAACAATATAAAGGAGTCAGCCATTAACTAAAACAACAAAAAAAAACGTAAAAAAAATGAATAAATAAAATAAAAAATAAATACAAACCATCACCTCAAAATTCCAATCA
>NC_051405.1:38968478-38968734 GCF_015228065.2 Penaeus monodon
AAAAAAAATCTATTCAAGGACCCTCGAAGTAGCTGCAGGTGTCTCCGCCATGGCCGAGCGAGAGAGCCTTCCAGAGCTTTCGGCGAGGAGTGTAAAATAAAGTTTGAGACGCGCTAAGTGGCCGGAACGAAGTTAGATGACGGAATGAATCTTAAGAAGGGATTTACGTGTCTGAAGAAAACGCCCGAATACTGAAAGAAGCAACGACGCCCACGCGACCAAGAGGAAGAAAATGGCGGAGAGAGAGAAAAGTTTT
>NC_051405.1:38968763-38969105 GCF_015228065.2 Penaeus monodon
TCTTGATATGTTACTTTTTTCAGACGTTTGTGTGTCACTTCCTTATTCAAAGAGGCAAATGGTACAGCGTGGGGGAGAAAAAAAAAGTGTACTAAATTATTTACGATCTGGGAAACGGAAGTTTTTAAATTAAAGATGAAGAAGAAGTAGAAAGTAGAAAATTAAGTAAAATAATGGGCTCTTTAAGTGTTACTAAGTTACCAAGAAGAAAAATTCCTCGAGCCCTTTAATTAAGCTTGTCGATAATCTATCGAGTGCCTCTAATGAATGTGCATTGATTATTGGCATATGAAGGGTGCTGGGTATGGGTAGAGGAGGGAGGAGGGGGGGGGCGTGGTAATA
>NC_051405.1:38969533-38969790 GCF_015228065.2 Penaeus monodon
CAGTAAAGACGCAGTCCATGAGAGTAACGAAAGGAATAAAACCACAATACCGTAACTGAAGCGAATTAACAGTGACTGCTTTAACCAAGGGAAGCTAACAGACACGACCCTCCTCCTCTTTAACTTCTCGAAATTCCCCTTATAAACGACCTATACACGTGCAAAAGTTTTGTCCTAAAAATCACGGGGAGTTCGTACTGCCAACAAGTCTACTTAAGATAAAAGAAAAAAGAGGGAGGCCGTAAAACGAGTGGAAA
>NC_051405.1:38970348-38970661 GCF_015228065.2 Penaeus monodon
TCCACATTTTGCCTCCGACACCTCTGGTATGCAAAGAAGCGTCTATGAATGCGAATTCTCACCGCATAAAGAACAGCTTTTCGCACGAACAAAAGATGGCGCTGGATGAAGGGGATGGGAAGGAGGGGGGGATTCCAGTTGAAGGCGATTTTAATCATTTATGTTGTCACCGGAAGAGCAGTTTTGATATGGATAGATATTTTTCTAAAACGGAATGGGAAATATACTCCTGTATATCCCACGAGGCCGTAAATTTTTGAACCGGATGGAATTTGATTGTAATATAAATAAGGCATGACATGCAGCCACGTTG
>NC_051405.1:38971031-38971666 GCF_015228065.2 Penaeus monodon
TTGTTAGCGTGGCAAACCCTCGCTATTTCCCCTCAACCGAAAAGGGATTCTTCTCCCCCCCAAAACGCCCTAAATATTTCGGCACTCGAGTGGCCCCCTTCACCCCCACCCCCAGCCCACCCCCTCGCACAGGGAGATGCAAAATTCATACCCTCAAAAATTCGAAAGATAAATCACTCAAGCCGCAGCCGTGATGGGTCAATTATTCCTATAATGTCTTATTTGGCGTCAATTTGTCTTAAGACTAACACGAGGCGAAGGGATAGATGCAAGTTGAAGGAAAAACGCCTTTCACTGAAATCCCGAGAATCAAAGCTTATCTGTCAGGCTGGTTTATAAATCGCATAAATTTCTTAAAGGTATCTATTTTTTCTCTTTTGCATGGAGTTCCTGACAGCAAAAGAGGTAATGAAAAGTGTTCGATGTGTTGCTGAACTGAGAGAGAAGTATTAGTAGTAGTGTATAATATGAAATGTGTTGTGACTGAAAGGTCATACGAGTAATAGCTCATTGGTGGAACAATAACAAAATGGTAATGAATAATAAAATAGCGAAAAATCAGACTTTATAACAATTTTATGTTAAGAATAGCTATGGTGATAGTTTTTATTACTCCTTCGTACATACATACAACA
>NC_051405.1:38972118-38972552 GCF_015228065.2 Penaeus monodon
CGACGTCATTCCAGCCGAGCAGGATACGGCACAAAGTCCAGGGCAAGACGGAAAACACATGTTGCAGAAGTAATCTTAATGGCTGATGTGTCACGGCAGTTCATAAAAGTAGTATTTATTGCATGGCCATTTCACGTCTTAATAGGGGAAACTTTCTTATTTTGCCAGTGGGCTTCCATGCATCATCGGGTCATCTTACAGAACATTTGGTATAAAACACTGAAGTTATGTCTTATATCGTTTGTTTTGATATGAATCGTATGTTTATTTTTCATTCTGTTGGAAAGATGGTGATCAAATTTCGTTTTCACTTTTTTCTTCCAGTACTGTGCAAAATTTAACATTTTCTGTTTCATCATATTTCCCTTTCATTGTTTTTTTCATTATTCCCTTTCACTCCTCTGACCTCCATGCTTTAGAAGCCTTCCATCAAC
>NC_051405.1:38973205-38973299 GCF_015228065.2 Penaeus monodon
GGGCGGTCAGAGCCTCCACTGGTCTCAGTCACAACTTAAGATAAATTTGTTATCCCTTTATTTGGTTGGGGGGGGGGGGGGGTGCGATGGCCAG
>NC_051405.1:38973553-38973685 GCF_015228065.2 Penaeus monodon
GGTTTCTTATTCATCAATTTATTGTCTGGTTAGTTTTTCGCTATGTTCGATTCCACGAAAATAATTTTAGCGTGTAATATATTCATTTATAATCTCATTTCAAAATTATCAACAACACTTCCCTTCCTTCAG
>NC_051405.1:38973758-38974640 GCF_015228065.2 Penaeus monodon
CATCTTTATCTCCCATCTCATCCAACGAAGCATCTGCAAACGCTCAGCATCAAGCATTCGATGCCTCGCCGACGCATCCGAACAAAAACAAAAGACGAGCGCCACCCGACCCCGACGGCGACAGACAGAGCGCGCGGCCGACGATCACTCAAACGCAAAGTTATTCGGTCTCGCCCATCCCGACGGCGTGGACTGCATGCGCCGCCGTCCCCCGCTCGGCTGGCGTCCGCGCGCGCCGGGCCTTCATCTCGCCCATAAAACAACGACGTGATATCGGGGGACCGCGCGTGGGGTGGGGGAGGGGTTGCACGGAAGGGTGGGTGGGGGGTAGGAGGTGCAGAAGGGGTGGGGGTGAAGGGAGAAGGGAGGGAGGGAGAGGGGGCAGGCAGTGCCGAAGGGAGGTGGGTGGAGGGTCAATGTTGGAGGGAGGGGGGGGGAAGTCAGGCTGAAGGGGTGGGTGGAGGGGGGTGGAGGGTCGATGTTGGAGGGAGGGGGGGAAGTCAGGCTGAAGGGGTGGGTGGAGGGTCGATGTTGGAGAGGGGCAGGGATGATGGAGGGAGGGGGAGGTCCGGCAGATATTGGTACGGGGGAGGGGTAAGTAGAGGGAGAGAGGTGGTGGTGGTGAGAGGGAGATAGGGAGAGTCTGGGGAAGGAGAGGGGGAGGAGGAGGATATGATAGAAGGAGGAGGGAGGGTGCAGGCGGTGGGGTGATGGGCGGGGGTAGTTGATGGTGGAGGGGAGGAGGGGGAAGGGAGGGGAGGGCGAGGCTGTGTACATTGAGATGAGTGTCGGTCGTTAGAAGCGCCCGTGTCGACTGCATCATGTAAGCTACAACGGATGAGGATTTTCCGTTTTTCTCTCTTTACATTTTTGTTTTCCAAT
>NC_051405.1:38974941-38975376 GCF_015228065.2 Penaeus monodon
ACTTCACATACTTCTAATTCTCTTCTATTTCCATCTCGAATTACTTTCCTTCCACCATCTTCAGGAAACACGCCCCCCCCCCGTCCCCTTTTCCCTCTCTCGCCACATATGCCCACGGCATATGACCCTGCAAATAGCCTACATTTCCCTTCCTTTCTCCCTGCATTTACGACCTTATGGATCAATGCTAAACCACACTTAACTTTTATATTTCACCCAAGTTCCTTTACCCTTTGCTCGTAGATACTGTGAATCGATGTTTCCCGAACTACTTCAGGGATTTCTCGTTAGATGGCGTTATTATTGCAGATCCTTCCGTGTATGTAGCAGTTAATATTCTAATATTGAATACAGTCTGCAGCTGAGTAGTCATTTCGAAATCCAGCTTGCACTAATTGGAGTTCAGAGCTGTACCAGTATGTATACAGTTCGACC
>NC_051405.1:38975803-38976011 GCF_015228065.2 Penaeus monodon
AAGGGAGTTCTAGATAAAACCGTTTACCCGCTCTATAATGACAAAACGGCAGAAGATCAAAGGTTTCACGCGATAAATCCTTCCGAAATTAGCGTCGCATGTCGCTAATCAGAGTAATTAATATTAATTAAGTACTAATCATATAAACAACCAGATGTCTCGGGCAATCCCATATACCCCCCCCCCTCCCTTTTTATCAGATCGCTGG
>NC_051405.1:38976336-38976543 GCF_015228065.2 Penaeus monodon
CTGAAATTCTGTTAAAAAACAAGAAAAAAAAAAGGAATTTCACTTCGCATGTTAATCCGGAAAATCCTGTAGGCTGGAATCCCGTCCTCAGCGCGTGGGCGGGGATCTCAACTGGCGTTTCTAATTAAGATAAAAATAGACTGCAGGCAAATTGTAGTTGAAATGTAAAGGCTGTTCAATGATTTTATATATACACACATCCATAGA
>NC_051405.1:38976740-38976961 GCF_015228065.2 Penaeus monodon
GGTAACACGAGCCTAACACACAATGGGTCACGTGCTGAGCCTACAGGTCGAGGAAGAACACAAAGGCTGTGTTAGGGGGGCATCACATTCAACAGGAGAGAGGGCGGGAGATGGAAAGAGGGGATCGGATAATAGGGTCGGGATGCTGAGGCTGGGACTAGCTCCGAGATCGAGAGAAAGAGGAGGTTTAAGATGCTACTTTGTTTTCGTTACGGGGGAGG
>NC_051405.1:38980426-38980546 GCF_015228065.2 Penaeus monodon
GCATCGCGCTGGGATTACACGTCCCCTTCATCTTTACATCAGTGCCATCCTGTGGGATCATCAACTCCCCCTTATTATTATAGGAGGTAATGTTAGGTAATACTCTTTTCATGTTATCAT
>NC_051405.1:38982113-38982291 GCF_015228065.2 Penaeus monodon
GTGAGCTTCTTTGAGTTTTAAGCTTTAGCCTTAGGGAAATATGGAGAGCTCCTTTTTTCCGGACACTTTTTTCAGACAGAGATCACGCGAATAGATTGCATTTGATCTCCGGAAAAACTGCCGTGTGTTTTATGTATATGATTCTGGAAGTGAATTATTACGAGAGTCCGGTCAAGAA
>NC_051405.1:38982389-38982945 GCF_015228065.2 Penaeus monodon
TCCTTCTCACACTCATCCTCATCACACCCTAACCCCCCCCCCCCTCAATTTCTCCTTCACCCTCATCAACCTCTCTCTCCATCCCTCTTCCCTTTCCCTCTCTCCCTCTCCTTCCTTCTGCTTCCCTTCCTTTTCAACCTTCCCTTTCCCTCCCTCCTTCCCTCCCCTCTCCTACCCCCTTCCCTCCTTCACTCCCCACTCCCTTCCCCTTCCCTCCCCCCTCCTTCTCTCCACACTCCCACCCTTCCCCTCCTTCCCTCCTTCACTCCCACCCCCTCTTCCCTTTTTCCCTTCCTCCTACCTCTCCTATCCCTCCCTCTCTCCATCTCCATTCCTCATTTTTCATTTCAAAATTATCCAGGCGCGTTCAAAGACTACATACGACGGAGAAGCCTTATGAAGAACCGATGACCCTGTATATACGTGGCCTTTTCCCTGAGTTCTTAAAGACCTCCTCCCCTGCAAGGCTGTTTTCGAAGGGCTGAGCAGTGACATACTTTGTTGAATGACGTTTGTGCTGGGTGGAGTCCCTGGGCTTTATTCTCTACTAAATCCG
>NC_051405.1:38983601-38983819 GCF_015228065.2 Penaeus monodon
TCTATATCTTCTTTCAGTTTTTTTATTCCTCCTTTTTTACGATTACTTTATGAACTCTTTTATTTTTGCCTGTCTCTTCCTCTTTTCTTCTCTTCCCACCGTTCTCTCTTCGTCCCTCTCTCCCCTCGTTTTCTCTCTCTCCCTTGCCTTATCTCCCCTCCTCTATTCCGCTTCTTGTGTTATCTCTCTCTACTGATTTTTTTTTTTATCTTTGCGTC
>NC_051405.1:38984376-38984978 GCF_015228065.2 Penaeus monodon
CATTATTCGTTCTCCTCGAATTCCTGGGAAAATATGCAGGACACTGAGCTATCACGACTTTTACTACTTCTCTAATCCCTCTCTTCTTCCTTCGGTTTATTCATATTCTTCAAACTTATTTTTAGTCTTTGTATTTGTCTATCGTCTTTTAGATTCTATTTAACTTTTTTTTCTCTCTCTCTTTTCCTCTTCTTTGTTCATTATCATTTTATTTCCCTCTGTTTCTTGATTATTCAGTTCTTTTCTTTCTCATTTTCATATCTTATCATTTTTTTGTCTTATTTATCACCTACTTTCCTTCTCCTCTCATCGACACTCGTTTTCCTTATTCCTTTTTCGCTCCTTTGCATAATCGTTCGCTTCAATCAAATGTTTTCTCTCTCCTCTTTCCCTCTTCCTATTCCCCTTTACCCGTTTCCCCTCCATATTTTCCCTCCTTCACCTTAATTTCTCTCTATCGAATTTTCCCTCTTTTCATCTTTCTCTGTCCCTTCCTCTCTTTTCATCTTCTCTTCCCCATCCCCCTTTTTCTTCTTCCTCTCTCATCCCGTCCACCTATTACTCCTCTCCCTTCTTTCTAATCTCCAATTATGTTGCACACT
>NC_051405.1:38985033-38985192 GCF_015228065.2 Penaeus monodon
AATATGGCCGCGATCCCCCCCCCCCCTTGGATGACCTCCTTTGCCAAAGCACAAGCCATGAGAGGCGAAGAATATCCTTGCACTTTGACCTTTAACGTCACGGGGAAAGATAATGTCAGGTCATTGAGGTCACATATCGAATGGATACGATCTTGTTAT
>NC_051405.1:38985226-38985296 GCF_015228065.2 Penaeus monodon
TTGGGGGGGAAGGGGGGGGGGTTATTGTTGTTGTTTCATGAATTTATGTGTTTAACTGGGTCGCTAAGTT
>NC_051405.1:38986105-38986283 GCF_015228065.2 Penaeus monodon
AAAAGGCACACCTGAAAACTTCGCTAATCTCTTGCTTTCGATTTAAAGTTTTGCCAATGTGTTTTTCTCTCTTATTTCTAAAGTTTCTCTCTCAAAAACACACCATAAAGATGTAAGAGAAATAAATTCAAAACACGTGGAAGTGACAAAAGAGAGAGAAAAAATGTCTGAGTCAACA
>NC_051405.1:38987157-38987350 GCF_015228065.2 Penaeus monodon
ATGAACAGAACAGAATAAAATACAACTCCCACAGCCTTGTTCTCCGTCGCTCAGTTCCTCCGTGACCCCGTTATACTGTTCACCAACGACATCCTAGCATTATCTTCCCCGCGTCTCGTCCTTTCCCCTTTCGCCGTCGGGAAGCAACACTGATGCCCTAAGGTTGCCGGCACATTTTTTTTTTACGTACGAG
>NC_051405.1:38988451-38988571 GCF_015228065.2 Penaeus monodon
GCAAAGGTTATAAAACGAAGTAGGACCCACGAGAGAATAATCCCGGGACTCAAGCCTGCTCCTCAGCCCCCGAGTGCGGTGTATCTGAGAATGAGGAGCTTTTTGAGGAAGCCCGTAGAG
>NC_051405.1:38988619-38988809 GCF_015228065.2 Penaeus monodon
TGTGCCGAGGGTTTCGGAAGAAATTCGTATCGTAAATTCTTATAATAAATTCTTATCATAAATTCTTATCGCATAAATTCTTATCGTAAATTCTTATCATAAAGCTTCTCCTCCAGAAGGATGGAGACCTCGAGCACGCTTGGAAATGGAAAGGAGATAAGGAGAAACGATATAAATTAATAAATGAGTC
>NC_051405.1:38989143-38989307 GCF_015228065.2 Penaeus monodon
ACAGTGGCCTACTATCGACGCCGTCTTGAATAACACATAATGACCTTCGACTTGAGGCCAACAAACATTATTTTCACATCAAGAATCCCCCGGGAGTTTGGAGGCGTCTTTTTAATCGTCTTGTTAAGTGGGACGAATGTCTGCACCCGAGATGACGGGGGTTG
>NC_051405.1:38990676-38990929 GCF_015228065.2 Penaeus monodon
ATATGAGAGAACAGCAACGAAGGCCGTCAGGTCCGTGAAGCCGAAAGGGAGAACGCGGCCAGGGTATGGCTTGGGGGGGGGGGGGAGTGAAGCGCGCAGCCCTCGTCCAGCAGAATGGGAATGAAGCGAGTGAAAGCGAGAGGCGCAAAGGAGACCCGAGAAGAGGCGGGGAGAAAGGAGCAGAGAACGTCGGCCGGAGTGTCAGCCTTGAATGCGTTAACGAAGGAGAACGCTCGCTGCATGCTGGCCAATT
>NC_051405.1:38991294-38991508 GCF_015228065.2 Penaeus monodon
ATTATTCACGAAATGCCGCGGCTTTTTTTATTTTCCTTCTTTTACAAATATTAAAATTAAACGGGAACGATTCGCTTCTGGTCGGTTACACATCTATGAATAATGTTTGTCAGAAATGAATTACGTATGAATGGAACAATAATTCGTTTCCTTTGGTTACGGAGATTAATACACGTTTTAGGCATCCGTTCTCAAAATGATCGTAATAATGTTA
>NC_051405.1:38991803-38992600 GCF_015228065.2 Penaeus monodon
TTCCAATATACCCGAATCACGAGAACAACAACACCTCCAGAATATCACCCAGTCCCAACCCGCCATCAGAAATTAAACACAAAAAAAGTCATGCAAATTTTCATTTTCACCCTCTTCTCCCGATCCCCCATTCTCTTCTCCCTCCCCCCACCCCCCAACCCCTTTACCCAGAGGTTTAGCACATCTATGGTAATTGTGGGGCATTTTGTCCCTTTAATCAGGTCCGTCGTTAGTACAAATTACGAGAGGAATCACTTCTCAATTACGTACGCCAATGGCCATCCAACACGCTCGCTCGATGACGTAATGCGACCATGCGAGCTATATCTCTCGTTACAATATAGCAGCGGGATATATATAACGTGGCCTCTGCGGGCTCGTAATTTCGTAATGACGTCGAAAGTGGGGGTGGGGGGTGGGGAGGGATGGTTGTATCTAAAAATAAAGTAGATAACTAAATGAATCAATTAAATAGATGATCATCATAAAGGTTTGATGATTGTTCAGGATTTAAAGGAATAGAAATATAGAAAAAGATATTCATTATGGTCGTTATATACACACAGACAACATTCAGACATCATCATTAATAAATGGTACAAACAGAACAGTCCATTCAGAATAAATAGACGCTATTTACGAGCCAACGACCGAGGTCCAACTCATACTATAATCATATCAGCATCATGCAAAATGTATCGGTGATTATGAAGATCCACTCGCTATAATATGCATGGAAAATAACACTGATGAGCAATGCGATGGAGAAGTTTCTTTTCTCAAAAAAGTCCTCACTT
>NC_051405.1:38993001-38994501 GCF_015228065.2 Penaeus monodon
CCTCCTAACATTTATTCTTCTCCTCCTCTCCCATCATCGCCACAACCCCACACTCATCTCCCTCCCTCTGAGCCCTACCCTTTGCCTCTCTACCTCATTCTTGCCCTCAATTTTTTTCTTTTTCTCTCGTCTTTGAGAGCTCAGACATGGAAACGCTATAACTTCAGTGAGCGTCGAACTTCTGAATATTCTGCGGCCTTTCTTTCAATTTTCTCTTCGTTACGGTCAAATTTTTTAGTCAGTTTGTCCCGTATTCCTTTACTCTTTGATTTACTCTTTGATCACCGATTTCTTTTCCCTCGCTAATTTTCCCCTCGTTGATTTTTCCCCCTTACTGAGTTTTTTTTTCCTCAATGAGTTTTTTTCCTCGCTGATTTTTTTCCCCTCCCTGATTTTTTTTTCACAAAGATTTTTTTTCCTCGCCTATTTTTCCTGATTTTTTTTCCCCACAAGGATTTTTTCATCTGTGATTTTTCCCCTCACTGTTTTTTTTCCTCACCGATGTTTTCCCCTCACTGTTTTTTTACCGATTTTTTCCCCTCATTGATTTTTTTCCTCTATACTGTACTTTTTCTTTCCTCGTTTCACCTTTCTTCTTTTTATCATCTTCAGTTTCCATTCCCCCATTTTCCTTTTTCCTCTTTTCCCTTTCCTTCCCCCCTTGTATTTCCCCTCCCCTATCTTCTTCCTCTCTCTTTTCCCTCTTCGCTTGCCCTCTCCCTGTCCTTCTTCTCCTTTTCCCCTCCCTTTCCTTCCTCCCCTACCCTTTCCACTTAATTTCTTCCCTCCCTTTCTCTTTTCCTCCTCCTTTCCCCTCTTCCTTCTTTATCCCCCCTTCACTTCCCCTCTATCCCTTCCCCTCCCCCCCCTTTCGCAGGCCAACGTTTACACCGGGTGATGGTCCGAGCAACGTGTCCCTAATAGCAAGGGGTCACAGGTTATATAAAAGGTCATAGTAGGTCACAGACTGGTGCGATCAGATCATGTATCATAAATAACAATGAATCAAGCTTGGTGGTCGTCGGGTTTCAGAACGATGGTTTTGTTTGGTGAAAGCATTGGGAGAAGGGGGGGGGAGGGGATGTGGAGGGGGAGGAGAAGGGGAGGGGAGGGGGAGAAGGAAAGGGGAGGGGGAGAAGGAAAGGGGTGGGGGAGAAGGAAAGGGGAGGGGAGGGGAAGGAAAATGGAGAGGGGATGGGAGGGGGAGGGGATGGGGAGGAGAAGGGAAAGGGAGGGGGAGAAGAAGGGGAGGAGAGGGCAGGAGGAGACGGAAAGAGGGAGGAAGAAAGGGAGGGAGGGAGGTAGAATGAAAGGGAGGGAGGGAGAGGAGGGAGATTGAGCGGAGGGGGTGAGATGAAAGGGAAGGGAGATTGAGAGGGATGGGGAGGGAGAGAATTGTCAGGAATATACGTGAATGCTAGAGGATTGCAGGGGGAGCGGAGAAAGGCATTGGGCATCGACTCTGAGGCGAAGTGACTTTCAGACATCCCAGTTTGCATT
>NC_051405.1:38995097-38995245 GCF_015228065.2 Penaeus monodon
CGACGAGTTTCAGAGCTCTTTGCACTGTGTACGAGGAATGCCAGCTAAACGAGCCTATTCCAGGGGAGTTTTAAGATTATGCGGCTGTTACGAGAGAAAGAGAGAAATAGGGGGGGGAGGGAGAGAAGAGGGAAGAATGGGAGAGTCG
>NC_051405.1:38995361-38995887 GCF_015228065.2 Penaeus monodon
CAAGAGAGCAAGACACACACACACACATACACACACAACACTGAACAAAGCCAGAGACAGAAAGTTCGAGACAGAGAGAAAGGCAAAGAAGTAAAACAAGATAAAGAGAGGGAGAAACAGAGAGAAAGAGAACAGAGAACACAAAGGACAAGGCTTAAGGACACACACCACCAGCCCTTTAAAACTCCGCCGGAACACGACAAAGGGACAAGAAAACCGGTAACTGGATAGCCTAATAGTCCGAATACCCAGGAATTATACAACTGACCCGGATCAAGGCTTTTGATAACGGACAGTCGATATCGCTCTCGACAAGTAGTCCCGAGTAGATCGCGCCCAATTAATCCGAACACCTGCAAGATCCAGGTAGATTAATCATGATGACAGCGAGCCAACACGGGAGAGGCAAAATAGCACGTTCTACACGCAGGTCGATTTCTACGCTGCGCCCTCGTTGCCACGAAGAGGGATTTGCCCTTCCTCTCATTCAGTCAAATGCCGATATGTATGTGATGGTAAATGAATC
>NC_051405.1:38996284-38996464 GCF_015228065.2 Penaeus monodon
ATGTCCTCACAAACTGATTTCTTAATTCAACTTCTCCTCTCCCTCTCAAACTATTCTCCCATTTCAATTATAGTTTATCATTGTGAAAAATTACAGCCCAAATAGATTTATTTAAATTGATGGAACATTTCAAATATAAGACGGAATCCAGGATTTAAATATTGTCTCGATTTAATAAAG
>NC_051405.1:38996952-38997263 GCF_015228065.2 Penaeus monodon
ACACACATACACACTCTCAGTCTCTTTTTCTCCTTCTCGTTCTTCACTATTACTTCAACCGCGCCCACGACTACCCCGCCCAATGCTACGCCCATGCTACACCCTACGCCCATGCTACGACCGCCTAGGCCACCCTAACCCCCTCCCCCCTCCCCCCACTTACCTTTTCCAACCTACGCCCCCCCAAAACTCGCTTTTATTGCTGCTAATCTGAATAGACTGGGGAACGGCAGTCATTAGCATATGTAAGGGTTCATTATAGACTTCTTTCGTGATAGGCTTGCAAGCGGCTGTTGGTAACCTGATGGCCT
>NC_051405.1:38997690-38997781 GCF_015228065.2 Penaeus monodon
ACCCTTCAGCCGCTCGTAGGCTAATAGGCTGTAAGACAATCCTGCGTGGGCGGGGGCGTCTATAGGGGGCAAGAAGCAGTGCAGTGACGCT
>NC_051405.1:38998096-38998678 GCF_015228065.2 Penaeus monodon
AATTTAGAATGAAATATTTGCCAGTGAAATAAGAGGCACAAAAAACGGTTCGATGTAGGCGACGTGGAAGGAGGCAAAAATGCCAAAACCTGGAGGTATGAAGTTCAGGCGTTGAGTTATGAACTGAGGGGAGATAAGAGGAAGACTGGTGAAAAGAGGGGAAAGGAAGAAGGATAAAGAGGATTGGGATGGAAGGATAAGAAGTGGGGGAGGGGGGAGGATGGGGAACAGAGGGGGAAAGGAAGAAGGATAAAGAGAGTTGAGAGAGAAGGAAGAGGGGGGAGGGGAGGGAGGGGAAAGAGTTGGGGGGAGGGGAGAGGCAGGATGATTTATCAAAAATAAGTAGAAAGAAGGAGATGGAAGATGGGGTAAGGCGAGAGCACAGGAGAAGGATGAGGGGAGAGGCAGGAGGATAAAGAAAGGTGGAAGGATAGAAAGAGACGTAAAGGAAGAGGGAGGAAGGGGGAGGGAAGAGGCATGAGAAGAGAACGATGGATAGAGATAAAGGAGGATAAGGAGGGGTAGGAGGGAGAAGGAAAATAAAGATGAGGAGAGACGTAGGATGATAAAGAAGGATGGAAT
>NC_051405.1:38998924-38999144 GCF_015228065.2 Penaeus monodon
TATGGTAGGAAGAGGCAAACGGATAGAAACTGTGGAAAATTGAGACGCGGAAATAAAGAACAGAGGAAGAGAGAAAGTGTGGGAGGAAGGGAGGGGGAGGAAAAGGAGACTAAAAGCGGGAAATAACTCATGGATGAGAAATGCTCTAGGAAGGGAAAGAGCGATCATTCTGGATCAAAGAGAATAAAAACATTAGAGATTGTGTAAATACCGGTCAAAA
>NC_051405.1:38999553-38999657 GCF_015228065.2 Penaeus monodon
TATGATAACCAGACTCAGGAAAGAAGCCGCTAGTGGAATGGAGATGAGAGCACTCTGAGGGAAATTTCTGAAAACACATGGACGAGGGGAATGCCATCGGATAC
>NC_051405.1:38999968-39000089 GCF_015228065.2 Penaeus monodon
GGAGAAGAGTTTCGTCTCCATGTTTCGATTTGAACATCTCGGTTTCCGTCTCAGCGGCTGCCGTCTTTTGTTCCTTGAATTTCTAAAATAATAGGGAGTTTTCATTGAAGGTTTAATGATA
>NC_051405.1:39000564-39000769 GCF_015228065.2 Penaeus monodon
CTTTCATCAGGTTTCCTTATCTCTTTATTTCATCGCGTCCGTCCTGTTCCCGACCTTTCTTTGGCCATCTCGTAGTCTGCTATCTTTCTCTCCCTGTTTGCTGTTACCTCGTCTTTTCAGTGCTCCTAAGTATGTATGTAACATTGGTCTGTTTCCAGGTGTTGTTCCCTTTCTATGCCTAAGGGTTATTCCCGGTGTGTACATA
>NC_051405.1:39000938-39001406 GCF_015228065.2 Penaeus monodon
AACTCCCTTTGCTACTAGAAGGCAGCGCAGAGAACGCATCTAATGAGCACACGCAACTCCTTAACAAACGGAGGAAAAAAACCCTACACTGCTTTTCCTTCCACGATTAACCGAGAGCAAAACCACTTAACGGGATACTTGATGATGAAACAAATATGTAAAACAATTTAGTAAACGAGAGGGAAAAGGAGAAAAAAAAATGTAACTCGACTCGCTCTCTCGCGGTATAATTAACTCCCCTTCTCTCTTGTTTACTTTTTGGTCCCGAGTTTACACGTATAGAACGAGAGGAGAGTAAACGCTGTCACCAACAAACGGTACAGTGTAAACAAACGTTAAACCGAACCGTGACACCGTTTGAGACAGGAAAATAATCAAAGAATTAATATCGTTTTTACGACTTACGGCCTGTAACAAACCCGTCTTGAATTTCGTGCTTCGACTTTCAGGAATATCAGTTTCTGCTTC
>NC_051405.1:39002036-39002247 GCF_015228065.2 Penaeus monodon
CGCCAATGTGTTCTCAAAGCAAATGGAGATGGCGCCCAATATCTTAGCATTGTGTTATCGTAACCCAGAAATATTCCTCGGTTGCAGTCCGTTCCCCTTGATTCATACGGTTGAACGGGTGGCGCGGGTTTGACTGGGATGCTGCCAGGACATGTCGTTGCTTCGATTTGAGATGAAGGATGAGGGTTCCATTCACGTGGGGGACGCGCTG
>NC_051405.1:39002665-39002880 GCF_015228065.2 Penaeus monodon
AGAGTTCAAAAAAAGTCCCGAACCCTATGCTTCGAGCGACGATTCGAACTCTCCTCCTCGACACGTGTCCTCCATCGCACATGACAGCTATTTCAATACATCATGGCGGAACAGAGCTACCCAAATTCCCCAATTAATAGCCAACATCTCCGCTGTCGATTACTGGTCCTGCCGTTGCTGCTGTCTACATCGCTTAAGTCTTAATTAACCGATCA
>NC_051405.1:39002903-39003021 GCF_015228065.2 Penaeus monodon
GTGTTGGCTCCGTTCACACATGTGTCATCGGCAGATATCCGGGGTTAATTAACTAAATTTGTGATGTCACGGCCTCTTTGCTATCTCTACGAACTTCGGCTCCCCTCGCTTAAGAGGA
>NC_051405.1:39003317-39003748 GCF_015228065.2 Penaeus monodon
TCAAAAGCCGTGTGTTTGCTTTTGTGGATATCCTGACATTTTTTTTTAGAAGTCGAGCCTTTTTTTAAAGTGAAAAAATAGGATTTTTATTTTCCTTTGTTTACTTAGGTTTGTACTGTTTAAATTGATTTGTTTCTTCTTTTTTTAACGGCAAGAATATTTACAAAAAAAAAGTTAAATCGTCTTCCATTAGCTTCATAAGCTAACGGTGAAGCCTTTGCCTGTTTCTGCTTCCCCCTTTTCCCCCTTCTCCATTTTTCCTTCTCTCCCCTCTTTCGCGTCTTCCCTCTTACGCAAGGCAGAACCTTTTTCCGCTAAATAATTATATCGAAACCTTTGCTTCCACGTACTCATTATCACGCATAATTCTCATCATTTTCTTATCCTGTCTCTTTTACTATTTACCTCTTCGCCTTTTACAATTTTCTCTC
>NC_051405.1:39003941-39004535 GCF_015228065.2 Penaeus monodon
ACCATCGCCTTCTACAACATCTCACCTCAGCATTTTCTAATTAATCAACATGTATCTAAATGTTTCTTCAAATCGGTGCATGTCCTATCACGTAACCCCCCCCCCCCCACGAACCCAATCTGAATCCCTATGTTCTTTGTCATTATCTCGTGTTCGACTGTGTCCTCGCATAGGCCTATTTTCCTCATGTTTCCTTGCGTGTCTTAAATTTCCTGTGTCCTAATGTAGCCATTTTTGTGTCCATTTCTTTTCTTCGGTAGACGGAGATTTTCCTTTTGTGCATTTTGGTGTTTTTTCTTGTCCAGATCTATCTTGCTTTTCCTTTATTCTACACCTCCTATGTCTACTTCTTTCCTCTCTGTATCCCATGTCCACTTGTTTTCGTTCTATGTCTTCTTTATCTACTTCTTTCCGTTTCTTTCCCATGTCGACTCCTTTCTCTTCTGTGTCCATAGTTCCTTTTTTTCCCTTCTGTGTCCTCCTATGTCTATTTCCTCCCTATGTTCACTCCTTTCCCTTCTGTGTCCTTCCTAGCCCATTTCTTTTCCATGTCCCTTCCTCTCCCCTCTGTGCCCCCTCAAAGTCCCTCATCCT
>NC_051405.1:39004621-39004772 GCF_015228065.2 Penaeus monodon
GATTCTCATCCCTTTTGATCAGCCACTGTTCGAGCAGAGCGTCGCTGTCACTAATCAAGCATTCACTTCCTAATTATAAATCTCGGAACATTGTCTGGACTGAAGGAAGTAATTAAAGTGGCTGGATCTTAACTGCTTCGGGGTGAGAGCC
>NC_051405.1:39004856-39005613 GCF_015228065.2 Penaeus monodon
AAACGGGGGGAAAAATGACCTCAAACTTCGTAATGAGACAATGCTAAAAGCTCCGATAAGGCTGGAGACTCAGGTAACAGGCGGCAGTAAAGTTGGCAGACATGGGCTAATAAGAGGCGTCAGTGGGTGCAAGGAAGGGTGTGGGATAATGGTGGAAAGAGAAGGGATGGGGAAAGTGGATAAATCAGGCAGGATACGAAAACAAAGAGATAAGAACATGTATCTAGGAAAGCACGGCAAAATCATCAAAATGAGAGAGTGGGCGCAAGATCATAGAAAACGGGAATGCACAGGTCCTTAATGATGAAGGCAAATATGAGGTTCTGGCACTGAATGAGGCAACGACGTATGAGCAGGTATTGGTTATGAAAAGCTAAGAGAGGTAGGCTGCTGCACCCGAGGACGTGAATATGCCTCAAGCGAGAACCAGAGTTCATTTAGACTTCCAGGTCAAGTCTTAAATTTCTGAGAAAAGGTTCATATCAAAATATAAAATAAAGCACATACTCAGTTCGCCAGATATTTACAATGGATTCATTCCGGTACTGTTGCGACTTACCGGGCAAACACACGCATACCAATCGAGGTAATTAAAAAGGTATTTGATACCGATATTGCTATTAATCGTGGAAAGCTCAAGATGGTTTCATTAAGTCAAAACAAACATGCTTTAGACGGATCTCCAAGAGTACACTATAAGAATAAACATTTCCTACATTCAATTAATGAAGACTTCCAACAACAGAAACCAGTCGCT
>NC_051405.1:39005659-39006065 GCF_015228065.2 Penaeus monodon
TGTATACAGAAAAATGAGGCAACGGTATACAAGTTTGGTATTGAATTTCGCCGTCTTCTTAATCAACAGAGGATGTGGATTTTCTTAGTATGAGGTCGATGGATAACGAATTACCGAGCGATAGGATGAAAATAAACATCATCATTATCGCATGTTCATGTATTTCACCAGAGCACATCCGGTTCCAGATGTGAGGAAAATGGAGTAAAATGTGAAGTTTTATTTCCTATGGACAGTTAGGATCAGAAAAGGGGGCTCTGCTTTAAAAGTGCACGTCGCTTCTGCCGACTTTAATTCATGTTCAGCCCTTGTTTGTTAAATAAATAGAAAAAAAAAGTAGAACACATGTTCCCTTCTCTTCTAACATGCTCATTCCCGCGTTTAATTATATGTGTAAACTTTTATT
>NC_051405.1:39006265-39006385 GCF_015228065.2 Penaeus monodon
CTAACTCCCTTCCAAATACACGTATACCTGAACCGTGCTTTCCCCAAACTTTGTTATTCACCTCCCCTTTGCTGTTCTGATCTTTCTATTTGATTCCCACGCACCATTTGTCAAAAAAAA
>NC_051405.1:39006536-39006824 GCF_015228065.2 Penaeus monodon
AATGTTTATTTCAAAATTTTATCTGTTCCTCTGTATCTTTTCAACCTACCCTCCTCGTATGGCCATCTGGACAGGTTCTTTGTACCAGAGCCGTACTGCGTCACTCGCAATCATTATACTTCGCAATTAATGATGATTCGCAATCGGTTATCAGCCGCCCCTCCCTCTCAACCATAATAACTCCCAGTCTCCTCTGTATGTGATAACACACGACCTAATCTCACCTAGTCAGTCTTCCCTTTAATTACGCATTACAACTCATACCCTCTACCTCTTGGGCACGCAACC
>NC_051405.1:39006918-39007225 GCF_015228065.2 Penaeus monodon
GAAAAGATGTCAGCCACCGAATGGGGCCAAAGTGATTATTATATATAAGGTCGGGGGCCACAGAATGAAATAGGTTGGGAAACACTGCTCAGGCTGTTCGTGAACTAATGATGCCGAAAATGTTGATTGAGTTATTTGGGGGAATAATTGCGTCCTTTCGGGAATAAAACATTCAGTACAACTGCGCCTTAAAGTCCAAGGGAATTTCTCTTCCCTGAAGAATTCGTTTTTTCCACAAATGCTGGCTAGGTTGTTGAGCTTCCTTTGCTGAGGTTCTGGTTCTAGAAACGCGTTGTGTGGGTATACG
>NC_051405.1:39007555-39008218 GCF_015228065.2 Penaeus monodon
TATAAAACTATAGTAAACCCCTACTCAAAAAACAAACAAACATGTATTCACAATATATCCTAGAACATTCAACAAATTCATTATGATCCTTTGACACTGCACTCTCGCAACCCCGACAGCTAGTCCAGTATATACAGGAATCCACCCGCAGACCCATTATAAACGTCACATCCGCGTCATATCTGGAGCCTGTGCAATAACAATAACCATTCCGCCATAATCTCACCTTGGTCATTTAAACTACGAATTACTAACGCGCGTCGTAACCCAAGTTCATTCGCGGCAAAATACAGGACTGTAAGAGAACTCGGTGAGATCGTAGGGTAGAAGTATATGGTGTAAGCCTGTTTCGAAAGAGGAAGAACAAGAAGCTAGTATGATTAGACTATCTTCGATTAATTAGCCTAGAGAGGAGAATGGAGAATAATAAAGTAAATACACCAATTAGTTGCAATGCAAAGGCGTAAGTGTTTGATCTGCACTTATTATCAACGCAGCTCTTGCCACTCGATGCATAAACAAACAGAATGATAACAGTAATGATTAATTCATCAGTGAATGAACAATGGACAAATTAAAGTTATCAGTTTCTTATCTTTCCTCGCTTTATTATCGACAATAATAAAGATTGAGAACTGAAAAGATTGGTTAATGGATTGCCAT
>NC_051405.1:39008711-39009013 GCF_015228065.2 Penaeus monodon
GCAACTGTATTAACGATACATTTCTGAACAACCTAAATTATCACCAACAAAACGCCCTGAAGAACAACAAAGGGCAAATCACAGAGCCCGTCAGCCGTTGCAAAATGTTCCCTGCAAAGTTCCCCCGGTGTAAGAGACACCCTCCGGACCATAACTCCACGAGGGGAATGGGCCACTGTGCAACTTGATCCACCGTCGGGCTGTTAGAGGGCATCTTGCTACTGACGAGAGAGGAAGGGGTCCGCAATGTCCCTATTGGAGGTGAGGGGAGGGCGAGGGTAATGGGTCGGAGAGTCGGTTTC
>NC_051405.1:39009233-39010277 GCF_015228065.2 Penaeus monodon
TTATGTGTGTGACTATATCCTGTGATCCCTATGGCTTCAGAGCGAGAAAAGGGGCATATGACACTACTGGGCTTCGACGATCATAGTCCTTAGAGAGGTGTGATAACAGAGGGGAGAACACACTCAGAGCTCTGGCAAAGGAAGGTAGCAAAGGTTCACGTCGAAGAGAGTGCAGAAGAGACAGTTATGTAGGAAGAGAGTGAGGGTCATGTAGAGGATAATGTAGAGGAGATGAGAAGAGTGTGTGATGAGAAACCACGTAAGGAGATTTGTGCCTTGAGATGTCGTGAAGCCATCTCCTGAGGGAACATTCGCGAGAGTTTTGACCAAGTTGAGCAGAAGACATGAGGCTTCAATTGATGAGGATCGTATACCGAAGTGGATTCTGATATCGAAACCTCGGCTTATTATGTAACTTTGGCGATGTAAACTTTAGTCAATGTATCTGGGTTTATGGTCCACTGAATCACGTAATCTACTTTTCAATCAAAATTACTAATTAACGAGCCGTTAATCATGGAACAAGGGGTGGGTTCCAATAACAGGACGCGCGTTTGGATTGTAATTTGGCACTTGCCAGTACTAAATGCAGCGTACGCAATATCTAGCAATTTTCAGTATAAACACTTAACAAAGCATTGACAGTAACAAAATTTGAAAAAGGTCAGCAATGGTTTATGCAACGTTTGTGCTAGCAAACACGTGAATGGCTTCAATATTTGTATTACTAAACTGCACTGTGTACGGCAATCATAATTTGAAGACAGTAAACTCAGACGCAGATTTTGCGAACAAAATGACGAAAACAGCTAATTTTACACACTTCACTGACGTCACAAGAGTCACTTTGCATCAGTATCGGTCTCCACATTAATAAAACAAACTTTTCTTTCTGTGCACTCTTCCTTACCTAGGTGCAAGTGCGCATAACATCCACCCACCCATTCTTCCTTGGGAACTCTCTCTTGTCTATTTATCGCCATTTCTCTATCTCTTTTTCCTTCTATTTATCTCCATTTCTCTCTTTCTTCCTGTTTATCTCCA
>NC_051405.1:39010532-39010851 GCF_015228065.2 Penaeus monodon
ATAATTTCATACACTTTCATCTCTGTGTAGTTTATGAATACAGGCCTAATAGATCAATGACACTGAACAATTTCGTAGCCATAGTGATGGCTGAGATTTTGCTTCCGAACAGCCTATGAATGGCGAAAATAACCATATAAAAAATGAAAAAAAAAAAGAATCCCTCCCTACCTCGCCATTGTTCGGTAGCTCGTTGCAATACATCACCTGCTGTCAAAATAGGATCTAAAGACTTGCAACCCCCAACCTCCTCTTATCCTCCACCCTCCCCACACACACCCAGCAAGAAGGGTGGGATGCGAAAATAACTCTTTATTGA
>NC_051405.1:39010914-39011051 GCF_015228065.2 Penaeus monodon
GTTTCCTTTTTTTGTTGCTGTTGGTCTTTCAGAGTGATAGGCAATTCCCTCCTTTTTTCGCACTGTAGTTAAATCACTACAGATTGATGGGGACGGGAGAGGGTCGTGGTGAAAGTTAAGCTTCAAAATCCAAATGG
>NC_051405.1:39011687-39012304 GCF_015228065.2 Penaeus monodon
TTTCCAAGTCTCATCATATAAGGCCTTGAACAGAACATGGCTTATTTAAAACAATGACTTTGTGTGGAGTAGATACAAAAATAAAGGACCAGACCCAAAGAACCCACAAAACGAACAAAACCGAAAATATATATAAAGGTATAAATCGTAGTAATTTTTTTAGTAACATGTAATGACTTCAGTAAAACTAATGATTGTAGTAACAGTTACAATAGCAGTGAAATATCAATAGTCATTATTGTTGTAATAGTGCTACTAGCAGTGATAATAACACCAGTAATATTAAAGTAATCATAGTACTAATATTAACTTCAGCAAAATATACAGCTGTGTTGGTTGTCCTAGTCCCTTTAACGGCAGTAAAATTAATCATAATATTGGTGTATAGGACCCTAAATTTCGCCTTGTAATACCTGATTAAAGCTACTTTAAACATAACCTGTTTAGTGAACCAATATTCAGCTAAAATCGCGCTCCATATATTGGACACTATATATTTTTTTTCCAGAACTTAATTTTCTCCGAAAACCATGTCACTGAAGCTTTTGGTGTAAATATTTAATGTAGTATGTGTTTCTTTTTTTTCTCTTTTTTATGTTCACACTAACGAATAAATA
>NC_051405.1:39012462-39012816 GCF_015228065.2 Penaeus monodon
TAGCAGATACGGCGTGAATATGTATAAGCCTAAATAATGAAGGAATTATCATATTCATAGTACATATTGGTAGTCATGTGTTTTGTACCGTGTTGCATTCATTTTACATATATTAACTATCTAAAAAGCAAACTCTGCCATATCAACACCATTAAGTATAGATCATTTAATCGTGACGTTTCACAAGCATACTGATCCCTGAATCATTAACAAAAAATCCCACTTTTTATATTCATATTTAGTAATGAGAATCCAAAGATTTGCGGTGCAGAGTTCAGAGTTACGTTCATTATGTAAGTGCGTGTCAGCGAAATTTCTATATTTCATATTAGAGACATAATTTGTCGCCTGGCT
>NC_051405.1:39012851-39013024 GCF_015228065.2 Penaeus monodon
CGGAATAACTGTCGACTTAGGACTTTCTGCAGGTGGTATGGAATGTTATTAGGAATAAAAATAAAAAATCTGCATATTTAGTCTGGATTAATCTCTAGTCCTCAAAAATGATGCCGACATACATACATGCCAAGGTTTATGATCTGTTGTGAATATAATTTGAAAGCAATATC
>NC_051405.1:39013467-39013788 GCF_015228065.2 Penaeus monodon
ACCTTGCGGCACTCACTCGCCAGTACCATATAACTGCAATCTATATTGAGCAATATCAGGCAGTCACCTTTAGCCTCCACCCTTACACATTTTTCTCACGTTATCATGCACTACATCAAGGATATGCTTCTCATTACCGGTCCCTATAATTGCAAATCTATCCTGACCTTCCGAGAAACGAGTCTGCTTCGGGTGTGTGACGTCACAGCTCAGACGTGGTTCGGAGCATCGACACTTTACTGGAAAGGCTGAGGACTTTGAAGCTGCTCTGCGTTGCTGGACCACAAAGGGAACGAGGACGGCGGAAAAGTGAGAAAGAAA
>NC_051405.1:39014175-39014432 GCF_015228065.2 Penaeus monodon
CTCCCTAGAAATAAAACTGTAACACTATAAGACACACCAAAAAAACACAAGACCAGAGTTCCCTTTACCCCTTTTTACTCACGACAGATCGCATTACCCACATATATCTCAACCGCGGTCATAGATGGCGCTTATCTGCCGCCGCTGCTCCGCTCCTAATTGACATTCCCTGGAAGTAACTGATATCGCCTCTCATGCAATTTCAATAATCGGCCGGGATTATCACTTGACAGAGCGGGATAGAGCTTCTCTGTGCT
>NC_051405.1:39014879-39016592 GCF_015228065.2 Penaeus monodon
TCTGGATGGCCACGTGATCATTTACGATCGAGATTGATCCCAGTTATTAAGATAAAAAGTGCCTTGGAAATCGACCCCCGCTTCGTCGCCATCGCCCGGAGCTCGAGAGAGGGGCGAGTGGCAGCCGGCGCGTAACTCCCGACCTTGGGTATTCGACAATCAAATGTGCTTTCATTAAGATCCTGCCGATGTCTGGTGTGCTTGGCGAGCGAGCCGCCCTCCTCACTGGGTAATAACTTTCCTAATCTATAATTGGTGATAATCCCAGTGTCTTTAATTGGTAGTAATGAAGGGCCTCTGATTACTGATAATATCACGAGGTTGTGACTGCTCGTAAATTAGGCTTCTTCCATTAGTTACAACCTCGTGTTTTTCATCCTTCCTCCGTAACGGTGAATTTAAGAGCGACTTCATACGGAGCAATGGTATAAGGACGTCTATTTGAGTGAAATTTCCCATTCGGTGAACCTACGAGACGATGAAGTCCCCGGTGGCAGACGATTAATTAAATCTTGCCGTTGCTTCCTCGTCCCCCCCCCCACCACCACCACGGAGCAATAAACTGAAGCCTCTCTCTCTTTGCCTCTTAGCTTCTGTCTGTCTGTCTCTTTCTCTTCTCTCTCTCTCTCTCTGCCTCTCCACTCCCTTCCCCTAACACTTCACTCTCATTCCCTCTTCCTCTATCCGTTTCTTTCCTTTCTTTCCCTCTCTGATCCTCCCCAATCTCTCTTCCTATCTTCCTTCCTCCTCTCCCTATCCCCTCCATTTTTTTATGTCGGTCGTTTCACTCGCTCCTTCAGTCGTTCTGGGTAATTATGTTTTTCCTTTTCCTCTCTCTTTCTCTCTTTTGCACTTCCATATCGGGATTGGCTGTTGCTTTCCCTGTGTTTTCTCTCTCAGCAATTTATTTTCCTTCTCTCCCTATTCCCCTTTTTACTTTCACTCTCTCTCTCTCTCATCCCTTGTCCTTCCTCTCTTTTTCTTCTCTCCTCTCCGTTATTCTCTTCTCTCCCTCCTTCCCTCTCTTCGCCTCCTCCAACAAGCCACAGAGGGCGATTACAGACGCGTGGAGTGTAATACTATACCCTTGAGGGGAACTCATCCCCTACCTCCCGCTTACACCCCCACCCAATCCCCAATGACCATCCGTCGCTCCGCCCACATTTCTCCCTCTATCCCTCACCCGCCCATAACTCCGCACCCACAACCGTTTCGATACCGCCCACACTTTCAACTCCTCCTACGCCTACACCCATACCTACATCCTTTTATCCGTTTTATCTCCGCCCACACCTCCTCCCATTACTCCACAAAAAAACACACCCTCACCTCCAAACTTCTCCACCGTTTTATCTGAACACACCCACACTCCCTCTTCCTTTCATCCTCTCCCTTTCACCACCTTTTCCTCTCCCTGTCTCTTTCATCCCCCTCCCCTTCTCTTTCAACCCTTCCCCATCCCCCTCCCTTTCACTCCCTCCATGACTCTTACCTGGACACCACCCCCCCTTTCCCCCTTCATTTCCTCTTCCTACCCATTTCTCCCCCTCCCGATTCATGCCTTGGCCCTCTCCCCCGTTTTAACCCCACCCACACTTACTCTCTCCTTCATAATACCCGTACCCTTACCCCCCCCCCTCCTCCCTACTTGGACCGCAAGGACGTGGCAGTGACAACGTGGCTGGCCTCCTTCCAGGCTAATCAGCGTGACGA
>NC_051405.1:39016708-39017321 GCF_015228065.2 Penaeus monodon
ACTGAGCAAATGATTTTCTATGTATAATAATCTACTTTTAAGCATATGTAAACCTCACCCATGTAATCATACGTTCTAAGAACCACCGTATAATTAGTACAGCGACGGTACATGAATTCCATAATCAAAACTTTTCTACCACTCCCTTTGGATGGAGCTGCAGAAGCTAATGGGCCCAGCATCTCCGTATGCATAATGACCAATATCATCAAGTACAAAAACAGAGACTTATCATGAATAAACTAAGGCCAACTTGGTGATCATCCGCGCCTTATAATGAAGACTTTGACTGTTGCTTTACACAACTCTGAGTACCTCCCTGAGCCTCATGCAAGCGCCGGTGTCAGTGCATGCAAACAACTGGGACCGTTCACCCCACCACTTGCCTGCCTGGTGATGATTGCTCAGCTGAAAGACACCTACCAAAAGTGTTATATTAATGACTGAACCTTTGATAACGTCTTGAGGGAAAATGCCAGCAGTACGTTAAGATGCAGGGGAGAGGAATACTAAAGGGGACTGACGAAGGAAGACTGTGGAAAAATAAGAGGGTGAGAGACAGGGAAAAACGAAGAGATAAGAAAGCCGGTGATGACAGAATGGAAGGGTAAGA
>NC_051405.1:39017363-39017580 GCF_015228065.2 Penaeus monodon
TGATTGAAATGTGGAGGGAAGCGAATGACAGACGAAGGAAAGATAAAAACGAAGAGACAGAATGTCAAGACAATGAGGAGAGAGAGAGAAGGACGAGCGACAGATGAAGGGAGAAGGGCTAGACTGCAAGAAACAGGAAGAACGTGCTCGAACTCAACACCCACGGCCTCTACGGACCCTCCATCTCCCTACACCCTCCTTACCCTTCTTTGCAGCT
>NC_051405.1:39017599-39017744 GCF_015228065.2 Penaeus monodon
ATGGCATCGAACTTCCACCTGGCACACGCACGGGAGACAAAAGAGCCCGTCCGAGATTGCTCCACGTGACGTCCGCAGCATAAAGGAGAGTCTCCACGTGCCCGTCTGCGCACGTGTTCCCCCAAATGTTGGAAAATAATGCGCA
>NC_051405.1:39017801-39017979 GCF_015228065.2 Penaeus monodon
TCGACGAGGAACCTTCTGTTAACGAGGATTCGAGAAATGAAAAGACATCTAAGGATAAAATCTTTTCGTAAACAGAAGGATTTGATGCTTTTTCTTAGTAAATCTCCTTAAGTTAAATTAACCTTCGGGCATTATTCTACGTCATTCGGATTAATTCATATTCTATTTTGGTTTAATT
>NC_051405.1:39018066-39018251 GCF_015228065.2 Penaeus monodon
GCTATTCCTTACCCCTATCCTCAACCCCACCCATCCTTGTACATAACGGAAACTGAATTTTCCGGATAATCCTCCATAATCCACGCTTCATGTTGTTCTTCACACTCGCTTAATCTCTCCCGTTTCCTTTCGCCTTAATGTCACTCTTTACCACCCTTCTTGCACAAAAATTTCAGCACGAAAAC
>NC_051405.1:39018281-39018379 GCF_015228065.2 Penaeus monodon
TATGCCTTTCCTTCCTTCATTTTTTCTCCACCCCTTTTACTGATTTTTAATATTATATATTCTCCCCTTTCCTTAGTTTTTCTTTCGCTCTTATTATT
>NC_051405.1:39018481-39018650 GCF_015228065.2 Penaeus monodon
CTTCTCGCTTTCCACAACTCGGATGTAGACTTGACTGTCACATGCCGAGGGATGCATTCAATTTCCAACCCAATGACGGGGAGTTGTACGGACGGAATTCCTCTCCCTGAGAAAGCGACTGTGATTAGAATAGTCGGCAGAGATCAGCGAAGAAGCGCATCGGCGGAAG
>NC_051405.1:39019473-39020188 GCF_015228065.2 Penaeus monodon
AGGAAATACTTATACGCCACGGCCTTAAATGAATAAATAAAAACTAGATGGAAAACTACCAAAAGAAATATAGAGAAACAGGTGCAGATAGTACACAGAAATCCAAAAATACGTGTTGTGTATATATAGTGCAATTTCCCCGACAAACAACTATATCCGGAAATGACGCATATCTAAAAGCAATACTACGGAATTGATCAACAATCACTCATCAAATAAAAATTCCTCATAGCACCAACATTCACTCATTTTATTGCAATTCACCACACAACCACACCACCCTTCTGTGGCCACATCACACGAGGAGGGAAAAAAATCCAAATGGCCAAAATAATGACAATCAAAATGAAAAACGGCCACCCAGATATGCCAAGAAGATTCGGGGAAGGCAGTGAATGAGCGAATAGATAAGAGCGGTCCTGGTAAACACATGCCGCGATTTAAATAGTGATAACCTGGGTTCCATTAAACGCACATATATTCACTAGTAACTATGGCAAGATAACCCCAACTAGACGGTTTGTCTGGTTTAGTGTATTACGTTGCAAATACCTCGGTTTACGTCCTAATTGCGGCGTTATTTGTTCGTTGTCATACATGAAGGGACATAAAACGTGTTCAATGTGGTGGCTTATGGGCGTCATCGTCATTATCGGTGATAGAATGAACTGTTGTTTTTACATATCAATATCACATTTATCAATATACTATGTTG
>NC_051405.1:39020242-39020736 GCF_015228065.2 Penaeus monodon
TGTATACGCGTTCTACGTTCAAAAAACAAAACAAAACAAAGATGAACGACGCATATATACATGTGCATATATATTAATGAAAACATTCAAAACCATTCACTCTCCCGAAAGCAAAATATACTTTTCCTGCAATATCTACTTCTCAAAATACAAAAGCGCTGCATTTTCCGTTCCCGCGCGTCCATTTCCCGTAGATAGCTTCTCATATTCCACTCGCTCCGATGAGGAAATCCTTCAATTTCACGACATTCAAGAGAACTACGACCGTTCTGCTCTCTCGGCAATATTCCTATACGTTGTTCAGATCGATGTATAGACAGTTGTGTAAAGATATAGAACACTGAATTGTCTAGCGTATTTCACGGGCTCTGACAAATACCGTATCATTGTTTGATAGTTGTGTTTTAAATAAAATATATTGACACTGGAGGGAACGGTTCATTCAGTCTTATATCTTTTGGGGGAAACTGGATTACATCTCTGTTTGGCTTCTT
>NC_051405.1:39020822-39021213 GCF_015228065.2 Penaeus monodon
CTTATAAAGTACGTTTGCGTGAACGTAGTTTATCACTGTAAACACACATACCATGACCTTCTCAAACCTTCAGCACAAAACCCGATTCTCTTCTCCCGTGACAAGGGCAATCTCGACCGTCACGAGAACAGAAGGAAATAAATAGCCAAGAAAAAGGATCACAGCTGACAACCGATTTGATGATCTGAATTGATCTCATTTTGGGAAAACTGCTACGCTCGCCGACTTCTCATCCCGGTAATTCTCCTCCGCTTTCTCCTTTTCGTCTCTCTTGATTTCCTGTTCCCTTTTCTGCTAATGAAAGCGACCATTCCTCCTACTTCCAACTTCAACTGATTTGGTGTGGGCGGTCTCTAAAAGAAAGCTTATATACCATATGTACTGTTGTAAC
>NC_051405.1:39022463-39022640 GCF_015228065.2 Penaeus monodon
AAAGGAAAAGCGAAAAGCGTTATTCATCCACTGCGTTTAGGCCTTTTGAAAATAGCATCCATTTCAGCTATATGAGCACACATTATTTAATCATTATTTTTTACTGTTAAAATACTATGATGATGGAACGTTCAGATTTTCTATGGAATATCATTTTTTTTACGCATCAGTCACTCA
>NC_051405.1:39024781-39027272 GCF_015228065.2 Penaeus monodon
AAACAACTGGCGCCGCCATATATGTTTAAGAGAATCAACTCGGTCCCAAAGCATTATGTATTCCTCTACTAGGCTAGCCACTTACGGTCACATACTGGCCGAAACTTTTTTCCCCCTATTTTATCAGTCACACGTAAAACATTTCCGAAATAAAATCAGATATATAAAATATCCACCAAACACATCGATTTTAATTTTGTATTCCCCGTAAAACTCATCCTCCTGATTTACACACGAAATACATAAAAATGAATACACAAGAAAGGTAGAAAAGATAATAGTAATGAAAATAAAAATAATGAAAACTTACCTTCCACTCTGGCCGCTACCGTTGACTGTGGCAGAGACACTGTCGTCATAAGTACCATTCCAACCATTACCAGCACAGTCATTTTCCTGATGATCATTTCCACCACTTCCATGCCACTTTCTCTGCCACAAAAGGCAATTCTCATGCCTTTCATGACTCCTTGATGGCCGGCGTTGGATATTCCAAAGTTGGTATTTTTCCCTTTCCTTGACTACGTCGGGTGATGCATATGGTCTAAATTGGAGGTTTTTTCGGTGGCACGTTCAACAACTTTTCCTTTCCTACTTTTTTACAAACAAAGTTTGGGAAAGGTTGGCTTGATGACGAATTTTTTTTTATCACTGGACAGTGCTTTTCACTTGAAATTCCTCTGGTAATTATCTAAGCGTTTTGCTTTAACGCGATTAAGAAGTTAGCCCTTGTAGAAATCGACTTGTGAGTTTGTTATATTAAAGGATTGTGAATAAGCAGATATTGAACATATACTTTCTTGTGCTATATTTAAATCACTAGTTTGGTCACAAGTTTCACTTTCTGTATCCAAACGGAGCAATGTTATCTTACACGCTGCCTTTAGGAATGGGAATAATGCATTACATTTATTGACTGGAATAATCTTCCAGATTCTTCCTTCTCCTCACTTTGTTTTTCAACAGCGACCGGGAAAACGTTATTTCATTCTTACACTGAAAAACAACTCAATTCACTACGATTTTTCCTTATTTATTTTTTCCAGAAGCACAAGATAAACTCTAAACCGGAGACGAGAGACGTACTCAGATGTTGCGACCATGAAATGCCACAGTATCTCAAACTTCTATTGACCAAGGATAAAATATACACAATCCTCGGCGTCGAATCTTTGGGACACAGAACGATTTCTTTCCCGGAATAAAAGAGAACACGATATATCACTCGTATCAGCAATCCTAACAGTACACGCTTGCCATTTGTTACTGCAGAGGTGACTTATCGCCAGAGCATAGGCCTACCTCAAACCACGTCTTTTTTATTATTGCTTACATAATCATTTCTCTAGCCGATTTGAGAAGTTTGTTTACATGTTTTGGTAGAACCATTGCCTTTAAATGTTTTGTTTTATGTTACTTACACATGCGTTCAGTACTTACATAATTATTTTGTCATGTATTTTCTGCCACCACTATTTTACCGGTATTGTGTCTTCCACTAAGAAGTCTAACGCCCTTTGGCTGTTTGTTATTGAAATTATCAGTACAGTCATTCAGTCCTGTTAATCTGATGATTTCAAATGAAACGGGGCCCTAATTATAAGATTGGAGAGAAGAAAAGAAGGTAAATTAGACATGTAAGCACATTACCTGCCGGAATCACCATACAATCGCGATTTATTTCAGCATAGACTTCATTAGAATTGCATGTCACTGTCCCTTTCCATTACATTCACTTAAATAGTAAGAATTGTGTTTTGAACGAATATACACGAATATATTTTGTGCTTGTTTTGTATACTTTATACGATCAATAAAATTCAGATGAATGAGTATATAAAACTAGCGTTTCGGGGAACAGTTCTGGCGAAGAGTGATTTCAAAAACACACTGCCAGAGACAACTCTCTTTCTCAACGCACTACAGAATGATCCCCGTGTGAAAAGGGAAAAAAATATGTCTATAATTTAAGACTCGAAACACTTTAACACTGAAACATCCAGTTAGCGAAAATCCACAGAACAACGGGGTGGGGGAGAAATTAACCCACGGATCCTATTTTTTTTAAAGCAGGTTTTCCCCACGCCTAGTATCACAACCATCCTCCAGCCGCTGATTCCCGGGTCAGAAGGAGCGATTCGGTTCAGTGAAAAGGCACGCCCGGGAAGGACGGCGCTAACCCACCCTTCACCTACCACGGCTCGCAGCCAACTGAGCTCTGGCGGAGTTATGGCGTGGCGAAAACGAGCTTCGTCTTCCTTACCCATCATCACGGGGAGCTAGAAAACGGCCTGGGTACTTCTCCTGTACTCCACGGGCCTTTTTAAATTGGTGTATATCATATTGGGGTTCTTATCGCGCTCATGGTACCTTTTGTAGAGCTTACTACATACTTGGTACACTGTCATAGTGATTTCATTATGTGCATGGATTATCGGATGCCTCGTTACCGAAAGATAAATGATTGTTTGGGTACTATTGCAGCATGACC
>NC_051405.1:39028251-39028470 GCF_015228065.2 Penaeus monodon
ATATATGTAATATTCACCTCGTTATACACATTATGTATTATATTTACTCAATGCAATTACTTATCATCATTTAGTACGTCATATGAAAATCTTAGTATATGTGTAGCATAGTGGTCTAAAGATATTACTGTAGCCAGAATTAGTTAATAATACGCTGACAAACACTTGCATTTTTTTATGGTGACAATAAGTCGTGGCATTAAAATTTACATATAATGC
>NC_051405.1:39028501-39028683 GCF_015228065.2 Penaeus monodon
CGTATTCACCATTACTTATATATACTTATATACTTAAGAAAGACGTACTGAACACACAGACACGGGGGTCAATTTCAAAATGCTGTCAATAGGGCTGATGCAAATATTATTTCGATGCATTCATAAACACTGAATTTGCATATGGTCGCGGGCCTCCTACCACCGTTTTCCCGGGCCGTTTA
>NC_051405.1:39029050-39030508 GCF_015228065.2 Penaeus monodon
GGGGAGACCGGGACTAGTTGTTACACATCCATGTTGTTACACTCTCAATATCTCCAAAAATATTCAATAGATGTCACTGGGTGTCCTGTCACGCGATGCACCTTGTGAACATAGGTGGAGAAAGTCATAGGAATGCAAAAGTGTATCTAGGTGAAAAGGAAATATTCATGTTTGAAGGCCAGTTTTTTTTCCGTGTTCTTAGTTATCGTGCAATATCTGTGGCATCACTGAAGTACCTTGGTCATTTGGAGGCTGATATAATGGGTGTGAAATGGTTATGTAATGAACACAATGACGTGACCATGCTGCTATTCATGGTGGGGTTTGCTGTTATCGGCTAGTTGTTACTGTAACTTCTTACCCTATCAAGTAATGCTTTTCAGATACAATTTAAACTATGCCTCGGACTTATAAACGAATGACAGACTGGGGGAAGACACTCCCTGACGTCATAACAGCAGCAGTTAAAAAATTGTGGAGTATAAGGAATAGGAAGTGTTGTATATCAGGTTAGTGTAAGCTATGCTAGGGTGCTGTATGTGGCAAATAAGAAAGTGTTGATAATTTTCATACAGAAATGGAGGAAAAACAGGAATTTATAGATGTTTTTATCATAAAGAAATATATGAATACAGCATGTGATGGATGGATGAAATCTAATCCTGGTAAAACAATGACAATATCTGGTCTTCCAGGAATTCTGGAGGAAGCAACACCATTAAATGTCCAGATGAAGAGTTTCTCCCAGGTTGTGTTACTGACCGTCCTGGCTTCCGACGAGAATGACGGTGTTGAGGATTCCCATAAAAATGGCAACAGGCGTGACCTCTACTAATCATGAACTTATTCCAGGTGGGAAGAATATGGAAAAAAATGAAAAAGGAAAGTCAGTTTAATAACTGGAAGTGCTTACTTTGCAATGGCTGATATTCACAGTCTGCCCCAGGAGATTAACAGATTCAGTGTATATCATATATGGAATGGGCTCACATTTATTGCTCTAATGGAGTTGGCATGTTTGGGTGTGAGAAATGTAGAGAGTTGGATGACTAATTAATATGTTCCTGTAATCTGAAGAAAGATAATTTCATTTTTTTTCTATAAGAAAAGGGTTTAGATTTCATTTGAGATGCTTATTATAAGACTCAAAATGTGTCTTTAATTGTATGATAAGATTACCAAAATGAGTGCGAATTATTTTGTTTTTTGATATATGTACCAATTTACCCCACGGCGCGTAACAATTTGACCCGTACCTGGAAGACATTATTACGGTTGACAGTCTTCACAAATTATTAAGTAACTATGTGAAAATAAGTATTTGATTAATTTTGCTTTCTTATGTTTCAACATCATAGTTTTTCGGATTTACGGACAAAAAATTTTGTTTCATTTTTAAATCTTCGATTTATAAAGTAAAATGCAAAAACTGTCACAACTAGACCCGGTTTCCCCTAC
>NC_051405.1:39030613-39031052 GCF_015228065.2 Penaeus monodon
CGCGCGCGTGTGCTCGCACATGCAGCCGCTAAAACTACCACCTCTACAAGCACGACCTACGGCTTCAAGATGGAGCAAAGGCAGTAAGCATGTTTGCCCCTAACGAAGCCCCTCCTTGGGATTTCGCGTGCCTAAACTTGCAAGGGGGAAACACAGTAGTTAATTACAGCAGCGTTAACAAGGGCTTCCACCACGCAGTTTAGAGAACAAATACCTACCTCTCTCCCCTCCCCTCTCTCCCCTCCCCTTTCTCCCCTCCCCCCTCTCCCCTCCCCTCTCTCCCCTCCCCTCTCTCCCCTCCCCTCTGCCCCCCTCCCACCACCCGCAAGTGAACACACTTTGGAGGGGACACTGTACTACCGGAAGCTATATTACATTACATCCCCTTTCCTGCCGGTGAGGGAGTGAGGGGAAACGGGAGACGAGGGGAAACTGAGAA
>NC_051405.1:39031080-39031255 GCF_015228065.2 Penaeus monodon
AATCAAAGCGGAAAATTGTGGAAAATTATAGAATAAGGGGGATTGCAACGAGATGTTGAAAAGTTGGGAGAGAGAGGAATAGTGATGATGAGGGGAAACTGATAGGGGAGGATAGATATAAATTAAAGGAAGGGGTTGAAAGGTCACAAGATATGAGAGAGAAAGAGGGTGCAAA
>NC_051405.1:39031807-39031923 GCF_015228065.2 Penaeus monodon
ATTATTAATTACAGTGTGTTGACTTTTTCAGAGAAACTTTTGGGGCAATAAAAATTACGGAGAGGAAATTACGAAACGCTAAATGAGAGAGGAAGGAAAATTATGAAAAAAGGTGT
>NC_051405.1:39031994-39032395 GCF_015228065.2 Penaeus monodon
GGTAGATATATGTGACGACGGGAACCCTAAGAATCCCAATAAAGAAGAAAGGGAGAGAGAAGAATGCCGGAGAAGAGAGAGACAAGACGAAGGAAATGGAAAGCAATGCCTACCAAGTATGTGCGGGTCTCCCATCCTGCGCCCGAACTTGCTAGCTCCGGCAGGCTTAACGGGGCCAAGCCACGCGGTGCTCGAGACGACGGGTTAACTTTGGTGTGGAAATCTGGTTGGCTTTACGTGTCCTTCGCCGAGTGTTTGTGAAGGAGGCCACCTGCAGCCGCCGCACAAAGCCTAAAGAGCTGCTGGCGCCCAAGAAGCTCTACACACGAGGGGCGCGCCGGAGGTTGCAAGTAGCGGGCTCCTCTCCGCTAATGACGCTCACGAGTGAGATGTTTGCGCGG
>NC_051405.1:39033026-39033257 GCF_015228065.2 Penaeus monodon
AGAGATTGCCCTCACTGTATACACACGTGTGCACTTATAAGCTGAGGTCATGGCCTTCAGCTTTCCATCCGTTCCTGTTTCCCGACAAGGTTAAGCCGCGTGAACATGTCACTCCCGACCGTCATTAGCGCGTGATGTAATATACTTCTCTCGATTAATGTTCAGACGAACGATTATTCGTAATGGGACCGCCAGCCATGTGGCATGACTCGGGAATGGGATACGTGCGCA
>NC_051405.1:39033336-39033596 GCF_015228065.2 Penaeus monodon
CCCTCTCTCAATTGTGGTCCTTTGTCTCTCGGTTTCTCTGACATTTCGCTCGTTCTCCTTTCATGACTCGGGGTAAGAAAAAAACGGTCTGATCTTTCATTATTATGATTGTTTGTGTCGGGGAAAAATATCTGTTTCTCATGCACTGGGAGATTTTATCATTACGTGTTATTTTTATGTCATTTACACGGAGGGCAATTTCCTGTGAGAACATTTAGTTATTTTGTTCTACAGCTGATCATTTATTTTTCAATCAAGCA
>NC_051405.1:39034078-39034203 GCF_015228065.2 Penaeus monodon
CTTATAAAATTGCGTATGAATAAGAAACTGGAAAATAAATTGAATGTTTCAGCGAAGAAAAGGCCAAAGCATATGTGCGGGACGTCTGGAAGGAACAGAATATTGAAAGAATAATATTGCTGGCT
>NC_051405.1:39034751-39034816 GCF_015228065.2 Penaeus monodon
ATAAATGTGGAGGAGAGAAGTGGATAAGAACGACGTAGGATGTGGATGAAGTAATCGTAAAAACT
>NC_051405.1:39034888-39035128 GCF_015228065.2 Penaeus monodon
ATGGAACAATGTGGATTGGGGAGGTGGATGAAGAAAACCTGAGAGATAGTGAACGAAAGGAGAAAATGTGGATGGGAAAGACCCACGAAAACGTGGATAGGATAGATTAGAATCAAAATCAAGAAAAGTGAATAAAGGAGGAAGGGAAGAGTGGATGGGAAAAATCCACTAAAAGATGGATGGGAAGAGTGCATGAATATGGATTTGAAAGAAGGGAAGGTGGATGAATTGGAGATGAAT
>NC_051405.1:39035161-39035498 GCF_015228065.2 Penaeus monodon
GTGATTAGTAAAAATTATGAATAAAAGTGAATGTAGAAGGGAAATGAAAACAGAAATAAGTGGGAAAATGGAACATAAAAGATGATGATTTGAGAGACAGAAAGGTAGAAAGAGAAGTAGGGATAACTATTTAATAAAATGCGTAATCCACACACAAAGGAAAAGGCAAAAACAAAGAGGACTTATAAACTCACATTACATATTCCCCTTTCTTCTCAAACGCCTTATTCCATATTTATTCCTTACTCTCTACGTCCATTTTCATTTACCGCTGACTCACTGACACACCAATTAGCTTCTTTATCCCAAATCATTTGTGCATCAATTTTATAACCCT
>NC_051405.1:39035670-39036007 GCF_015228065.2 Penaeus monodon
ATCATTCAGTCTATCTTATGATCATTATACCGCTCCTTGAACGCACCACAAGACCTAAATTCTTCGCGTAATATAATACTAAAATTTCTATATTACAATACCCTGCCACGAAAATGCTCTTAAAGGTCGTTCAGTTATTAGGGAAAGTGTAAATCCGAAAAGTGCATGAATAAAGGGTGAGTTTTGTTTCATTTTCATTTTTTTGTTTTATTTCGACGCAACAGTAAAGTGGCTTCTTAAAAAATGCCACAGTGAAAGCCCTTTAAAACCTTTCAGAAAGAAATGTCTAATTTATTCTTTCTTACCTGTTTCGTTACTTTGTACGTTTCTTTTTTTC
>NC_051405.1:39036688-39036841 GCF_015228065.2 Penaeus monodon
GTGCTCTTTAAAGAAATTTATTTGGCGACATTTGGCAGATGCAAAGGTGACCCTGACAGTTGACGCCTTTAACTATGAAGCTTAATTTATGTTGTTGTTTTTTTGCTTCTTTCGTAATAAGAAATGTGTATATAAAAATAAAACGTGTGCGTA
>NC_051405.1:39037200-39037373 GCF_015228065.2 Penaeus monodon
TGAATCATAATACGAGACTCTTAATATAAAGCATAAAATTAACGGGTCAGGCAACGGCGATATATGTCACTCGAAACCATAATTACATCAATCTGTTGTTTATTTTCGTTAGTTGAGTAGCAATGGTGATTTCCGTTTTGCTATTATAGTTTGAAAGTAGTGGTGGGATCGCA
>NC_051405.1:39038014-39039470 GCF_015228065.2 Penaeus monodon
AATTGATGAAATTGTGAGCTTTTATCATCTGTCTATGCTTTTATGAATTAATTATCATCAAGTAATACCTACGTTTGTTACTGAAAAGTTCAAATATTGGAAAACATTCCATTAACTTAATAAATGCGACAAAGATGAACTAGAATTATTATTGTAGACAAATATCCTTTATTTCAACTTGCAATTTTCAACGTTCAACATCGCAAATCGTTTGTCCATTAGACTCAATATGTTTCATATGGTAAGACTATATTTTTTAATCAATATTTATGTTTACCTGAGCGTGGTATATCGATATCTTATTGGTGTATTGGTCAGTTTACATGTCCTAATGTACTTTAATTCAATATTGCATATATCTTTACGAGCTATACGTATATTAAACATATATCTACATCTGGCATCTTTACGCAGATTATTTAATTTACTCATGTCAGTATTGCAGTAAATTTATGTCAGTGTATCAGAGTCATTGTTAATGTTTAGTTTTGTGGGAAAGTAATCCTTGTTTTTTCCATTAACATTTTGCCAAAGATAAACCTGTTTATTGCACGTGTCTCTAACTGACGAAGCCTTTAGTATGTCTCTTCTCTGAGGAAAGTATTCCAATCTCTTTACCTCCAAATATAATAATCCTCTTCGAAACCCGGCAGTTTGAGGATGTTTCAGCTAACTCTCACTTGCGTCTCTCTCTGCAATCTTTATTCTCATTTCCTCCTCATTAATGGGTCTGTGTTCAACGTAAGCATTAGCATTCATTTTGCAAGACTGACAAGCCTGAAATTTCCAAGCTTCCTGTCGTTAAGTAAATAATCTTCCTGTCGTTAAGTATATAACCTTACTATGTAAGTATATAATGTTACTTCCCTTGTTCTGTTGCTTTAATATTACAGACATGGATGTCTTATTTGACCTCCTTACTCCTCTCCAGGGTATATGAACACTTCAGTAGTCTACATTGTAGGTAACTTCGCTCTACTTAAACAGAAGCTTGTGGTATAGCTTGATCCAGTGATTCGAATGATGGTACAGTCCATCACCCATCCCATATCATTGATGCAGTGACCATATATTTAACCCATAAAGCTTAAAGTTCATGTGTTTAGAATCACAACAATGCTTTTTTTTCTGAACTTCCATTCTGTTGTTCCAGAGCAACCTCTCTTCCAACCGGTGATTCTGTGACGCCTCCTTCCCTCTCAGACTCTGAGCTGTAGAGCTCTCTTCCCCTGGCCTCTGTTTTCCCCGGGACTTACAACCTTTCCTCCTTCAAGAGACCGTTCTATTTGTCAACTCAAGGGTTAAGATTGTCCTCCTCATAAATTCCATTCTTTTCAGATCCCCAGAAGCCGTCTTTTTCTCTTTCTTTCACTTTTTAAAAAATAAATTTGTCTAGATCGATCGAAGGGCCTGTAAAAAGTATTTTTTGTTGTGTAAAGAAGTATGGTTTTGTCTT
>NC_051405.1:39040193-39040574 GCF_015228065.2 Penaeus monodon
TGACATCCCGCTCAGCACCATTCATCGAAAAAATACCCTATTCCTGCAGATTAAAGAATAATATGAAGATATCAAGTTAAATTTCATCTCCCCTCAAAATGCCATTTTACATCAAAAAACAAAAACATCACCTATTCATCGGAACTACTTTTTGCCTTCAGCCACAACATGGTCTTGGTTTCCGTTTTTGTTTACAACTTTTTGTTTACGCTGTGGAATAGATTCTGGCGTTAGTTTTATGAGCGACTCGTCCAGGTCTGAAAATGATGCGGTAAGCCGTGGATCTAAAAATAGACTTGCTTTTGAAGGAGGTTCCAACGAGCAGCTTCGGTGAACTTGCTGTTGAGATGAGGGTTTCAGGAATACAGGTACCCGCTGTGA
>NC_051405.1:39041611-39042445 GCF_015228065.2 Penaeus monodon
CAAAGAAGAAAAATTCACGCATCACTCCCCGAGTTTAGTCACAAAGACGGAAATGAACCCAAAGTTGTGCTATAATTGTATAATTATGATAAAATTGCGGAGTAAGTAGGAAAAAATCAAAATTAAAAGGGAAATCCACCAGGATTATCCCAAGAAATCCCCCTGATCTCTTTCTATAATCTAATTACTTCCGCTGGAAAGTATTAAAAGACGCGGAAAATTGTTTGGCAGCTCATCTTCTACTTTCCTTAAAACGATATAACGAGAATTGATATCATCCCATGCAAAAGCTATTACCAAAAAAAATTACACAATCCTGAAAGGTAATCGGGTCTGAAAAGCAAACTTAGGATACGTAAGTGGGATGAAATGCTTCAGTTGCAATTCAATATACAGCAAAAATGCCGTAGAGATTGAGGGATCTTATAACCAGTACACTTTAATCAGGGGAGGTGATTAGGAGATTTAGAGATTAGTGCATGGCGATCCTTAAAGTCCTGTGCTAAGCTTGCTACTCTAGCCTTCAAGAATGAGACGTGAATATACATTATGAATATACATTATGAATATACATTATATCTCAGAGAATATACAATATGTATATACATTATCTCTTAGAGAATATACAATATGTATATACATTATCTCTTAGAGAATATACATTATGAAGATACATTATGAATATATATTATCTCTTCGAAAATATACATTATGAATATACATTATCTCTTAGAAAAGGCTTGATAGCAAGAAAATTAAGACATACATAGGAAATGATATAGGTCAACCATGTGCTTAAAGAGAAAGTTAAATGATATTACGCATTTTTTAACA
>NC_051405.1:39042546-39042622 GCF_015228065.2 Penaeus monodon
AATTGCACGTACATAAATCTTTCAACAGAATATTAACATATGAGAAGAATTTAAGCCTCCGTTGCAAAATATCTGT
>NC_051405.1:39042821-39042912 GCF_015228065.2 Penaeus monodon
TTAACAGGACAAGACCATTTTGACTGTGAGGTTTTGCCTCATCCTGAAAAAAAGGAGAGAAGTTTTCAATATTCATGAATATTCATCTTCT
>NC_051405.1:39043455-39044075 GCF_015228065.2 Penaeus monodon
TGACGAATTGAAACAGTAATAATACTTTATATAACGAGAAACTGACAGTTTTACATCCAACTGAAAACTAAAAGTGTTCTATCCATGTGGAAACTGGCTTTATTTTTATCGAACTGGAATCGCATATGATATATCATATTTTCTAACTTCTAGGAAAATGTTCATTCTAACAGGCAAAGTAAAAAAGCTAAAAAGCTTATCTCTCAAATTCAAATTTGAAATAAAAGAGAGAGACACACCTACGGAAATATAATAACAATCGTGTGTCAAACTCTAGTTAAATTAACTCTTATTTAAATTTGTATCCCAGTCTGATACACTCATTAAGACGTTGTGAATCTTGATTTATGATTTCACGTATTTTCTTTTATATACTTTATCATATATAAGATTTGATACTTAACAAGATCTAGTAATTTTTGCATAATCATATATAGAGCTATTTTATTCGAATTCAACTTCTCTGATTAACTATATATGCCAAAGTATGGGAGAGATATAACTCATTTAGATAAAAGTTTTTTTTAAATACAATCTAATTATATCCTGAAGCAGTCTCTAAAGACAGGATAAGTTTCACTCATGAATATACAGTAAACCTCACCACAAAGGGATAGTTT
>NC_051405.1:39044109-39044246 GCF_015228065.2 Penaeus monodon
TCGGTTAAAGGGAAAAATTTGGCCGCTGTATAAGATCGAAGAAATGATCAGCGAAGCAAAAGCAGTTCGTCGACTTACCATAAATCTTTTTCTTTTTCTTTTTTTTCCCGGAATCTGCGAATTCAATTATGGTAGAC
>NC_051405.1:39045594-39045893 GCF_015228065.2 Penaeus monodon
CCCGATCCTTGGTGTTCCGCAAATGAGGCTGTTTCAATTGTCAGAAGTGTAATACGGATTACAATTTACATTAATGAGATGCATTGCAACATATTCATAGCTCTTCCTTCAAAATAACATTATTATATCTACAGGGTGTAAACCTCGTTTTTTTTTTCTTTCTTTTTTATCGTAAACCCCAGAGACGCGTTTCGGATATTCTATTGAGTGTTAATTATCCATGTCTAATTAATGATACTGTAACACATCAAAACCGCCCGCGTTGGGAACGTTCCAGATTTTTCCCCTTTCCCCTCCCC
>NC_051405.1:39045959-39046784 GCF_015228065.2 Penaeus monodon
TAAGTAAATCCATTTAATTAATATGACTCTATATACCCCAAGCTTGAGTTTGAGAACAGTCTAATTATCCAATATCCTTAAACCACTCGTATAAATGGTAACCTACACACTTAGCTATTACTAGGCTTTGTAACTGAATTAACCGGCCATTCAAGATAAAACAACCACAGTCAGTTACATAAACAGTGATTCTTTTTTCAATCTTCTCCGAACGCAAAAGATAATCTGTTAAATAAACAAAGTATTTTTTTTATCTCCTCAGAACGCAAAACATAATCCTAATAGGTATAGAAGGAAGAAATGTGATCTGTTAACAAACTACTGAGGGAATGCAAGTACAATAGGGAACGGAAATGCAAGAGGAATGATGGGAAAAGGTAAATACGATAGGGAATACAATACGAAATCGAAATGCAATAGGAAATTCAGACAGAGTAGGGAACAGAAACACAGTAAGAATCATTTGCATATATAAATCAACAAACTCCAGAGGGAGCAGAAATACAATAAGAGAATACAATAATGAAATGAAAATGCTTTAGGGAATCGAAAATGTAACACGGAATGGAAACATACTAAGATGTTGAAATAAGATTAGGAATGAAGGTACACAATGAGGATTGGAACAGGAATGCAACACTTATGAATAAAGTAGAAAATGTATACATTTAGGAGCGAAAACATAACAAGAAAAAGGCATAAAACAAGGAATACAGTGGCAGTGGTCAGTGCTGTTTTTTGCCATTAAAGGAGACTGAAGGTATATGTTAACTCCTGTTATACTCCCCCTCCCCCCCATCCCACAGTATCTTTTCTCTATTTGCC
>NC_051405.1:39046931-39048272 GCF_015228065.2 Penaeus monodon
GATTAATATGTAAAGGGCGACTCGGATTCTTGATAGTATACCAAGGAATGTGTAATTAGATCATTAACTGAAAGCACAGAGAAGTCACAAAAGGGGACACCCTTGCCTTACCATATCTTTTAGTGAACACTTTTGCCATATCCTTTTAGTAAACTCAGCATTTACAAGGTAACTGGATTACCAGTTATTGAAAGAGCTCGGAAACGAGAGTCAGCAGCCTGCAATGAAAACCAAGCAATTGCAAAAGTCTTACAATGAGCTCAACGATTTCATTGGTTCCAACGCTGTAAACAAATTCGTTTTAGGTGAGTACACACTGTGCATCTGAACGGAGAACACTCTGAGGAAGAACAGTGAAAATAACACTATTTTGGCAGATTTCATTATCAAGGTCTGGACATGCTAACCGCTTATCACCTCTAACTTGTGGAGAGAATTAAAGTATAGAGGGTTTATCTATGATTAAGATATAAATCATTAAAACGATACGAATTGACAGGTTAAAAGAGAGAGCACAAGAAAAAAATTTAGCAAAAGAAAAACTTGAAATAATCGCATAACCGTTAATCTTTGAGGAAAGCAAATTTGAAGATCATTGTAAAAAAAGGGGGGGGGGGAACTTTACCAAAAGATAATGAGAATGACCGCGATAACTTTTATTATATGAACTTCGGAGAACAATAATACCAGAACAGTTTCTGCGAAGATATAAATAGCAAAAGTCCTTTGTACATGTTCAACCAAACTGGACAGAAAAAAAAAGATTTCCCTTTAAATCTGTATTCAGAATAGTGATTTTTGAAACACAATTTCTAAAAATTACAAGACTCGACTTTCATCTGACGTATGCTCATAATAATATTATATTAACAATTCTCTGAAAATGAAAGAAAAAGTCAAATATACCCACACAGTACAATCTTTTCACACCTATGTCTAAGCAGAGTCGAACAAACATAGCTTTCTGGAACAATAATCAGATTGTAGTGCTGAGAACGCTAAAATCACTAACGGTGCAAACGCATTTTTTCTGTTTATCCCCGTTGAGAAAATTTTAAGTAAAGGTAAATGGTGATGAATTAAATCCCCAATCCTCAGGTTATACGAATTCATCATTATTATATATTTTCCTAATTGTATCGTATTCCCTCAAATGCAAATTGTTTGTCGAATACGGTAATTTTCACTTCACTCTTGTTTCCGCAAAACTTCTGCGTAGTATATATATATGTTAATGATTTAGTTAGTTCGTTTTCGGCAATCTTGATCTTGCCTCTAGATACGTGTGTGCTTTTCGTGGAATTTACGCTTGTATGTAATGATATTTACTTTTTTTGTTAT
>NC_051405.1:39048479-39048729 GCF_015228065.2 Penaeus monodon
AACAGACTGACTGAGACTGAACCTATCACCTTACTAAACTGAAAAGAAAAAACAATCTCAGAAATCATTATTACATATTAGAATCATTATACATTCGAGTCACCGCATATAACTTAATCTCGAGACCTCAGCCAGTGATCGAAGATTAGAAGGCAAGAATCGAAGATAAATTCTGAAATAACTCATGGGAAGAACGGTCCTAATAATCGCCTCTCGGTACAAGAACAAGAACAAGAACAGTATCAGCTGT
>NC_051405.1:39051360-39051615 GCF_015228065.2 Penaeus monodon
CTTCTCCCCTCTACATCCAACGGAGCAATCTCACTTACCCAGAATTAATTTTAGTTGTTGATGTTTTGCAAAAATGCTGTTTTGTCTTGGTGTTTGTGACCGATTTTTTTTTCTGGAATAATTAATTACTTGAGTCAGAAGTCTTGGTAGGAGGTTCTTCTTACCCTTCCTATCCATATTAAGGATATTAGAAAACTGGCCAATCACTTAAGACTTCAGATATATTTTGGTTCTCCCTACAGCGAAAGGAGTGAG
>NC_051405.1:39051654-39051736 GCF_015228065.2 Penaeus monodon
CGGTTTGCCTTCCTGCATTTTGCCGTAAAGGTGTAGTGTCCTTGTTCGCTGAGTCGTTTTGTTCAGTTCGGTTTGCGATTCA
>NC_051405.1:39052578-39052766 GCF_015228065.2 Penaeus monodon
GCGCGACCGACGTTCCTATATTTAACATAGTACCTAGTGATTTTAGAAAAGACACAAGAATTAAATATCTAATGCACTAACCCACCCTTCCCCTAACTTTTATTGGCTCTAGGCTATATATATATATACCAAATGAACAGAAAATTAGAAGAAAAAAACATTCAAATATTAACAGTACAGATATTTCC
>NC_051405.1:39053418-39053607 GCF_015228065.2 Penaeus monodon
TTATATATATGACAGAGCACAGCAATGTTCACTTGTTCAATGTGCTCATCATTCGCCAGACACATAATTACTTTACCAGTTGTTAGACAAGTTTGGAAACGACGGTCGCCAACTTAGAATGAAACCACAAGCAATTACGGAAGTCTTACAAGGAGCTCAGGCATATGATGGGCTCCAACTTGCATTGTT
>NC_051405.1:39053628-39053812 GCF_015228065.2 Penaeus monodon
GTCTTGAAAGGAATGTATGTTGCAAGATCTTCTCTGTGCAAGAGGGAAGGTCATTTCGATGCAGGTTTGGGTAATTGTTTCGACTGGTAATATAGTATTTTTTTGTTTGGGATACGAAAGATTGTATGGACGAGGTACAGGATTCTTATGGTGATAATGGTGTTATAATTATTACTACTGTTAT
>NC_051405.1:39054120-39054484 GCF_015228065.2 Penaeus monodon
TTTGAAATTTGACGTTAAAATAGTCTTTTCTGATAACTAAACATGTTAATGATACTGTTATATACATGTATGGAAGGAATTCAGATGATTAACGACTCAACAGAATAATTGTTTTATCTATTTATCTATCACTTGGGGAATCAGTTCACTTAACAGAATAATTGTTTTATCTATTTATCTATCGCTTAGGGAATCAGTTCATTTATTTGTTTCTTTGTTACTTGTTATTCTATATAGTTTACCAACATCTCATAAATGCAAAACAAGTTCGCTCGTCTCCAACTTTAAAATGAATAATCCCCCTGACGATTTACGGATTCATTTTTCCTTTTCTCTTTCTTTTCAGGAAATATTTCCAAGAATG
>NC_051405.1:39054520-39054692 GCF_015228065.2 Penaeus monodon
TTGAAAACCAAATATCTTAGAATGAGAATATGTCTGGTTGCTTTTGATAGTAAATATACAGTGATATTGTAATAGCCACACCTGTCTAAAGATATCGGGCTAAAGGAAGCAGGTTTTGAATCTGTTTTGACCAAGTTTCGAAGTTCAGTTCAGCAACTCTCGAAGAATTGCA
>NC_051405.1:39055025-39055361 GCF_015228065.2 Penaeus monodon
ATTTATTCATTTATTTCCTCACCAACCTGTCGCCAGCTGTTTCCAGTCACAATCTTCTTATATAAATGGAAGGAAAATAACTATAATGAATCTGGTTCATAGCAATTACTAGTAAAATGCAAATTATAATAATTCGCACAAGAGAGACATACGGCAACATAAGTCTTTGGAAAGTATCAATTGAACGGTTGCATTGATCTGCATTTCTGAACTTTGAATATCCATAATTCTGAAATGACTTTATTTTCTTTTTAACTCTGCATGTTAAGATAAACCAGGAAATGTATGTTGGTTTAATTATCACTGTCTTGAGAAAATCACTCATCGCAAAAACGA
>NC_051405.1:39055836-39056113 GCF_015228065.2 Penaeus monodon
AATAAAGTTTCCATAAATATTAATTTTCTAACACAATGCCACTGGTTGCATTTACTTCAAACACACTCTATCTCAGAAAATGATGATGGTAATTTGCATACGATTAATATTCTTCACAGTATTAGTCCCAAACCTATTTCTTGTTTTATGTATCGGGGGGAAATACGTATTAATTACTGTATCGCTGTAATATACTTAATTACCTGGGAATCGATACGCCAAAAGGCCAAAACAAAGTCGTTCATTCTCATTTAATTTGACGTTAATCTCCAAAAAC
>NC_051405.1:39056559-39056766 GCF_015228065.2 Penaeus monodon
GTCTCTCTCGCCTCCCCTATCCTGTTGCTCTCCATCTCTTCTTCCACTTTTCAGGGCTTTATCTTTATCTTCTGCCTTCCTCCCTCCCTTCCATCTTTGCCTCAATCTTCTATTTCCATTTTCTTCCTCACTCTTCTGTCCTGTCTGATTTTCTCCCTTCGTTTAGCCTTCTACCTCATCTCCTTTCTTTCTTTAATCCTTCTATCG
>NC_051405.1:39056842-39057080 GCF_015228065.2 Penaeus monodon
TCGGTTTATTCTCTTTTTTCCTTTTTCCCCCTTTTAGCATCTTCTCTTTCCTCCTCCCTTTATTTATTTTATTTTCTTCCCTTCCCCTACCCTTCATTCTTCCCTCCCCTAACCCCCTATCGTCTCTTTCCCCTTCGCTTTACCCTCTATTTTCTTTTCTTCCTTTCTCCTACCTCTCTATCTTCTCCCCTTCCCCCTTTCAGGAGTCCATCCGCACTCACCCCCCCTATCCCCCAAC
>NC_051405.1:39057509-39057703 GCF_015228065.2 Penaeus monodon
CCACCCCACCGACTATTGTCTGACGCGGCTCACTAATTAAACACCTCTATCGGCGCCGGCAAAAGTTTCCTCGTCGTCGGCCAGGTGCGGCATCGCTCACCCCGACATTAGACCAATAGCTGATCCCCCCCAAACCAGCGCCGCCTGCAAGTTTTTTAATATTGCACAGGCCAGAGGACGCTCGGGGGACGCTC
>NC_051405.1:39059235-39059440 GCF_015228065.2 Penaeus monodon
GTTAAAGAACAGAACAGGATTTCGAAGTATGTCCGACAAATCCGCAATCAGCAAAACTATGCAGTAGCAGTAAACGAAATGAAAAACGAAATCATAAAAGCAATCGTAAAATGTGCCTGAAAATACCATAGCAGAATACCAACGCTCTTTAGCCTACGAGAGATCAAACATGGGTACGAAAAATTATATCATTGATAAAGAGAAA
>NC_051405.1:39060082-39060446 GCF_015228065.2 Penaeus monodon
ACCACATAAACATAAACACACGAAAAAGTACACGTATATGTACACTACACACAACGATATAGAAAAGAAATATATTATTTAAAAGTTCTATCATATAAAGACAGAGAGTCGGTTTATAAACTTACTATGATATATGCAAAATCCACTGCAAGGAAATTAAACAGAAATGACAGAACAAGTGACGTTCCTTCCAAAGTAAGTAGGATTTGACTAAATGATAGGTTCCTCTAGAGACCTTTGTCGTTTTAGTTGAAGTTTTAAAAGAGCTAATTGTAAATTTATCTTCTTCAGTAAGTAGATCTCGAGAATTCAAAAGGAGGGGGAGGGAATAGAGTGATCTTGATAACGAATGGGGTAAATATTA
>NC_051405.1:39060530-39060638 GCF_015228065.2 Penaeus monodon
TTCTGAAAAATGAAATAACGAAAGAAAGTGTGAAATAAGCAGAAAGAGAAATGAAAGTGTGGAAGGTGGAAAAGTACTATAATCTGGAGAAGAGACAAAGGAAATGGG
>NC_051405.1:39060684-39061757 GCF_015228065.2 Penaeus monodon
TTACAAACTCACGACTATGTTGAATAAACAGACAAACAAGTAACCGAACGGACGCATACGTAAATAGGTTAAAGGAGTAAGCATACAAATAACCCAAACAAACACGTGCACAGATAAAGTAAAGACACAAAAAAACCCACCACGGATTGCAATGTAAACAACAAACATCATTGTTATTACTGCGATTGCCATAGTAACATTCGAAAAAGAAAAATTGATATATTAGGGGGAAAAAAACCTCCCCTTCTTTGTATCTTCCCGAGAGGCACTTTTGCGCTTCCCCTCCATTCTACATCTCCCTCTAACTCCTCCCCTTCATCTCCTCTCTCCCCCACTCATTTCCTCCATCATTTCCACACGCCCATCCCGTCACTCCCACTCATCTCCACCCCCACGCCCATCCCCTCTCTCCCTCTCGTCTCCACCCCCACGCCCATCCCCTCTCTCCCTCTCGTCTCCTACCCCACGCCCATCCCCTCTCTCCCTCTCATCTCCACCCCCACGCCCATCCCCTCTCTCCCTCTCGTCTCCACCCCCACGCCCATCCCCTCTCTCCCTCTCGTCTCCTACCCCACGCCCATCCCCTCTCTCCCTCTCGTCTCCACACCCACGCCCATCCCTTCTCTCCCTCTCGTCTCCTACCCCACGCCCATCCCCTCTCTCCCTCTCGTCTCCACCCCCACGCCCATCCCCTCTCTCCCTCTCATCTCCACCCCCACGCCCATCCCCTCTCTCCCTCTCGTCTCCACCCCCACGCCCATCCCCTCTCTCCCTCTCGTCTCCTACCCCACGCCCATCCCCTCTCTCCCTCTCATCTCCACCCCCACGCCCATCCCCTCTCTCCCTCTCTCCTCCACCCTCAGCACCCAAAGCACGTGCTTAATGTTTGCATTCACAATAATCACACAGCCAGACAGACTCGGGGCACGAATCCCTCTCTCCCCGTCAAGTAACAAGGAAGAGGAACCACAAGACGACGGCATAAATAGCCTTGGGAGATTGTCTCGACAGTGAGCTGCGACACATCAGCGCAGTCCGTGACACACATAGCATTTAGGTGGAGAGGAAGAAGG
>NC_051405.1:39062036-39062176 GCF_015228065.2 Penaeus monodon
CGTGGGGACTTGAAAGGAAGGAGTGGGGGCGGAGATGTAGAGTGGAGGGGGAGCGCAAAAGTGCCTCTCGGGAAGATAATACGAATGGAAGGTATTTTTTCCCTTTTATATAAATTTTTGTTTTTCGAATTTTACCATTT
>NC_051405.1:39062447-39062594 GCF_015228065.2 Penaeus monodon
AGTTTTGGTCCCTCATCTCAATCTTTAAATACCTTCCCCATCTCTTTCCTCCCCTGTTCCACCCTTTCTCCTCTTTAAGTCACCTTTGTTTCCCCTCCCCCATTTACCTTTTCTCTATAATCCCTCCTTTTCTACTAAAAATAAACG
>NC_051405.1:39062703-39064339 GCF_015228065.2 Penaeus monodon
TGATTGACTTCAAGGATATATCATATGGATTATCTTTCTTGGCATAAAATGCTTATATCACAAATTGTATACAGAATGTGCAAACGAAATAAAAACAAAAGTATTACATAATAACAATCATTATTATTGCTATACTCAAGGCTGACATAGACTCATCAAATGGGACATGACGAATTACCCTTACTGCCGACCCCTCGACGAAAACTGGAACATGAAACACTCCATGCAAACAGGACACCACACACATGCCTGCACTTGAAGATCACAGTGACATCCTTGTTTCCACACTAGAGCACAAAATACCCCTACTCAACACACATTTTCACTCTGTCATCCTGCAAGAAAGCCCCAATACACTGAACATGACTCCACCCTCCTATCACGACCCTTGACATTACGGAATAGATTATATGGAAATAACCGGAGACTCTGGGCACAAAACAAATCAACTGACGCAGACAAAATACCCCCCCCCCCCCATTCGTCCCTAAAACCTGTGCGCTCATCCTCCAAATCATCTTCGCACAATACTTCCTTCTCATCGGATTAGCATTGCGCAGAAGTCACCCCGATCTTCAAGGCAGGTGAGTGGACTGACCCATCAAACTACTGCCCCTCCCTCACCTCCATCATTTCTCGAATCTTCGAACACATCATACACAGACACATTATGATTCAAAGTGACGTAATCAACACACAACACGGATTCCGACCCAAACGATCATGTGAATCTCAAGTCATCGCTACTGATCACATTTCCAGATTCCTAGACAGACGTGAGATAAACAGATAGACGCAATATCGTTCGACTTCGCCAGAGCTCTTGACAAAGTCCCCCACACTATACAAACGACCTCCCACAATCCACCACTAATTTTACAATTAGACTATTTGCTAACGACAACCTCATCTATCGACCTACCAAGACATCGGGCGATTGTAAACTCCTTCAGAGTGACTTGGACTTTCTCTGGCAAATGGATTTCAGACCTGACAAACACAAAACATTAAATTTCACGCACTCACAAACTCCCATAAAATTTCTAGAGTCAATCAGAATACTAGATTTCCTTAGGAGGAATCTGCACGGCTATACAAAAGACACAAAACGCATAAAAAGTCCACACACAAGCAAATATTAATAAACTAGAAAAGCTAAACAGCATAGCAACCAAATTCACTATGAACAATTACACTAAAATTAATGACATCAAAACGCATATCAAACAACAACAAAATATGAACACTCACAACACACAAACAAACACATAGATTGCCAACCAAACTGTTTACTTACACCACACAAACGCAGCTACTACACGTAACGCTGACAACTAGCAATACATGACATACCACGCCAGTACAGGTTCCTTCAAACGGCATTACTATCCACGTACCGTTCGAGACTGGAACGGACTCCCAAAGGCACATAATACACGCAGACAAAGCTGAAACTTTCCACCAACACACAACAGCGCATACATACATAAACACCAACGCTTCCCTTCCTCCCAACAGCCAGTACATATATTAGGGTGATATGCGCTCACTTACAGTTACCAAATTGAGACTGAGATTGAGACAAAGTTATTCTTACTGATATCATGAATTGATAACCATTGCTGTCAGAAACGTT
>NC_051405.1:39064421-39064609 GCF_015228065.2 Penaeus monodon
CACCGCGGAATAAGGGGGGGGGGGGGAGGAATATGAAGAATGAATTCGGGAAATTTTTAAAACGGAATTTCATTTGTATCATTGAAATTTTAGAAATTTGTGTTATTAATGAAAAGTAAGCGAAATTCCAATGTATTTATCAATTTGTTTCCGTTTCTTTATGCTTTATGTATGTATGTATATATACA
>NC_051405.1:39064721-39065085 GCF_015228065.2 Penaeus monodon
CTAAACACGTTTTTTATTTAATCTCTCTTCTCACATTTCTCAGTTTCCCTATTTCTATCCTATCCACTCTAATCGTCATCTTCATCTCACTCCTTATCCTTAAGTTTCTTTATTCTTCAATCTGTTCTTTCATTCTCAACATCCACTTAGGATTAATTAAATCTTCTCGCTTTAAATACGCTCCTTTTTTCCTTTTATCAAATTCCTCTTTTCCTCATCATGTCCTCAAAAATTCACAATCCTCTTTTCATCTCAATATCCTCCTTAAAGTTTTTTGCATCTAAACAATCTAATCGAAACTTGTTTGAATGGTTTATTCAATCAACAATTCACATTCCCGTAAATCACTCTGCTTACTGATATC
>NC_051405.1:39065428-39065504 GCF_015228065.2 Penaeus monodon
CTCGATCCGAATAATCCCAAACCTATCTCCTTTTCATCTCCTGCTTATCTCTGCGTCTATCACTCCTGCATTAGTA
>NC_051405.1:39066416-39066527 GCF_015228065.2 Penaeus monodon
GCCCTCGCATCCCTCGCATCAACGCACAAGGAAAAGGGAGTGACAAAGGAAGGGTTTTCTGAGTTCTTTTCCTACGATAAGTTTGTCGAGCGTCCGGGACTCAGAATAACC
>NC_051405.1:39066780-39067041 GCF_015228065.2 Penaeus monodon
CACGCTATTCATCTTTCATTCTTTTTTGTCTTTTTCTACGTTATCCCTCTTCATTTTTGTATGTTTTCCCTTCTTTGTTCCCTTCTTTCGTTTTTTCCTCCTCTTTATTTTACCATTTCTTTCCTCCACCCTTCTGTTCATCATTTTTCTTCCATTTTCCTTTCCTCACTCTTTCTTCCTCTTCCCCCTTCTATTACGTCTTCTCTTTTCACTCACTTTGTTTTTTTCCTTTTCTTCTTTCTTCTCCTTATCATTTCCTGT
>NC_051405.1:39067265-39067340 GCF_015228065.2 Penaeus monodon
TTCGCAATGAATTCTCTGCGGGATTTCACGAGAAATCTGGATAATGTCGAGTCGTTGTTTCTTGACTCGATTATT
>NC_051405.1:39067728-39067860 GCF_015228065.2 Penaeus monodon
TTGGTATTCTTCCTCTTCCCGGCTCCCACGTATTTCAGAAGGAATATCCACAAACCTTTGTGTTCGCTCTCCAAAGCAAAGTTTAACAGTTTCTGCTTGTACGGCTCTCCATCAAACTTTCCCGTTCAAGGC
>NC_051405.1:39068390-39068671 GCF_015228065.2 Penaeus monodon
ATCCATCCTCGCATTTCTCCTTTCTCACTCACCTTCTCACTCCCCGAAAAGTCTCTCTCTCTCCTTCAAAATACATCCAACCAAGCCCTCCTCTTTTTTCCCCAAATCGTCTTCTCGCCCCATCAAGCACAAGCAAGAAAAGGCAAGAAGGAAAAAAAAAAGGGGAAGATTCTTCTCTGTCTTGCAAGATGCTGCTGAAGAAGATTTCCCCACTCGGACATCTCTTGGGCGAATGGTCAGACACAGGGAGACAGCGCCGAGCGTCTCCGGGATGAAGGTGA
>NC_051405.1:39069323-39069394 GCF_015228065.2 Penaeus monodon
TGTATTTGCACAAAAAATATGGTTATTTTTTGTTAAACCATTGCCATTGCTGCATTGAATAAATTTTAGCG
>NC_051405.1:39069642-39069786 GCF_015228065.2 Penaeus monodon
TTACTTCCCTATCTTTCATTTAAACTGTTTTAGTCAAAATAATTAAGAAAATTAAAGAGGAATTACTTAAAGGAAGTGGTAATCAAAGAACCTGAAATAAAGAATAAAGGAAGGGAAAAAGTAGATGTGAAATCAAAAAGATTC
>NC_051405.1:39070011-39070182 GCF_015228065.2 Penaeus monodon
TCTGACGGCGTCTCTGTGTCTTTTCCCTTTATTGATCCTGAACTTCCTGCAAGCATGATGACACCATCGCAAGCAACGGCCTCAAGCACTCCAGGACAACAGCTTTACGTTCAAAATAAACAGAAAACTTATCGCCTGCGGGACAGTTTGCATTATAGATACGCTCGTTTG
>NC_051405.1:39070682-39071976 GCF_015228065.2 Penaeus monodon
CACTCTCTCTTTCCTCGCTGTTCCTCCATCTCCTCTTCTTCGCCGCTCCTTCTTTTCATCCATCCCCCTCCCTATTCCCTCCTTCCACTCTCCTCCTCCCGCTCTTTTTTCTTGCCATTCCCTCTTCCCACACATCCCTCTCCTCCCCATTCGCTATTTCTATCCCTCCTCCTTCCCTGATTCCTCCTTTCGCAAATCTCAATGCTTTGCTATGTGCTCCTCCCTCTCTTCCTCCTCTATCCTCCTCTTCTCTCTCTTCCTCCTCCTTTCGCCTCCTGTCCTCCCTCTCTTCCTCCCCTTTCCCTTCCTCCTCCATTCGCCCCCTCTCCTTCCTCTCTTCTTCTTCGCCACTCCCTCTTCCCCCCCATCCTTCTCTCTCATCCTCGCCACTCCCTCTTCCCCCCCATCCTTCTCTCTCATCCTCGCCACTCCCTCTTTCCACCCATCCTTCTCTCTCATCCTCGCCACTCCCTCTTCCCCCCCATCCTTCTCTCTCATCCTCGCCACTCCCTCTTTCCACCCATCCTTCTCTCTCATCCTCGCCACTCCCTCTTCCCCCCCATCCTTCTCTCTCATCCTCGCCACTCCCTCTTTCCACCCATCCTTCTCTTCCATCCTCGCCACTCCCTCTTCCCCCCCATCCTTCTCTCTCATCCTCGCCGCTCCCTCTTCCCACCCATCCTTCTCTTCCATCCTCGCCACTCCCTCTTTCCACCCATCCTTCTCTCTCATCCTCGCCGCTCCCTCTTCCCCCCCATCCTTCTCTCTCATCCTCGCCGCTCCCTCTTCCCCCCCATCCTTCTCTCTCATCCTCGCCACTCCCTCTTTCCACCCATCCTTCTCTCTCATCCTCGCCACTCCCTCTTTCCACCCATCCTTCTCTTCCATCCTCGCCACTCCCTCTTTCCACCCATCCTTCTCTTCCATCCTTTCCTTCCCTCCCTTCTCCCCCCCCTCCCCCCCAGCAAATCCACGAAGAGGAACCCCGGCTGGTATAGGGAGCGTCCGCAGTGTTGCCAGAACCGCGTGACAAGTGACCTCTTTTACAAGGTTTACGCTCAGGTGTCTCACGTAAGCTGGCGATGAGTCATGGCTTTAACGTTATATAAATGTGTATATATATATTTTTTATACCCTTTCCGGTGTAGCCTTGTGTGCCGTTGTTGTGGCTTTTTTATAGTTCATTTGTATAGCGTTTTATTGGCGATGAAAAAGGTGGTAGGAATGTTTTGACGAACAGTGCTGAAGGATTTGGTAAAAGGAATATTGATTTAAAGCATTCCTCTCTCGTTAT
>NC_051405.1:39072973-39073106 GCF_015228065.2 Penaeus monodon
AGGAATGACTGATGGCGAATTAAACCATCGAGTTTAAAGTGAAAAGCTTGCAGCACATTAAGGAGATTGATTAGCTACTGTCTCCCGACGTTGGGTGGAGCCAACAAAGGGACGCTTCTCCCACAGACATATT
>NC_051405.1:39073386-39073644 GCF_015228065.2 Penaeus monodon
CTTTCCATCATACCCCCTCCCCCCTTAGCCACACCACCACCCACCAACTCCGCGTATTTAATCCCCCGGCAATGACAAATTCTTTTCCTGCATAGACGAAGGTATATCAGCTAGAGTTAATCTAATTAGGTTTCGGGATAAAGCAAAGTCAAGCAGATCAGTTTAAAGGATCGTAAATTGAAATATATCCGTGGCAGCAAGACGGAGGTAAGGGCTGTGCGGTGAAAGATGGAGGAGGAGGCATGGGAGAGAAAGAGA
>NC_051405.1:39073800-39074422 GCF_015228065.2 Penaeus monodon
TGAATGGGGAGATAAATGAGAAAATGGGAGATTAAGAAAGGAGCAATAGATCGAGGAGATATATACACGAGAAAACTAGAGAACGAAAATAAATTATTTTATGTTGTTTGCAATGAATTCTTTGACCAAGACGCAACAGCAGCAACCACATCGCAAGTGAAGATTTACCCGAGATATTGTATAATGCAGACTGAGGGAGAGAGAGAGAAAAAATCGACGAAAAAATATGAAACCTTTTACAGTGATAGATGTAAAAGAAAAAGACTAAAAGGAAGAGAAAAATCCAAAATGGTGAACAGAGACGGAGGAGGAAAGGGAAAAAGAAATGAGAAAGTGGAAAAAGACGATGAAAATTAAAAAGCAAAAGAAAAAAAAGAAGAAAAACAATAAGGATAATTATAATTAAAAAAGTAAAATGAAAAGAAAGGAAGAGATGAAAAGCAAGAAATGAAACGAGAAATGTTTAAGACAAAAAAGAAGTAAAGAGGAAGGAGAGATTTTAAAAAATGCCTTTAAGAAAATAGGAAGAGAGAAAAATCAAGAAAAAGTGTGGGAATAAAAAAAAATAAGGAGAGGCATAGGAGGAGAAAGCCAACAAATTGGTGACAAAAGATAACGTGAA
>NC_051405.1:39074778-39075368 GCF_015228065.2 Penaeus monodon
CCCAGTCTCACCGCGTCGACGTTCGGGAAATTGTAAGAACTTCTACAAGACGGAGCCTGCACGAACCTCGCCATAAGTCATGAGGAATATCTCGGGGACAGAAATATCTGCGGCTCCACCTGACGGGGAAGAGGGGGAGGGGGGAGGGGGAGAGGCTATGGTAGGGGGTGAGTGGGGGAGAGGGTCGGGGACGGTATGGGGAGGGTATGGGAGAGGGTGAGAGGGGAGGGGAGGGGAGGGTATGGGAGAGGGTGAGAGGGGAGGCGAGGGGAGGGTATGGGGGAGGGTGAGAGGGGAGGGTCGAAGAGGGTATGGGGACGGTATGGGAGAGGGTGAGAGGGGAGGGTATGGGAGGGGAAATGGGCAGGTAGGGTATGGGAGGATATGGGGAGGAGGGGAAGGTATGGGAACGGGTGAGAGGGGAGGGGATGGGGAGGATAAGCGAAGCGTGGAGGGTGTGGGAGGGGGTCGGAGGGGGAGGGAGGGGAGGGAGGGAGGGCGGAGGTGAATGGAGGGAATGGGAGGGGAAACGCGCAGGTAGAGGAGAGGAAAAGGGAGTCAGGGAAGGAATGGGAGGGATCGTAGAGGAT
>NC_051405.1:39075680-39075907 GCF_015228065.2 Penaeus monodon
AAAAAAATATCTACCACACAGGAAGAAGAAGAGGAACAAGATGAAAAAAAGGAGAGAGAAAAGAGAAAAGGGGAGACACCGTGGAAGAAATATGAAGAGAAAAATCGTGAAAAAAAGTGAAGATTTAAAATAGATGTAGTAAAGAGAGGACATAAGGAAACAATATACAAACTTTCCAAAAGAAAATTGTGTACACTGGAAATGATGATTCAGGTTTTGATTTTCTG
>NC_051405.1:39078153-39078332 GCF_015228065.2 Penaeus monodon
TGGTAATAGATATAATAATAATAATAAAAAAGACAAAAACACACCAAACCTGAAATTCTCAATAACTTAAAAAAATTAATAATACAATAAAAATAAAATCAAGGAAAACTTAAAGGTGAAACGAACACGGGTGTCTCTAACAGACCATAAAGCGAGACGGAGTTGCAGTAATTATATCT
>NC_051405.1:39079006-39079571 GCF_015228065.2 Penaeus monodon
TAAACCTGGGCGCCTCAAACGGATCCGGAGGCAAAGGGACGCTGGCAACCTTAACACAAATAACATCATCGCAGTAAAACCAGCAGTTCATCACCTGTCTTGAGGCCGCCCGTGGGGGGGAAGGGGGTGCTGGGAAGGGGACTAGGGGGTGATGGAGGGAGGGTGAGGGAAGGAGGGGGGGAGAAGAGGAGAGGTAAGGGGAGGGAGAAGAGGAGAGGTAAAGGGAGAGGGTGAGAAGAGAGGATGATAAGGATGAGGGAAGGGAAGGAGGAAGGAGAGGAGGGAGGGAGGGAGGGAGGGAGGGAGAAGAGGAGAGGTAAAAGAGGGAAGAGAGCGTTAGGGATGGAGAGAGGGAAGAGGGAGGAAGAGGAAGGGCTAAGAGAGGAAGAATAAGAGGAGATGCTAGGGGCGAGGGAGAAGAGAAGGGGCGAGGGAGACGAGAAAGGGGAAAGAAAGGGATGGAGGTGAAGGCAAAGGGTGAGGGGGAAGGAAAGCTGAAATAAGGGTGAAAAGCAGGAAGAGAGAACTAAGGTAAGAGCTGTGGGTACGGGGGTGGGAGGAGGGC
>NC_051405.1:39080130-39080319 GCF_015228065.2 Penaeus monodon
CTGCATATGTTCAAATCCCGACGTGATACAGGCCAAACAGAGTAGGCGAAAGTATTAATGTTGAGATCAAAAGACGGTGCGTTTTAGAGCATGTGCCCGATATATGCACTTAGGGAGTAGCTGTTGTGCAGCGCCGCGGTGTGTAGGTCACTTATTCTTATTCTGTGTGTGTGTGCGTGTGCGCGTACG
>NC_051405.1:39080536-39081268 GCF_015228065.2 Penaeus monodon
TTGTGAATGTGCATGATTTTCACCTCTCCATATACTGAGTAACATTTATTAACCATTATCAATAACCATCATTATTAACCATTGTCAGTTGACAGCTTCTGCTTCTGATCTGCCCTTGCTGAACGTAAAGGAACGTAAATAATTCCCAGGCCTCAAGCTGGCTGACTGGATTACATTATGGATTACATTATGGATTACATTATGGATTACATTATGGATTACACTATGGATTACATTATGGATTAGATTATGGATTACATTATGGATTACACTATGGATTACATTATGGATTACACTATGGATTAGATTATGGATTACATTATGGATTACATTATGGATTACATTATGGATTGCATTATGGATTACATTATGGATTACACTATGGATTACATTATGGATTACACTATGGATTACATTATGGATTACACTATGGATTACACTATGGATTACATTATGAATTACATTATGGATTACATTATGAATTACATTATGGATTACACTATGGATTACATTATGGATTACATTATGAATTACATTATGGATTATATTATGGATTACATTATGGATTACATTATGGATTACATATGCTCCCAGTTCAGTGCCTCGAGGAATATGGTACCGTCAGAGATCTTTGGAAATGTTTTATTGTGGTGGGCATCATAATACATTATTCAACAGCTGTTGTAAAATAGAATTGATGGGTGAAATTTGTGTTTGTACGTAAGCAAGTGG
>NC_051405.1:39082056-39082516 GCF_015228065.2 Penaeus monodon
TTCGCTACCTTCTCCATAGCGAAGAAAAAAAAAATACATACAGTACGTGAGTTTTAGATTTCATTGTGGACTTTAATAAGAGTTTCTTGGCTTAACTTGGTGTTTATAGATTAAGCAAGACCGCTATGTCAATAAACGCTTACGCATATTGCTGATAAACGCAATATTCCAAACTGGGTACGTAGTTTCACCATAATTATATGAAGGCAATTCAAGATATGGCCTCTGAGTCCCTTTTTTTTTTTATCCCAGTCGAACCCTAAGAAGATGTCTGCTCTGCCCAGGACACCTTTAATCTAATAAAATGCCAAATATCATACCTGCGTCACGAAGCAGATCACGGAAGTAACCTCGTACCCAGAGCTCTTGCTGTGGCGTTGCGGTGGGGTCTACCATCCCTGTGCTTTTGTTAGGTGCGAGATATTCTGGTAAGATATCGCTATCCAGTCCATGAGCCTCT
>NC_051405.1:39083040-39083348 GCF_015228065.2 Penaeus monodon
TCAATTCAGTAACAAAATTAGACCAACTGAATGTGTTTGATTTAGGTTTTGAAAGCAATCAAACTAAGTTTACTTAATTCTGAAATGTTCAACACTAGTCAGTAGGGAAAAGTTCCTTCAATATACAAGGCTTGAAGTTTCTAAAGATTTATATTTCTATATTCTGAATGAATGAATCCATTCGTAAAGGAACGAGAGAATGTATTTTTTTTTTTTTCTGATGTACTCATTAGGCGTAAAATACGATCTGGCTTTGAAATACATTCATCCGTTCTAAAAGGTATAGTCTGTGTACTCTAATCAACGTG
>NC_051405.1:39083705-39084331 GCF_015228065.2 Penaeus monodon
ATCAATGGACCTTGAAACGCCTACACCGCCTCTCTTTTCTCTTTAGATTAAACCTTCCTTTCTACTTGGGTTATGCACAGGCGTAGCAGACATTTATATATAAATGATCTACAGTCATAGTAAAGTGTTACGGAATCAAAATACATATTTTGGACATATAACCATATCTTCTAACAAACTTGAAAAAAAACATTGATCTACATCCAGTCATCTTTCATCTGAATTAAGAATTTAACATCAGACGACGCGATACTATTAAACAGTTCCAAGATATGGTGCGCACATCTTCACTTGTAGAGTTCATCACAAAGATACTGAGACTATACTCTCCTCTTCCTCACTGTGCTCGTGTGTGCGGATAAATATCACACATGGTTTATCGCTAAAGAAAGAAATTGACTACTTTTATTTAGTTTGTGATATCTGTCCAAAGTCCACTGTTCCGTGTGTGTAGATGTTGTTTGTCCCTAAATCTCAAAGAATTTTTTTTATAATATCTGGGAGCTGAGGCATGCTCCACCTGACATTTTTGATGCAGAGGAATTTTACCTGAGTTAACAATTGTTTTCTCGTATTTACTATATTTGCTGATTTTACTTGAAACAGAAATACATGTTTCTGGTTGC
>NC_051405.1:39084420-39084847 GCF_015228065.2 Penaeus monodon
AACGGGAACGCAAATATAGTAATGGAAACAAAAATAAGGCGTGTTTGTTGTAATAACACCCGTACAAACACGCACTCAGGGAGAGAAAACGCGGAGATTATATACTATTTCCTCCAGCTTGCTACCTGGCGAGACCCTCCCGAGTCGAAAGCTTTGGCGAAGAGACACGTGCTTCGACTAACACAACATTACGTGGGGGGTATTGTGTACTTGGCTCCTTTTAGCCAAGGGACGACTTTTCACTTTCTAGATACGCGGTCTTGTTTTTAAAACTTCTGCGTCCGGAGCCTCGACTTCGGAGTGTGCTTACCGAGGAAAATTTATCTGCGTCTCGGACAGCGAGTGAAAGCGGAAAAGCTTTCCGCGGGATTCCGGGAAATGGATAGAAGGTTTTGTTTGTTGGTGGGACGGAAGACGATTCAATCCC
>NC_051405.1:39087465-39087945 GCF_015228065.2 Penaeus monodon
CTTAACAGCTCAAAGACATTCCAACGAGAAATGTATAACCACGGCGACAGAACGAATGCTTACATCTCCCGTCACTCAGTCTTTGCGATCTTTCTCACTATTCCTATTTTAAGAACACTGCTAACGACATTTCTTTTTTTTCCCAACAAAGTCTTTGTTTTCCAACCAGTGTTCTTCAAGCCTACTCTTCTCTCTCCCTGTTGCTGAAGACGCTTTCGTAACTGTGGGCTATTGTACCTGACTTTCATCTCATCTCCGCCTCTCTTTATCTGTCTGTGTACTTATGAAGCTGTGTAATATGTGTATTTGTCTACGTGTCTTTCAGCTGACTTATCTGTCTACTCATCTACCGAGCTTAGTGATCTTATCTTCTTATAGGTTTACTTAAAATAAGTACTACGTATAGTACAAGGAAATCGACCTGACGTTTCTGCTACACTTGCGGTATTCATGCCAGTAATGATTTACAAGTTTATTTGC
>NC_051405.1:39088175-39088535 GCF_015228065.2 Penaeus monodon
TTACGAATGTATTTACCTTTTTGTTTACCTATCTATTGATATCCCTAAGAATCCATTTCGGAAATCTGTTCCGCTGATTCTCCCATTTTTGCGTATTTACAAACTTATTCCTCATTACTCAAGTCACATATTTTCTCACCATTTACTCAAACTGCGCTGTATGAACGACATCATCAGTCGAACAGTATCTCTTAACCGTCCGCGAACTCGCTAAAATCCCTTCATGGTTCCTTTAGGACATCTTAAGACACATTAACCGCATCATTTCCAGGAAAATGTCTCCTTCATCGCTAAGAGAAAAATATTAATTGTACCTCCTTTTCTGAATCAAGCCTAGAATACCCCCGTTTAAAACATCTA
>NC_051405.1:39090053-39090415 GCF_015228065.2 Penaeus monodon
GCCAGCCATCGACGCCGGTGGTCTGTAACAATCCGCATATTTCACCTGCAGAGGTTAAGCGAGCGTCATTCATCACTAGATAAGACCTCACCGCGAGTCCCCGGCCCGTGTACTTTGGTCTGTCTGAAAGCCATTATCTTTTACTCAAGGCTTTGCGACGACGCGCTTTGAAAACTCGTTGATAATTACACGGGCGAAAAATTATTTGCATGGGAGACTCCCAGAGGGCGGCGCGGAGGGTCGGTTCACGGGCCGTGTTGCGAGAGAGAATGCGGTTGTTGGTTCTGCTTGAGAATTTGTTCTTCTTACACGATGTTTGTGGTGTTTTGGGTATCTGTTTGTTATGAAATCCTGCGGGAAAG
>NC_051405.1:39090616-39090794 GCF_015228065.2 Penaeus monodon
GCATCAAATACCAGCAATATCAACTCCAAAGACAGCTTAACTCCAGTGCAAATTTGGCATCTTAGCGGTCTCTTCAGAGCTTCTATAAATACCTCCGGTGCTACTTCATTCACCCTGGGAGGGAAAGGCTCACCCAACGCTGCCCCCTCCCCTCCACCCTCCCCTACGGACCCCGATC
>NC_051405.1:39090941-39091016 GCF_015228065.2 Penaeus monodon
TAACCCTCTGCTCTGCCACTTACTCAGATTCACACCCTTGTGTAAACAATATGCGTCAGGCTTACACGAGTCTAA
>NC_051405.1:39091251-39091772 GCF_015228065.2 Penaeus monodon
CCGTATGCAGAGAGACAGAGTATAAACAGAGGTCAGTTGTCATTTCTAGATATCCTGATGCCGATCACATGAATATCCGATATTTGTAAGCAATGTATAGTGAATTGCTACTGTGTGTGTTTTATGTGTCTGCCATTATCAGGTGATCACTCCATCAATGAGGCTGTTTCCCTGACCATTTTACGCCCAATCTGCATACAGTCTCTATCCAGAGAGTTTTATCATTTGCATAATGATATAGCACATACCTAGCCCATCCAAACCTAGTTTATTGTCTATTGTACGTTTTTTTTTGGTGTCATTCGGTTCATATTTATTATTATTTATAAGGAGATAACGAAAAAGCTTCATTCGAAAATGCATGAGTTCGACCGCTCACTGCTTAGTTATATTTAGCATTTTGCCGAAAGTGTTAATGCCTTTAAAATCATGGGAATATTAATCATGTTCGCTATATTTATATTATTGAACACCGCGGGCCTTACTATAAACTGTAACTCACATTGTGAAATAAGCAACTT
>NC_051405.1:39092049-39092352 GCF_015228065.2 Penaeus monodon
AACAGAAAAAAGAACACCAAATATCTTCTCGTAAATACTATTAGCTTTGAACCAAATTTGGAAGAGAGGAAAAAATTGACAGGTTTTTGACTTACTCACCAACTTTTTTCCTTTCCTTGTTTTATGCCTCAGATTATGACAAGTTAGTGTGTATTCTTGTGACATAAATATATAATTTGATTGCTATGACGATAAAATGAATAATATATAATAAGATAATGAGCGTAAAGGTAGAAATACATATCATCACGGACATTGTGTTAGTGAAGAAAAAATCCATAATGAAAATTGTATTAGTTGATA
>NC_051405.1:39092452-39092529 GCF_015228065.2 Penaeus monodon
GTGACACTTAAAAAATATAATGATATATAATGAGTTCTGAGATCTATTTCAATTTCTACGGAAAAGCGACGGTACTG
>NC_051405.1:39093309-39093621 GCF_015228065.2 Penaeus monodon
TTCCATCCTCTGTGTCTGCATGTGTCTTTGTGCATTTACTTGCCTATTTATGTTCGTTGGCATCCGCAATGTATTTGCATAACTGCTTTTCTACATACAAGACCTGGCCCGTTGTATTTCTGAATCTTTGGTCCTTTGTAGCGCATCTGGTGAGTGTATATACTGTAAGTATGTAAATGTAGAGGATATAGAAATGGAGAGCAAACATTGATAAAGTGGTATAGATACAATGCATAGAGACTAAGGTTCTTCTCCTTTATTTTTTTCTGTTGTGTACATGTGCCTGTGTTTATGAGTATGCATGTGTATATG
>NC_051405.1:39094611-39095039 GCF_015228065.2 Penaeus monodon
GAGCTAACGCCGCCCTCTCGAGCCTCCCGCTCGCCTCAAGATCGACCGCATCGCCACCTCGCCCTCGACGGCCTCCACCTTCCTCCCTCCATCTTACGGCTCTCCTAAAAGTGTAACACGCGTTGTTTACGATCCATTTATCGGGAAAATGATCCGTTTTGCGATCCCCTTCTGTGAGGATGTTGCCTCGTACCTCCGGGTAATGACGTAATGCAAGAGGTGTCTTAGCGAGTTAAATAGGTGCTTAGAATCTTTTCCTCGAAGATTTTTACGGGGCCGTCGTTTTTGCGTCGAGGAAAAGATCTCTTTTTGTGTGATTGCCTTTTTGTTATATTGTGTTATGGTTCAGGGAAAATAATGTTATAAACGTGGGCAATGAGAAAGTGTTTCCTTCTGCATATATGTAGGGAAGTAACTCTGTTTTTGTT
>NC_051405.1:39095527-39095624 GCF_015228065.2 Penaeus monodon
TGATTCGACATTTAGATTCACTGTAAAATGGTCTGGACAATACAGAATTGCCATTTTCCACCAAAATATATATATATTTTTTTTTGGGGGGGGCATA
>NC_051405.1:39096111-39096331 GCF_015228065.2 Penaeus monodon
GCGACACCAGCACATGCCACGTTTACCGATAGCCCTTGAGCGAAGGCGTCAGTTCCGGATATCTCAAGGAATGGATTGAACATGTTACCTTAAGATCAAAGTGATATGATAAAGAGAAATGCTGTGCGACTGGAAAAAGAGAGATTGAGGATTTGTTCGTCCAAGGAAAAATAGGAAAAATACTGGGAGTGGGTTGACTCAGTTCCATTTCGCATTTGTT
>NC_051405.1:39096802-39097149 GCF_015228065.2 Penaeus monodon
ATGTCTGCGTGCGCGTGCGTGTTGTAGGTTGACAATTCTTAAATTTCTAAAAAAAAAAAATGTGATACGGAGAACTTACAAAAGCACGCGAAAATTTACTTTCCTAAAATGAAACGAGGTGACAAGCTGCAAAATCAAACACCTTTTGTACTTTTCCAGATTAAGAACCCCAATATTCCAAGCTTAATTCTCTCTCTCTTTCTCTTCATTCCTCCCTTTTTCCCCTTATTCTTCTTCCTGCTTTACACACAACTCTGATTCGAAACGAGAAATTTCAAAACACCAGAATCAAAAGTACTTTACAAAAAGCTTATTAACAATATTTTTTCCTTGCCATTTTCTCTACC
>NC_051405.1:39097186-39097377 GCF_015228065.2 Penaeus monodon
CAGCCTTTGTTCTCTCCCTAACTAGTTTTGAGAAAAGAGTGAAAATATCATAGCCTAATTAACAGAACCGTGTTGTTGTCTCTTTCACGCGTTAATTTCTTTACACTGGGAGGTACATTAACGTCACCTTATCTCACTTTCAGTTAATTTCACTCTTCAGTACTTTGAGTACCTGCTTCTTTAGCTTTGTG
>NC_051405.1:39098636-39099528 GCF_015228065.2 Penaeus monodon
CGCGTTCATACTTTCAGACATCAGCATTACACAATATACATTGCCTCTAGATAAATTAACATTTAATATATTTTACTTTTTTACACATTTGTTCAGTGAAATGAATGCACTAGTTATTTTATGCTAATCATAGCAAGGTAATCAACTATGCTTTTCACGATTTTTTTAATCATCGGACATCGTCTGATTTGTTGATGTAAGTTCAGTCTTTCTATTTCTTTAGTTGTAATTTATCTACCATTATTCACATACGTGTAAAGTAAAGGAGTATTTTCATATTCATTTATAGTATGCTAATGTCTGCTCTTTAAATCGTTTTAATGCATTAATCAACTCAAATACCATCATCATTATATCCATCAGAATCACCAGTCTTTCCATAATAGCCCCATTGACCTAGAAAACCTTGGCTTTGCATTCAGATGTCACAGATTTTTGACATTAAGTGAAATTGCAAGCGATCCACAAACTGTTCTGTTCGTTCTCTATTGTTCTCTCTTTTTTTGCCCGATTCCGCGCACGTGGTTTTGAAATACTGAAACCGCAATATGCTGCAGTGTGTCAACCGAAGCGTGGTTTTTATTGTGCCGTGAGGATGGAAGCAGTTGCGGTCATGCTGGCATTCAGGGTCATGCTGGCATTCAGGCTTTGTGACTCAGGGCAGAAATGAATCCATTGATGCGTGATGTACGTATCTGCATAAATGCGCACATATAAATTCAGTAACTTGCTTGTGTACAAACACACATATAAATACACACGCTGTCATATACACATGAACGTTCTTTAACACATTAGGTATCACAGCAAGCCAATAATGATACTAGTCACCCAATCTTATGTTGTAATGAAGATACAGCACAGAAATGTATCCACACACATAAAAATAACT
>NC_051405.1:39099693-39099895 GCF_015228065.2 Penaeus monodon
GCTGACCTGCCTGTATCAGCTAAGCGACCGAAGCTCTCCAAACAGAGATCCTCCCTGGGAATTAAAGTTGCCTAAACCTGTGTGTTTAATGTGCTCTGGGATATAACACGTGCAGTGAGTCTAGCCAGGCAGGCAAGCTATCTTCTTGGCTTGCTCATGGTGTTTCATATTATTGTAATTGCTGAAGGTAATTGTGTGTCTG
>NC_051405.1:39099985-39100227 GCF_015228065.2 Penaeus monodon
GTATCTTACCACTTTTATTACAATACCACCAAAGCCCCGTTATTTCCACTGCCCAAGCTATAGTTATATATTTATGAGCCTCTATATCATTTTAGTTCCCAAAATTCTCTCCAGATAAATAATCTACAGGTAAAGGAAAGGAAAGTTGGCTCTCTCTAGGTCTAAAGACACCCTTACTAACCGTAAAGGTCCCAAGTTTGCATTTAAAAGAAAGTCCACACCCAAAGAAAAATAGTTAAGAT
>NC_051405.1:39100273-39100501 GCF_015228065.2 Penaeus monodon
ACAAAGTAAAAGGTTCTAATCAATTATCAACAAAAAAGTGTTAATTCCTTGTAAGGTCATCAGTAAACACCTATAAATGTACCTAATTCATTTTTTTTTAACATTAGTACCTCCCGTTAGATTAAGTAAAATGGAACTTACTGTTTTCTTTTCTTTCAATTTTTATTCTCTTTGTTCTTCTATGTACTTCCTTTTATTTTTTTTCTTCTTTTTTTGTGTGTCTTCCGT
>NC_051405.1:39100933-39101082 GCF_015228065.2 Penaeus monodon
TTCTTCCTTCCTTCCTTCGCCAGCAGCCCTTTAATTCGACTCGCCAAGGGATAAGCGAAAAAGTTTATCTACCAGGTATTACCCCCAAAAACGTGCTCAGAAAATTGTAAAAGGAAAAGGTATTCAGCCATGTTACGATGACTTTAAAG
>NC_051405.1:39102550-39102746 GCF_015228065.2 Penaeus monodon
TAGTGCTAATAATGGTATCCTGCTCCATTTTAATCAAGTGAGTACTAATGCGTAGTCTTTTAGGACCTACTTTTGCCAATATTACCTTCCACCAGAATGAGAAGTGGATGCAGGAACGTACAATAGATTCAAAACAAATCCTCTATTCCTCTGTGTGCTGCTGACACCTTACGTTTATTTGGGCTCGAGGAGAGCT
>NC_051405.1:39102772-39103609 GCF_015228065.2 Penaeus monodon
TCAGACGAAATATTTCATTCTCACACTGACGTAACTACATTAATGTATATTTTTTATCCACTCTATTTCTACATCTTTAAGATTTACAAAGTATTTGGATTTCACTATTAATGTGATACGAAACACTGGTTTAAGATTTGAACACTAACCTCGACGCTGGAACAATTTTTTTAGGATTTTCCCGCAGGCAAAACCCAGTGAGCTTGTGTTTTTTGAGACAAACACCAAAATCCTATTGGGAGTGAATGTCGTCCCCAGTCCAACGCGTACCCGCTGCAATCCTTCGTAAAGTTGCAAGCTACTCCTCAAAAAGAGACCTAAGTACAAATCGAAAACCTTTGAGAGGTGACCTAAAAAGCCTTTGGGGGGTATATGGGAAATTCTTAAAAAAAAATGATATTTTTAGTTTAATCACCCCCAAAAGAATAAAACGATCTTTTTATTTTTCACTAACCTTTATTACAACTCGTTTTCCACGCCAAAATTATTAGATGTTAAGTCTACAATGCCAGAAGAAAGAACATTGCCATTAAAAGGGTATGTTTTAATAGTGAATTTTCATCATTTTTTATATTTTGGGTATTAGTCACACATTATTAGAACCAATAAACATAAATTAAGGTTTATATCTAAGAGCTAAACCACGAAAGAATGTCAAGAAAACCTCCAACAAATTTTTGTTCCTAAGTTTGCTTTTTAATATTCCCGAAAAAAAGTTAATTTCACACTGAAACCTCTTTCTTTTAACTTCCCTTTAAAATTACATCTTTTTTTGATTGTAAACTCTTTAAATTAAAAGGGAAATTCCGAAATCTTTATGCAGTTCAATCGTATGCA
>NC_051405.1:39103644-39103972 GCF_015228065.2 Penaeus monodon
ATGCATTCCTATTCGAAAAAATCACAATCTTAGGGTCTTCTCAATTTATAAAACTTTTGGATTTGTAAAGAATTACGCTACTATACCGTACATATACAATATCGTCTCCTGATACTGTGCTTCTCAAATAACAAGTTCTGCCAGAATAATATCTGCCTTCTTTAGATATTTTATTTTTCTTTTTAAAGGGTTTTCAGTGTTTATGGAAGCTTAAAATTACGCACGTCTGGCTGGATTTCATATATTGTGCCTTATGATGAACTCAGGGCAGTTATGAGAATAAAGATGTTTATTGCAAAAGATTTTTCACACACCAATATTATTATTA
>NC_051405.1:39106576-39106661 GCF_015228065.2 Penaeus monodon
CACGTCTCCTCTTTCTTTCCCTTTCTTTCCCGAAGTACGTCCTAGTATTTCTTCTCCAGTTTCCCGTACTGCCTTGCTCAATGTA
>NC_051405.1:39106849-39107533 GCF_015228065.2 Penaeus monodon
GTAGGACATATTAGTCCTTTACTTTCTGTAGTTCCTTTCTCCTGCACAAGATGCGGTCAACTTTTGTGTTTTGTCCACCGCTAGCATAGGATGCTCGCCGAGTCGTCTTTTCTGAAGTAGGTGTTAACTACTGCCATGCTTTTTGCTATTGCAAAGTCCGCAATTCTTCGTTCCGTTTTCCAATTCCGCACTTTCTTGTAACTTCTGTATCAAGGCTCCCTTCTCCAAAGTGACCATTAAGGTCCCTCGCGATCCACACCACCTCCATATCTGGTATTTTCATCATCACGCCCCCGAACAGATCCCAGAAGTCGTCTTTTTCCTCTTCTGTAATCCCCACTTGAGGTGTGTACACGCACACAACGCTGACCATTGTTTCTCCTATCTTGACCTCTAACTATATTACCCTGTCGGACTCCCTGTTCATCTGTACAATCCCCTCTCTCATCTCTGGACTCAGCACCACGCCTATTCCATGCCTCCTGTTGTCCTCTCCCATGTAGTACAGTTGATATCCATTTCCTAGCTCCTTGGCCTTCTTTCCTCTTCATCTAGTTTCTTGTACACTCAACACATCTATTTTCTTCCTCTCCATTAGATCCACCAGTTCTCTTTCCCTTCCGGTCAGTGTACCCACGTTCAGTGTTGCGATCACAAACGTTCTGTCTTCCACCTTTTTCCTCC
>NC_051405.1:39108430-39108911 GCF_015228065.2 Penaeus monodon
GTTGTAGTTCAGAAAACAAATAAAACAACTTATAATCTAAAAGTAATTTGTTAAAGGAAGTATACCTCTGACGAAGCTCGCATAAAATAGGTGTGTGTGTATGCAAATGCGGAATGAATAGTGATGAATGTGAAATGATAGAAAGGAATAAAAGTGAAATTAAGGGAGAAATAAAGGAATATATGATTGAAATTAATGTTAAAAGATTTGGAGAAATAATTAAATCTGAGAGAATACAAAGCAAGAAGTATAAAAAAAGGAAAATCACTGAAATTGATAGATTTACAAAAAGATCTTTCAAAATCAAATTGAAATTAGTCCTAGAAGAAGCATAGCAAAAGCTATAACTAAAAATATGAGACACAAACAAACAGAATTATTGCTGATATATGAAATATGACTCTTATCCGATATATCGTTATAAATTCCTAAATGAAAATTGGCTGAAATTGACCTAGCCAAACACACACACGATATTGTG
>NC_051405.1:39109079-39109531 GCF_015228065.2 Penaeus monodon
CGCTTCAACATTTCATCCCTTTTTCCCTTCTACAAACGCATCGTGCCAGTAAAAAAAATCGTGCCTGTATACCTGCACAGTTGAACACTGACCCAACGCGACAGAAAGCTAGGCGAAAACAAATAAACTAGACAGAATACCATTGAAACGGACGGTTATAAAAGGCCGAATGGACAGGGTGACCGACAAACAGCCGTGAGTGCACCGGGAGAGCCTAGGCACGGGGGGGAGGGGGGGAAAAGGCAGGAGACAGAGGGGCTTGTTATTGAAAAGTTGGTGCGTAGCCCTTGCTGTGGAAATGGTAGTTCGACGCGAAAACTATTATTGGTTAGAATATATGTGGGAAGGGGCTACGGCAGGTGGTTTCGAGAGCACGTGTGATGAAGGAACACGCGCGATGAAGGGAAGTAGAAGCTTAACAACACCTGCGAAGAGAAAAAGCAAGGAGACTG
>NC_051405.1:39109558-39109993 GCF_015228065.2 Penaeus monodon
GACCGGTAAAAAGAGAAAAACAGGAACGGAGAACAACACCTGCAACAGAGGAAAGCAAGGGAGGTTAGGCAGTGATATTGAAAGTCCCATAATTGAAAAGATGGACGTTTAGCAACACTTATTTGTCACGAGAAAGGCATAGAATTCTAAAAACACCTGCGGGAAAGAAATGCGAGGAGGTAAAGCAAGTCATTCTCTTCACCACATCCGCCACCACTACGCACTGCCTGCTGTGGTGTTCGTTATTGTCGAAGCTGCCACGAGAGACTTGTTTGCAACATGTTGTGGGCATGTTTTGTTGTCCCACAGAGTTTCTTCGATTTATGGCGGTGCTCGATATATGTTGCCGCGCAGCACATCTTTAAAGGAAATAAAACGTGATGGACTGTGACCTACGAAGTAATAATCTTTTGGGGAAAGTAATAGGTTTGCAGA
>NC_051405.1:39114180-39114340 GCF_015228065.2 Penaeus monodon
GCATACGAAAGCTCGTACAGTCAGTTAAATAAATAAATAAAGGCAGGAATATTTTCCACATCCTTTCCAGTACTTCCAAAAGTCCGAGTCACATAAAATTCCCGAATGAAATAATCTGAGAAAAATAAATGAATTGCCAGGATTCACTTCACACTCGTCG
>NC_051405.1:39114464-39114561 GCF_015228065.2 Penaeus monodon
GGCCTTAAAATGCAGTGAAATTGTAAGAACGCGATGAATGCAGGAATATGTGTGTGTGTGCACTTCATCTATTGCGTGGGTGTGAAGGTGAAAGGTG
>NC_051405.1:39115631-39115815 GCF_015228065.2 Penaeus monodon
GAGAAATTGGGGTATCATAATCATCTGGGAATTTTGGCGCTGTTATAAGTATGAGTTTCGTAATTATCACTTGTTGCACATTTGTTACTGCATTATTCTGTTTTTTTAATTATACCAACAGACAATGAAGGAATCATTCACATATTTAAACTCAGACCCTCAGAAATGAACACATCCTTCGACT
>NC_051405.1:39116407-39116690 GCF_015228065.2 Penaeus monodon
GTTTCGATTCATGCTCTGTCTTCAAGTGAAATTACTTTGTAACAAAATTTGTCGAGTATAATTACATACTGTAGTTGCCAAACTCTATTTCCCTCAAGCTCTCCACTTCTCTAGTTGTCGTCTGGTTTCTCTCTCACATCTCTCTTTCTCTCTTGGTCTCTTTCACACTATTCTATTTTTTTTTTTCTTTCTGTCAAACCTCTCTCTTTCCTTCACTCTGTATTCTCTCCGAATTCCCCACTCTCTGTATTTCAAGATCCTCTTCTCTCCCTCCTTTCCTCAG
>NC_051405.1:39116824-39117060 GCF_015228065.2 Penaeus monodon
CTTCCCACTCTCTCTGTTTCAAGCAACCGGAGCGTTCTCCCACAGCGACTCCCACCACTGAATCATTTCCCTTGCCCTGTGAACCATACTACCCTCGCTCTCCCCTCCTTGTTTCTGTTGTGGCCCCGAAACCGAAGGATATTTCCACGTGGTATCCCTCCCCTGTTTCCACTCGGATAAGTCCTGTGGGATTTGAAGGATAAAGGATTGGGTTGCGGTCGACGAAGGAGGTTCTG
>NC_051405.1:39117129-39117252 GCF_015228065.2 Penaeus monodon
ATGGGTGCCCTTCAAAGTTGAGTGTTTCGGTTCTGGGAGTGATATTGGCTAAATGCATACTTGCAATGGCGCATTTTCAGTGTTGTTTGATTACTGCTCGTTTGAGAAAGTAATTACTTAATA
>NC_051405.1:39117307-39117576 GCF_015228065.2 Penaeus monodon
CTCTTTCTATATATATGAATTCCATTTAATTATACTGCTCCTCCGATTACGTTATAATCATACCATACTCCGGAACAACACGAAGCGAGAATAGTTCACGTAAACAGAATAGTTAACTTTGCAGAATCTACTTTCACAAAAAGACATCCGTCGGCAGACCTGGGAGTCTACGTAGAGGATCCCATTTTCTTTAACAACTTTGGTATGCATTAGTCATGGCACACTCATCTAACTTTTCCACTCAGCATTTAATTGAAGTAAAGACTAAA
>NC_051405.1:39117601-39118331 GCF_015228065.2 Penaeus monodon
TTAAAAAGAAAATAATATATTTATCACAAAAGCCAGAAAGTTCAGGATACCCATAGAATTATTCTAGAAATGGATTTACATAAGTAACAAAGGTAAACAGAATAATATCACCTATCTTGCAACCGTACCGAGCGGGGATTCAACCTATTATCATGTTAATGAAGCCTTGTTGGTTTTTGTACTAAGCGAGTACCCAGGCGACACGCAGGGCAAACTTACCTAACTTGGCCACATGACACTGTTTTGCTCCTATCATTTTACATCCCTAATTCCGTTACTATATAACGTATTTGCCTCATTCTCATTTTTTTCTCTCTCCTTCCTCTGTTTGAGCAAGTATTGGCCTAGTTTGAACACTAGGGATAATGGACGTTAGAGGGTAAACGAGCAAACTAGTATTTTCTTCGCTCTGTAATTTGTCATGACATAACGAGTAACTTTGTCATACGTGACATTTGTGTTAAGTTACAGTGTGTCATACATCTTCCCTTTGTGCGTCACTTTGGGTTCAAGGAAGAACTAACATTTTCCAAAAGATAAGAAAAGGAAAAAAAAAAAAAAGGAAATGAGTAAGAAAAAAAGATCGTATGAAATACTTGAGTAACAGAGAATAAAATATACAAAATACGAAAGAAAGAAAGACTGAAAAGGAACTGAAAGGAACGAGAAAACGAACAGAAAATATATGTTCTTTCTACTCCACCATACTTCGATCAAATGCAGAAATGTC
>NC_051405.1:39118599-39118738 GCF_015228065.2 Penaeus monodon
AAAATCATCCCCAGCACCCCCCTCCCCCCTGAATAAACAAAATAAACTTTGATCATAACGTCTTTTGCAAAAGCTCCAGAAAATAAATGTTTATCCTTACTCCGAATATGTATTGTACGTATAAATAGCCTCAAACTTA
>NC_051405.1:39119179-39119429 GCF_015228065.2 Penaeus monodon
CGGCTTCGTCCTTTCCTCCGTGTTTATTTGGCAAACCTTGTCTTTCTCATTATTTTATTTTATTTTCTTTGTAAATATTTACTAATCTAATTATCTATTTATTAAGGATATCTTAATATATATATTTTTTCACTCAGATATATATTCAGTTGCATATCCATATATGTATTCAATTACATATCCATTTATGCATTCATATATTCATATAATATTCATATTGTATTCATATAATTACCTATTTTATCAACAG
>NC_051405.1:39119524-39119656 GCF_015228065.2 Penaeus monodon
CTTCTTATTCCAAGGGATAAGAAAAAGATGGAGAATTACGCATTGTCGTTCTTCTTAGAAAGGAAAAGACATGAAGAAATGGTTGATAAGATATGACTAATGAGCGTGAGTGTCGTTTGATGTTCAAGTTAC
>NC_051405.1:39121030-39121318 GCF_015228065.2 Penaeus monodon
TATTATTCAAGTAACCGACGAGGTAGATGGGAAAATTTACGACTTGACGGCGGGATCTTCTTTTCTTTTTTCTGCCTCTCCCCTTACTCACTCGAAGGACTCATCCTCGCTGACTCATTCACCCTTTCACTTGACTCAGCCTCCTGCAGTGACAGTGAAGCTTTCAGGGTCTTTGTTGTTGTTATTCTCTGTCAAAGTAAAACGCCGGGTGTGTGTGCCTATGCTCCTGTGACTGTTTTTTCGAGCTTAGTTTTTTTCTTTTTTCTTCTTTATTCATTTTTGCTTGTT
>NC_051405.1:39121358-39121803 GCF_015228065.2 Penaeus monodon
CGTTTTTATTTTTACTCATATTTATTTTGATTCAGTATTTTTTTATTGTTTTTTCTTTTTCCTTTCTTTCTCATTTTCAGTTTTCCTTCCTCGCTTTCTTTTTATCATTTTCTTTTATGAAATTCTTTCCTTTCTTTTCTCAGTATTCATGCATCACACTGAAGATTTTTTTATATTCTATATCACATTGTCTTTCATGTATCATTTAAAACTCCCAGGATTATGACAGAAATAGCGTTCATATAAAACAATCTGCATTGAAACTAATCTGGCTGTATAATGAAAAACAAACAACGTTAAAAAGTCGGATAACAAACTTCCTGTGTCCTCATAATTTATTTGAGAAAATGTGCAAATATATATACTGTATATTTCCATACTTATCTTAATTAATTCTAGATTCAGAAATTTTCACCTAATTCCTTTTGAATTAGTTGATTGGCTA
>NC_051405.1:39121838-39122212 GCF_015228065.2 Penaeus monodon
ACCTCATATGTATCACTTATTTGTATCGCTTTGATGGCAATATGTTGAAAGGGTTCAATGATTAACACGTTGCAGAAAGACATTCAAAGCCTGCTTCGCTTTCACTGAAAGAGAAACATTTATAATCATATCTATATTCATAATCCGTGTGTAGAGGGAGAGAAAATAGGATTATCTTTCACATTTATTCATGCCATAACGAGACCATGGGAAAAATCAGCTGTCAATTTCATTTTCACCAATACATCTTTATGAATAGGAAGGAGGGGGGGGGGGGGATTAATACACTCTGGAAAATAGCTGCGAAGTGTATGCAATCTAATACCGCCAGTAACAGCAACGGGTTCGTACAACCCCGAGACCGGAGGGACTGC
>NC_051405.1:39123655-39124105 GCF_015228065.2 Penaeus monodon
CTTTTCTCCTGCCTTAAACGGAAGACACAGCGCCACCAAACCCCTGGCCGTGTAAAGTCGACGCGTACCGCTCTGACTCCCAATTTCTTCTGCAGAATAAAAAACCTTTTGGTCCAAAAAGATCGACGACAAAAAAGTGTGGCCCTTTTTCCCTTTACGTGACCCTTAACCCTTTTCTGTGAAGGGAGAGTGAGCAATGTAATTAAGTAATCTGTTCCCTGGAATTATGTTATAATGGATGATCAGATTATAAAGTATGTTATTTTGATCTAATTTGTTATTGTGCTCCTAGGAAGGCATTTTTTTTTTCAATAATTTTATTTTCTCTTTTCAGTCTGGTGGGATGTTGTTATATTTTTCATGTGCTTATAATGTTTTCATAACATCTTATTTTTTAAAAATTCGGAGGATGATTTCAGTGACAGCATTCAAGTGTATATTTTGATGAGA
>NC_051405.1:39124400-39124469 GCF_015228065.2 Penaeus monodon
CCTTGAAACCGCCTTTTTCAGAATAGCCCCCTCGGGAGTCACGCTCTTATTCTCCTCCCTTTCTTAGGT
>NC_051405.1:39124523-39124929 GCF_015228065.2 Penaeus monodon
GCATTACAGCTCTCAATTTCTCTATTCCCTTCCCCTTCGTCCGTCTTTTCCCCCTTCTTTATTATCCCTCCTCATACCTCATCCTTCTCATATAACCCCTTCGCCCTCATACCACCTCATCCCTCATATTTCCTCCGATCTTATACCACCTCATCCCACTCTACCTCCTCCTCATCCACCCCTAACACCCTTGCTCAAACACCCTTATACCTCTCGCTCCCCCAACCCCACACCATCCTCCCTCCACCCCCTTCGCGTACCCCAAACCGCCAGAAACCGGAAATGGTTACCAAATGGGCTTCATCCTTACACATGTTGCCTTCCCTTTAAGCCTATCGCGTCCCATTTGCTAACCCGTGTTGATGGTCGTCTCTGAACACGTGTTTTTTTCCTCCCCTCGTTTTAA
>NC_051405.1:39126982-39127275 GCF_015228065.2 Penaeus monodon
ACGTTTTGAATAATCCAAACCTGGAACCGCCCACAGCACAGGGTAATTACCTTCATTTTCCGGTCGTTGTTCAACTAATTGTCAAATGTTTGATAATCACTCATTAACCCACGCAGGAGAAGCAGTTACCTCGTGGCCGGCAAATGCGTACTCTAAAGTCTTATTATCATTCATGAAAGATACCCTCTTATTATGAATGGGATTGTTAATTGATATGTGGGTAATGAATGGATAGCGTGTGTGTGTGTAGGGGGGAGGGTTGTGTGTTAAAAGGGGGGGGGGGGAGGGGAGAG
>NC_051405.1:39127743-39127818 GCF_015228065.2 Penaeus monodon
GTTGTTGATATTGAGAACTGTGGCTTTAATCCATACAAAACAAAATATATAATCCACCAACTTCTAAAATATCTT
>NC_051405.1:39127967-39128273 GCF_015228065.2 Penaeus monodon
GATTTTAAAAATAATAAAATTAAAAGAAGAAAGGAAGATAAGAAGATAAAAAACTATGATAAAAAAGGAGAAAAGGGAAAAATAATATAATAAATACTCTCGACACTGTATTTCATTTACAAGATGGTGTATGGTGCATCACGTCGGCCGGTTCGTGAGTGTATGATGAATATGCGTCACCAAGACAAAAAATAATGAGAAGCTGGGTAAACAAGCGGCCACGTGTGCGTTTGGCAGTTATGAAATTAGGTCATGTCTGAAATATTCATGGGAGGAAGTTTTCATATTACGGGAAAGGCTGTTGAG
>NC_051405.1:39129229-39129514 GCF_015228065.2 Penaeus monodon
GACTTATATCATAGCGTCGGTCCAGCGCGAGAAGACTTACCCAGTGGCAGAGGCTCCCAATAATATTCCAGTAAAGATAGCGTTTCCCTCCAGCACTACGATCTCCGACCTTTCTGAAAGGATCATTTTCTCTCATTCTGTCCCAGTAGAACCGACCTTAAGGTCATGTTCACCCACAGCCGGAAAGACTCCTGCAGAGGCAAAGTTCAACAGTTCAACGTCTGTTCTGACCTTCTTTGGGGAGCGCTAAGAAAGCCTGAGAATCGCGTTTTTTCTTATTTGCAG
>NC_051405.1:39130350-39130476 GCF_015228065.2 Penaeus monodon
TGACATTATTATCCCATTGTACATGAAAATGAAAAACGTTATCTCATTACTTACATAGAATACCTTTTCAGGCATATGTCATAGTTATCATTGGGACTTTCAACTCCGTAGTCAGGCGAACAATAT
>NC_051405.1:39130975-39131062 GCF_015228065.2 Penaeus monodon
ATGCAATATTGCAGAGTCGCGAAAAAAAACGACGCGATTATGAAGAGCAAGCGAAAGTCATGGCTGGATCGAGTAGCTTTCCTTCGA
>NC_051405.1:39131110-39131248 GCF_015228065.2 Penaeus monodon
GCTAAGACGAGAGCCGATATCCTTGAGACAAAGGCTCGATCCATAAACCTAACTGGGGGAAATAACAGCGGAAGGAACATGATAACAAATCACAAGTGGCAGTTTATATATACAATATGTGTGTGTGTTTGAGCGAGG
>NC_051405.1:39131342-39131408 GCF_015228065.2 Penaeus monodon
CCTCCCTTCCGCTTCCTCTCTTCTAGGCCTTTCCTCCTTCCTCCTTCCTTCTCTTCCTCTTCTTCC
>NC_051405.1:39131508-39133554 GCF_015228065.2 Penaeus monodon
CCCTTCCTCTTCTCTCCTAGATCGTTATTTTTTTCTACTGATTCCTCGTTCCTTCCTCCTCCTTCACTCCCCTCTCATTTTATTCTTCACTCCTCTCTCACCTTATTCGTCTCTTGTCGTTTGCCTCTCCCTGCGTTACTCTCCTCCTCTCTCCTACCTCCTTCTTACTTATTTTCTCTCTAGTGTCTGCTCCCTCCTCTCTTCTCTTTCGTCCCTCCTCCCTCTTCGCTTATCGCTCTACGTTTCTCTTGTCTTTTCTCACCTCCTTCTCAGCTCCTCTTCTCCCATTCTCTTTCCCTCTCCTCCTCCCATTCTATCCTCCTTCTATCCTTTCATTTCCCATTCCTCTCCCCTCACCCACCCCTCTCCCTTCCCTCTCTTACCCCTCTCGCACCCACAACCACCCCCTCCCTCCCATACCCCCTCCTCCCTCCCTTAATCCCCCTCTCTCTCTCCTACCCCCCTCTCCCTCCCGTCTTCCCCCTCCCTCCCTCCCCCAACCTCATCCCTTTCCTCCCTTCCCTCTCCCCTCCCTCCTTCCCCTTCCTCCCTCCCTCCTCCAACCATACACTCCGCCCACCCCCCTTTTTCCCTACCCGAAACGTAACCGCATATTTGTATTACCGCCCATGGGTTTCCACTCGACAGTTTCGGGTGAGTCGGTGGCCCAGAGGCTGCGGTTAGGCAGGCACGTCGTTCATTCAATTCGCGGGTGCAAGGGATGGAGAAACCGACCGGGAAGTTTGGGTTAGATGTCAGTACGTCATGTGGATATGACCGGTTTGCTCGTGTGGGGAGGGGGAGGGGGAGAGGAGGGGAAGGAAGGAGAGGGGGAGATGAGGAGGGAGAGGAGGGGAGAGGGGGAGATGGGGAGGGGAGGGAGGGAGAGGGGGAGATGGGGAGGGGAGGGAGGGAGAGGAAGGAGGAGAGGGAGGGAGAGGGGGAGATGGGGAGGGAGAGGAAGAGGAGAAGTGAGGGGGGGGGGAGAGGAAGGAGGGAAGGGAGGGGGAGGAAGAGGGGAAGTGAGGAGGGAGAGGGGAAAGAAGAAGGGAGAGGGCGAGAAAAGAAGCGAGGAAGGAGGGGAAGGAGGGAGAAGGGGAGGAAAGGAAGAGAGGATGGAGGAGAAGGGGGTGAAGGGGATAAAGGAAGCGAGGACGGAGAGAGGGAGAAAGGAAGGGAGGAGGGATATGAAAGGGGAGATGGAGAGAAAGAAAGAAAGAGAAGGGAAGGAGGGAGAGTGGTAAAAAGAGGGGTAGGAAGGAGGGAGAAAGATAAGAGGGACAGAGATCAAGGAGGAAAGGGGAGAGAGGGATTAGAAAGAAGGGAAAAGGAAGAGTAAGAGAAGAAGAGAGGAGGAAGAGGAAGGAAGGAGAGAGAAGAAGCGAAGAGAGAAGAAGGGGGGAGGGAAAGATAGGAAGAAGGAAGGAGGAAAAGAAATGAAGGAAACAGAGATGAGAAATATAGAAGAGAGGAAGAAGAGAGGAGAGAAGGCAAAGGAGAGAAAAGAGTGGAAAGACAGACAGATGGGAAAGGGGAAGGAAAGGAAGGAAGAAAGACAGCAGAGAGGAAAGAGAAAAGGGGAAGAAAAAGAAATAGAGGAGGGATGATAAAGGCGAAGAGAAGATATGGGATTGGAAGGAAGGAAGGAAGGACGGAGGAGGAGAAGAGAGAAGGAAGGCTAAGAGAAGAAGAGAGAAAGGAGGGAAGGGGAGAGGAAAAAAGAGAAAAAGACAGTAAGTCAAGAGGGTAAGAAAGGAAGAAGGGGAAAATAGGAGAGAAAGAGGGAGGGAAGAAAATGGGGAAGAGAGAAGAGGGAAGAGGAGACGAAGGAAGAAGGTGTGAAAGGAGGATGAGATAAAGAGAGGAAGGGGAAGAGAGAAGGAAGGGGAAGAGGGAAGGGGAAAGGGGAGAGAGAAGGGAGGGTAAAGGAGAGGAGGGAGGAAAAGGAGAGAAAAGGGAGAGAGAAAAAGGGGAAAGGAAAGGTAAGAGAAGAGGAGAAAGAACGAAAAATAACGATAGAGATGTGAGTGGGAAGAGAAGGTCACG
>NC_051405.1:39134249-39134632 GCF_015228065.2 Penaeus monodon
TTGCTTATAATTGCAGTACTAATCATAACAGAAGTAATTGCAAGATTATAGCTTTAATTAATTACAGAATGATAATGAACGACAATAAAGGAGCTTAGAGTTATAATAATATTGAATTTGATAATTTTTCAATATTCATAATGATAATCGAATCCATGTAAACATTTTTTTGGGAAAAAATGGTTTTGATTCAGAAATTAAACAATAATAATTTCGTTCGTAATAGAGATAATGATAATTAATTTGTAAAATAATTGTTAATGAGATATAAATGAAGTAAAATAATTGATGATAAGATAGAACGAAGGAAAAATAATTGATAATAAAAACAAATAGATTTAAATAATTGATATTAATGTACAAATAAAGTAGAATATTGGGAT
>NC_051405.1:39134868-39135031 GCF_015228065.2 Penaeus monodon
TCTTTTTGTTTTCCCTTCCTTTTCTTTTTCTTTTTTTTCTTTTTTATCTCTGTTTCTTCTCTTCTTCTTTTCTCTTTTTTCATTTTCTCTTCCTCTTCTTTATCATGTTTTTTATCTCTCTCTTCTCTACTTCTTTTCTTTCTTCTTATACGATCCTCACCTT
>NC_051405.1:39135319-39135660 GCF_015228065.2 Penaeus monodon
TTAGGCACCTTAGCTTACTTACACTATATACACCATCCCACATGTATACTCACCTTCCACCCCTCCCTCCCCACCCCCTTCCTCTCGACTCACCCCCTCCCTCACCCCCACCCAAAGTTTCCCCAACACCCACACCCTTACACTCTGTCTACTTACTAAAATCCATCTATTTATCTATTTATCTACTTACTTCTACATCTGCACCCCCACCCCCTCCCCAATCCACCTCCTCTCACAGCACCTTATATCACCCCCCCCCCCACCCTTTCCCCATCTTCCCCCATCAACCCCCCCTCCCCTATCACTCCCCTCCCCCAAACAACTCTGAATTACACGCACGA
>NC_051405.1:39135692-39135822 GCF_015228065.2 Penaeus monodon
CGGGATGTCATACGCGGTGTTTGTGTCACCGATGTTACCGAGGTGTGTGACGTCACGCCGATAACGCTGTGTTAAAAGCACGACCGACGAGTTGGCAACACTGTCAGCTCTTCTTATGAGGAAAGTTCAC
>NC_051405.1:39136712-39136862 GCF_015228065.2 Penaeus monodon
GGAGGAGGAGGAGGAGGCGAAGAAAATAATAAGGAAATCAGGGAATAAGGGAAAGGGGAGAGGAATGATAAAAAGATAAGCGAAGAACTGCAAGAGAAAAAAAAATAAAGATAGTAATAGGAAAAGAAGAAGAGAAAAAGAAGAAGAATT
>NC_051405.1:39138906-39139147 GCF_015228065.2 Penaeus monodon
GAAGAACGATGACCCAAAACGAACAGTCGTTATATCATACGGTTGTAAGATCTGCCAACGCAGGCAAACAATGACAGGGCTGATAAGAGCTCTGTATGAAGCGAGTCCAACGGAAAAAAAAGACTTGGAAAGAATTGCAACTAGAGCAGCGAGATGAATGGCCGGCAGTGATAAGACGGGAGATAAGGGAGGGGGAACGTATGCAGGAGACACGCGGAGAAACGAACACAGGAGGGCGGGC
>NC_051405.1:39139441-39139746 GCF_015228065.2 Penaeus monodon
AACACAAACATAACCATACTGCACAAATCACACACACATTATACAATAGACCGTAAAAGAGAAACCACAAGGCCTTTGGAGGCGAGAGACCGGCGGGGCAGAGAGCAGGAAACACGAGATATTTCACGCCAGTTGGAAGCTCGAAAGAAGCGAATTAATTCACGGCGGCGAGGCTCCTAAAAGGAAGATTAGTCAGTGTACTTGTGAGGTCCCCGCTTCTCTCTGGGAATTCTGGGGGTCGTGTTGCCTTAAAACATTCTAAAACACATTTTGCAAATGGACGGAGAGAGAGACCACTGCCACCA
>NC_051405.1:39139821-39139897 GCF_015228065.2 Penaeus monodon
ATCCCGATTCTTTCCTCCCGTTTTCTTTTGTCTCCATTATTTCATTTCTTCTTTTCCTTCCCGTTCTCCGAGTCTG
>NC_051405.1:39140048-39140199 GCF_015228065.2 Penaeus monodon
ACCAAATTCGTAAGGGGAGGAAAGAGAAAGAGATAATTTCGAGACATGAGGAATGAGAAGATAATTTATTGTGTCATGGCGGATGCGAGAGTTTCTTCGAGACGATTCCTTTGTCCGGAAACTCAAAGCATATTGGGGGAAAAGAATCAAA
>NC_051405.1:39141260-39141686 GCF_015228065.2 Penaeus monodon
TTGAGATGTCAGGCTAGACCAAGAAGGAGGAAAAGGAGGGGGGGAGGGGGAGGGGGTAGAGGGTACAGGGGAGGTAAGAGGGAGTGAGGAGGGAAGGTATGGAAGAGAAAGGGGGGGAAAAGGGAGGGGAAAGAAAAATAGGGTTGATAAAAGAGAGAAACGAGAGGGAAGAGGAAGAAGAAAACGAGGAAAAAAACATGAAGAAAGAAGACAAGAAAAGAGAGAATGGAAAGAATCACAGAAAAAGGAACAAGAATAGGAGAGAAAATAGGAGAAAACGAGGGAAAAGCGTAAAGAAATAAAAAGAAAAGAAAAGAAAGGATGAAAAAGATGCATTGAAAAGAACGAAAATAGGAGAGGAATGAAAGAGAATAAAGAAAAAAAGTGGGAGGAGGGAAGGACTAAAGGTCAGACATGTGGCAGACG
>NC_051405.1:39141738-39141858 GCF_015228065.2 Penaeus monodon
GGCCGAGGGGACAAACGATCTTGACGGAAAAGCAGATCAGAAAAGAAACCCGAGATGGCAGTTTTATTCCTAGAAGAAGGAAAAGGAGGAAAATACATATATAATTTTTCTTCAAATACT
>NC_051405.1:39142635-39143418 GCF_015228065.2 Penaeus monodon
GATAGGGAGGGGGTGAGGACAGGGGAGTAAGGGGGAGGGGGGATAGGGTTTGAGAGGATGCGATAGAAGGATGAGATGAAGGGATGAGACGGATCTAAGGCTACAGAGGGGTGCTGCTGTAAGGATCTGCGTCTTGGAGAAAGAGCCAGAGGAGGGATTGCGCGACACAGCTCCTTCTCACGCCCGCCCTTGAGGAGATTCGGGAAGGGGTGGGGGGGTAAGTAGAAGGGGGGAGGAAGGGGGGAAGGAGGGAAGGAGGGAAGGAGGGAAGGAGGAAGGAAGAAGGAGGGGCGTCAAGGGGGAGGTTAGGAGGAAGGAGGGAGGAAGAAGGGCCCCCAAGGGGGAGGGAGAGAGGAAGGAGGGATGTCATGGGGGAAGGAAGGAGGAGGGAGGGACGTCACGGGGTAGGGAGGGAGGAAGGAGGGACGCCAAGGGGGAGGGAGGAAGGAGGGAACACCCTAGGAATAGGATACCTAGCCACGGGAGGCGTGGGGGAGGAGGGATGTCCTGGGGAGAGGATGGAGGGGGTGCCATTGTGGGTGAGGGGAGGTGCCAATGGGGGGGGAGAAGAGGTGCCAAGGGGTGGGGGAGGAGGTGCCAAGGGGTAGAGGAGGGTGCCAAGGGGATAGGCTGGGGGGGGGGAGAGGAGGTAACCAAATCAATTCTGATCACATTGTCTGTGTTTGCGAGCGGTTTTGCTTTTTTTTTTAGCTCTTTTTTATCTCTGTTTTCCTCTTTCCGTATTTATGGGTTATTGGCGTTGCATCGGTGAGAATTTTTCCT
>NC_051405.1:39144467-39144686 GCF_015228065.2 Penaeus monodon
TAACAATAATCCAGAGTCCAGTGATCACCTGACCTGACTACACGTGCAGATTCGGCCTATGTCAAGGAACCCTCTGGCTGGAAGGTCGCACACCCTCGTTGGCAAGGCTAATGACCCATTTTGACTATAAGCTATACTATATTCTGTGTTTGGTTGATATATCTTCTGCGTGTCCTTGTGACTTTGTGTCTTGTATATATGCTGATTATATCAGTGAAT
>NC_051405.1:39145861-39146295 GCF_015228065.2 Penaeus monodon
CGCTTAAATGTTCATCTTCCCGAACATCCATGTGCTGGACACAACTTACGTAAGGCAGATTCACACACGGCAAAGAGACACATCAAAAGGACGCAAGTAATAGGAAGAGGGGAAAAGGAAAAAAAAAAAAACGGGGAAAGAGTCAATCAGAATAACGCGAAAATCCTTTGAGAATCGCGTCCGACCATCGCTTGGGGTACGGAAATCCACGGCGAGCGACGGGAAAGTGAGCCGTATCGCCCCGCGCCGTAGGCCAAATAATCGCTTGTGTCACGGCGCCGGATTCGTCGCTGGGAAATCTGTGATACCCGGAGCCACTGCGATTGCCTCGACCCGAATTTCTAATACGGGTGAGGATGTGCTTCATCGGAGAGATAAAGGAGATAAGCTAGAGTGGAAGTTGGTGATGAGAGATTGTGAGGTGGTGGGTGTAA
>NC_051405.1:39146472-39146640 GCF_015228065.2 Penaeus monodon
TATGTATCAGTCTGAAGAGGAAGGAAGAGTCGAACGTGATTATTTCAGTTTAAGTGGCTAGCTTTGTCTAGACAGAGTACTGTGTTGACAGAGTCGAAACATTCCAATAATACCACTTTTAATGTGATATTATCATATTTCGATTTATTATTTATAGTTTATGTGTCA
>NC_051405.1:39148365-39148443 GCF_015228065.2 Penaeus monodon
GGAATACGGCCAAAGGCTCCTCTTCACCCCCGGGACTCAGTAAGCCTCTGACAAATAGCTACAGGTAGAGAAGTAAAC
>NC_051405.1:39148977-39149202 GCF_015228065.2 Penaeus monodon
GCAAAGGCTTAATGCAACTTAGATGAAAATAGGAAACTGAAATAGAAAAGGGGGGAGGGGGGAGGGGGAGAGACGTTGAACATAGCAAAAGATATCGTCAATATTATAGGGTCTTGGATCGTTGTTTCGATAAATGTATCTTCATTTCTGTCTTTTTTTTGTTATTGTGAATATTCCTTTTATTTTCGTTCTGGCTGTTTTGGCGTCACTGTTACTTCTTTACTT
>NC_051405.1:39149836-39150621 GCF_015228065.2 Penaeus monodon
TTCCTCTCCCTCTGCTCCTCCTTCCTCTTCTCCTCTCCCTCTTCGTCTTCTTCCTCCTTTTCTCTCCTTCTGCCTCTTCTGCCTCCTCTCCTCTCCTCTCCTACTACCCCTTCTCCCTCCTTCCTTATCCCTCTGCCTCTTTTGCCTCCTTTTCTCTCGCTCTGCCTCTTCTACCTCCTCTCTTCTCCTTCTGCTCCTTCTCCCTCCTTTCCTCCCACTCATCTTTCTTTTCAACTTTTCCCTCTTTTTCCTCTTCTTTCTCCTCCATCCCACCTTTTCTCCCTCCTTCCTTCCGCAATCCCATTTCTCCCTTCTCTACCCTTCCCTCCGTCTCCCCTTTCTTCTTCTCCTTCCTCTTCCTTTTTTCATCTCCCTCTATCTTCCCCTTTCCTCATTCCCGCCCTTTTCCTCCCTCTCCCTCTCCTCCCTCATTCCCCCTTTTCCCCCGCATCCCTCCCTCCCTCCCTCCCTTTTTCCTCCCCTTCATACCTCATTCCCTCCATTCTCCCTCATCCCCCCTCATTCCCTCCTTTTTCCCTCTCCCTCATCCCCATTCTCTCCCTCTCCCCCTCATCATTTCCTCACACTCTTCTCCATTCGACCCTTCCCCCCTTCTATTCCATGCCCCCCCCCCTCACTCCCTCTCATGTGCGCGCCGGGGTAACTTTAAACTGCACAGCCAACCACAGATTTACATAATAAGCAGCAATTTGCATACATGATGATTCAGTTGCTGATTTTATAAACCCACTACAGGAGGGATAAAAAGAAAATGAATGAAAGAA
>NC_051405.1:39150788-39150874 GCF_015228065.2 Penaeus monodon
AAGATTAAGACTTTAAAGACATCTTAATAATTTATGAAATCAAGCTCTTACTCTTCTGTAAATTTCTAACCAGATCAGATGGGTAC
>NC_051405.1:39151024-39151173 GCF_015228065.2 Penaeus monodon
GTATTACGTAAGGATAAAAGAAAGAAGGAAAAAAAGACATACATACAGACAATCACAGATATCGAGGTAGAGACTGAGAAAGGGAGGCCATTGAGTGCAGGCTCTTCCAAGCTCTTCTTGAATTGCTTCCTAGCTTCCCTGCCATTATA
>NC_051405.1:39151595-39151821 GCF_015228065.2 Penaeus monodon
AAATCAATAATGCTTGATCTTGATCTATGCGTCAGCAACCTTTTTAAAGGGTTTGAACAAATACGGCAGATCGCCACTGTGAAACCAGACATAAATATTGATGGTGAGTAAAAATCAATCAGCGCTCATTTTTCTGCTTACATTTTTTTTCAAACTTTTAATTTTATTCCCCCCCCCCCACGATTATTTATACAACATTTTAATTCCTATCCTCGTTCCACATTCT
>NC_051405.1:39151841-39152034 GCF_015228065.2 Penaeus monodon
CGACCTGCTCACTGCCTATACGATAACCTGTTGACAAACGCGATAACCTTTATTCCATCCCATACACACAAGCCCGAATAATTCTCGAAATATGATACGTGTTAAACATTTTTATCACCTTTTCCAAAATGCTAAATGTTTAAAACCGTCAATTTTACATATACTTGTTCATGTCTTTACCATCCTCATAATG
>NC_051405.1:39152052-39152161 GCF_015228065.2 Penaeus monodon
TCTTAAATTCTAGGCTATTTAGGTAATTTAAGATGAAGGCGATCTTTCTGAGATGACACAGCGTCGGAAATGCTATGAGCTCATGTCGAAAGTTGAATAAGACATTGAT
>NC_051405.1:39152685-39153084 GCF_015228065.2 Penaeus monodon
GCTCGTATCCCCAAGAGTCCTGAGCGGACAGGCCTGCAGCGAAGGGCCAGCGACTGTAGCCTTAGAATGCTTGAGGCTTTATGAGACGAGGCCTTTAATATAGTCCCTATTAAGCCCAAGGAGAGGTCTGGCTCTCGTGCAGGGTGCAACTATGCAATGGCATAAGCCGTGATGAAACGAAGATGAATGCCACTGGAATTTGTGGAGCATTTTCGCCATGTCTGAGGTGGTGGGAGCAAGCGAGGGAGAATGATGGATGAGGGAACATGATAAATGAAAGAATGAGGCAGATGGAAGAGCTCTTTATGTTTATAAAGTGGGCCGTGTGATGTGAGGGGAGGTTGAGGATTCACGCGCGTGAGGGTGTGAGGCTAGGAGAGAATGGAAGGGAAAAAAATG
>NC_051405.1:39153327-39153607 GCF_015228065.2 Penaeus monodon
ATTTGCTTGGTGGATTGTAAACTCAAGACAGAAAAGTGTGCTGTTACAGCTCATAGAAAGTAAAAGTTGCATCTGTCTTATAGTCATCTTTAGAGGGAAATCATATAAGGTCTGATGATAACGCGTTTTCCGTCTCACAACTCGCATTAAATTATATAAAGATTGAGTTATCTCTTACCGAGCATATATTTTTAAATATTGTTTTAATATACTAGTAATCTGAAACCTGAACGCATGCAAGAAACATTCTCTTTTGTAAGTATGGCATATGGCACGTGCG
>NC_051405.1:39153715-39154210 GCF_015228065.2 Penaeus monodon
TTTTGATTTTGTCTTTCATACATAACCTGTCAAGGCCAGCTTTGACGCCGAGTCAATGAACATTCAATATTTACTAAATCTTCAGTTGCAGAATCCCAACATGAATTTGCAATAGATGTTTCCACTGGGACAGGGTAAAGCCTCTTTGTCTGACATGTCGACTTTGTCCATAGTTTTAGTCGTTCAATTAAGATCGAATGAAAGCATATTGATTAGATTTGAGCAACCATGTGAGCAACCATCAGCTGTTGCTCACATGCGTGAAGATTCAAGTTTCTTTCCTACTTTTCTCGGCAATGAATGAATTATCAGGTCTCGTGTCTGTTTTCCTGAAGTAGATAGGATTTTAAACCATGAGAGATAAAGTGTTTTCATTTCAGTTTATGCTGTTAAGTGTAATATCTAGAAGCAATTACATATAGGGGACGTTTTCATCATGTTAATCAGATACCTACGTGAGTAATGACACGTGTTGTATGAATTTAATATGCTCTG
>NC_051405.1:39154246-39154690 GCF_015228065.2 Penaeus monodon
GCGCGCGCGCATAATCATGTTAATATATCCTTTTTTACCATAATTTGTAATATACCTTCTACTTACAGGATTTCACTTGTTTTACTCAAAACTTAAGAAAAATCAACGAGAATATCAATGCCAAATAAGCAAGAAAAAAAATGAGTGGTGAAATTTCAGATGAGGATGAAGAGGCTACGGATTCTCCTGTAATGAAGTTACCTGACGTAAGTGACATCAATTTTGGGAAGTGAAAGTAATGTGTGTGTTTGTGGGAGCATAATTTACCTATTTCTTTTTTGGCCCTGGAAGCTATGTCCGCTTCTATGGCATATGGAAAAAAAGTAAGAGGCACTTTTGATTAAGGAATGATAACCCCCAGGTCTTGGTAGTCAGCTAACAACAGCCAAGAGGTGCAGTAATAAAAAAAATATGACCTAGCTGCCCTTACTGCATAACGTTATG
>NC_051405.1:39154724-39155841 GCF_015228065.2 Penaeus monodon
CCCACATCCAAACGTACAAAAGTGTGGTGATTTTGGTCTGGTCGAATGTATCTTAATATTGTCCAGAACCCCAGGGAGATCAAGAAAATAGCACCACAGGCTTATGTTTCCCCTGATTAATGTGTGTGTTGTTCAAGCTTGGTTGGTAGCGATTACGAGGCTAAAGAGATATGCTAAGAGAAGGGGCATTCTCTAGAGTCACTTATCCAAACGGAAAGCATGTTCCTTAGATATCGTCCATCTTCAAGTGACAGCACGAGTGATCCATCCACGAGGAGAGATCACCAGATGGGTCACTTTAAACCACAGAAGGAAGCGAGATTCGACAAGCAACTGGTATGCAAGGACCGTGGATCAAATGCAATGTTGACCTGTGCCTGAATGAGAAAGACAACTGTTTCCTGCCAATTCATACTTGAAAACAATAAGCTAGTATCCCTCTCTACAGAACGAATCGATATATTCGTGAATTTTCTTGTTTTCTATTTAGATAAATGGATTCCTTTAGTTACTACCGCTGTGTTTCAGTTGCTTATGTGTTCAGTTAGATATTATTTTATTGTGTGATGTCACATTACCATATAAATTGAATTATGTTTAATTGCACTAGCTGATATTCATCCCCGGTAATATGATACACCTCAATGCTTCCAGTGTTCCAAATATGTAATAAAACAGGGCATTGCAGTCAGTGGTATATATTCTCTCCCTTGTGACTGACATGACGAATTAATCACATGATTGTTTAATTATATAAATCAAAAAAATGAGAGAAAAAAAAATATCTGATTCATTAGTCCGCACGCCTTCTACTTCAAACTCCTTTTGAACATATGTTATATGGATGACGCTTTTCTCTTGAAGAAATATTTTAAAAATTCTAACTAATCGAAATTATAAACGGTGTAACATCAACTTTACTCTCATTCCATCTATTGAACTTTCTCAAAGTAAAGTGTGCATTAAGTCGGCGAAAATAATTGAAATCTTATATTGAGAATTACTGAGCACACTAGGATATAACGTGCTATTTCTTGCCAGTTTTTCTTCATTAATTAAATATTTCTTTGTGAAATTTAAAGGTGCTTTTTTTCCTTTCCTTTCAAATAGAGGGATG
>NC_051405.1:39156371-39156627 GCF_015228065.2 Penaeus monodon
AACGAAACCAGTCACCATCAAAGTATATCTATCCATTACCCTTGAAATTCCGTAGTCTCACATGGTTATCATTAGGACTCCCAACGTGCCAGCTTAATCAGTGGTGTTCCCGAGACTCCAATGGAATTTATTATTTTCACTAATGACACCAAGACATTGTCAATTCTTACGTGTTGGCTGGAGTGGCTTAGAGTGGAGAGTGTCGACGATGGGGTTCGTACTGTAGGAGTGGTGTTCTTGGCTTGATATAATTTTA
>NC_051405.1:39156896-39157090 GCF_015228065.2 Penaeus monodon
TGAAATTTCCCTCAGGCTCTGTTGGTAGTCCAGGATTTTGCATTAGTAACAGGGTTGCTACCTACGGACTAGGGTACCATGTCCATTTTTCCAGTCACGCACATTTTCATTTTTTTTCTGGCCGCACCGAGATAACCTTCCTGTTATAGTTCTACTGGACGCTCCATACTATTGGCTTGGTATACCTTTCAACT
>NC_051405.1:39157128-39157443 GCF_015228065.2 Penaeus monodon
CAATTCCTAAGACTCTAACAATTATTGGCACTATATTCCCCCATCTTTATTTTACCTATCTACCTATTTCATATTTCAGCCTGTTGTAAACCTTGTTTTTCTCATTTTGTTGATTTTTCGCACTTTCTTTCCTTCTTTCACCCTTTTCACCTACAGATTGTCTTCATTTGCGATACAATGGTTAGCAGGAATTGTGAACAATTTTCTTGTCTTTCTATCCCGTTTAGCTTCAGTATATTTTAAGCTTTGATCATCATACTGAACAACGGCAACTAACATTTCTGCCATTCAGTTTTCGTCCTAATATCTTGCAGA
>NC_051405.1:39157470-39157641 GCF_015228065.2 Penaeus monodon
ACCTGAAAAAAATCCTCTCGTAATTTTTACATTTCCAAGTGTTTGTTTGCAAGCCATTGGATAAGTGGCAAAGACTATAGTCTTTGTAAGTGGTCCAGTCTCTCATACACTGAATATTAGGTATCTCATGGTTCTTGCTATTTAATTTTTCTTGTCTTTCTTGTTCATGAA
>NC_051405.1:39157909-39158103 GCF_015228065.2 Penaeus monodon
TGTTCACTTAAAACAAGGCCTTCCATGTCATCTATTCCGGGGCAGAACTTTCGTTTAAATAACAGTCCATCTGGTCCGCTAATCACCCATGGAAACATTACTAGTTCTTGAGCTTAACCACCAACCCGGTTACAGCTCTTTCTATTAAATAGTTTACTCATTTCTTGATCTCTCTTATAATCGTCTTTCTTAGA
>NC_051405.1:39158129-39158242 GCF_015228065.2 Penaeus monodon
AATCAGCTTCATAGTTGGGTTCTGCAGACCATACCATACTCCAAACGCTCTTGCTTTTTTCTTTATCAAGAACTATTGCCTTGTGTGTTCTTCCCTCAAGATCCCTAAACAGA
>NC_051405.1:39158279-39159393 GCF_015228065.2 Penaeus monodon
ACTCTGTTCTTTTATCATGTCTTTCTAGTTTAGCTGTAATAGCTACCACACTGTTGTTATTCCTGAGGCACCATCCCCATTCCATTATTGCTTATTTTAAAAGTTGTTTCTAATTTTTGTTACTTTACCTCATTGTGTGTTTATCTTTTCATTTTGTGTACTTGACTTAAATAGTGCTGTAGTTTTATTGGCTTCTTACATATTTTTCTTTTACCAACTGTTTACTTTTCGTTATTTTCTGCTTTTATGGACCGTTCTTTCATCAACAACAATGACCACAGATCTAAAAACTCTTTCAGTGTCAGTTTTTGTCCTTTTTCTATCCATATACCTTTGTACTCACAATTTTTTTCCTACCACCTTTTCCAGGTCATCATCAGATCCCTACTGTTTTACCCTCATCAATTCTTGTGCTTCCATAAAATGAGTTCTAACTCTTTGTTGCACACTTTGTCTATTCTCACCTCTATCTTACTCTGCTTTCTCCGTTTGATGTGTAATTACTGTCACTCCTCTCGACTTATCTTCTAGTCTCTACGCTCTATATATTAGTTAACCATCTGTTTGTTTTATATCCGTGGAATCCCCGTATGTTAGGTTCGCTTCTCATTCAACATTAGATCACTATTTGGTTCATCTCCTCGTTTTATTACTTTTCAAGTTATGAAGACCCACTTGATGCCGACTAAGTCTGCACCGTTCAACCACAGGACACCTAGTCCGCAAGAGATGTTCACCTTGAGTTTCAGTTAGGACTGGATTTACCAGTAGCCATAGTAGGCCATTGGTCTAGGACCCGTGAATATCTGGGGGCCCACTGAAACTAATTTCTCGCGCAGCCTACCAAGTTTACACTGAGCATTTCATTTTACAAATATATTCAATACCATAAGGTCCGCTATGCAATAAGTATGGGGCTACAGTGGTCTTCACCTGGGCCAAAGGGTAGTTGTTAGGTAGGCCACACATGAGTCTGGCGTAGGGCCCGTAAGGAATTAAACCTCAGTCTGTTTCCTTGAATTTATGCCGTTATTCGAAAAATGAAAAGGTTGTGTTTAAGGTTAGCCATCGAGACACCATCTCTAGACAGATTGTCAGCTAATACTCAAGGGGC
>NC_051405.1:39159687-39159962 GCF_015228065.2 Penaeus monodon
CCGTCTCCCTTTTCCTATCCCTCCCCTCATCCTTTTCCTTTCTCCCATCTCGCTCGTAAATCTTCCTTATATTCACTCCTCTGCTTCAACTTTAAGCCCAGCATCTGCCCTCTCCCACTCTTCTCTTCCTCCTCAAACTCCCCCACTTCCCTCTCTTTTCCATCCCCCATTTTTCTCTGAGCCCTATCTCCCTTCCTCTTTTCCTCTGATTCCCCATCTCCGTCTCCCTTTTCTCCCTCTCCCGCCTTTCTTCTGGATAGAAGATCATGAATGCA
>NC_051405.1:39160085-39160175 GCF_015228065.2 Penaeus monodon
TAGATCAGATTCCCATAGATTCGCAATATAATGTGCGCATGCGTTTGTGTGAATGTGTGATTATTTAATATTAATTTTGTCAGTTATCAC
>NC_051405.1:39160217-39160886 GCF_015228065.2 Penaeus monodon
ACTGAAATTAACTTGCGATGCAATATTTTAGCCTAGCGAAACTAAAATTAAGTAATACCTTCACATCTTCACCTGTAGTTTGTTTCCTCTACTGATGTAAACTATTTTGCAGACTAAAATCTACTTCTTGTTTGCTTATCCATCTAGATTGTGAATGATGAGGGAGGGTAGATTTTTTTTTCTTTCGTTTTTTTCTGCAATGTTTTTGGGATTGATCAACTGGTTAAAATTGTGTCTGTAGTATCATATACCATCTTTCTTTTTTTATATATATTTTAGATTTTTTTTCTCTCTCTCTCTCTTTAGTTACATACATTTGAACACAGTATTTACGTTCAGTTCGAAAAATGAATAGGAGGGTTTTGCAGGGTAGAAGAGATTTTCATTTTTCCCCTAAACTTTCCGGCGTTTTTCAATTTTCTGTTCAACGGGGGAATAGAAAAGATGAGGCGAAGGGGAAAAAGGGGGTTTGTAACAGGGTGCTAGTGAGAATCCATCAGTTTTACAATTGGAAAAAGAGGGGGAATAGTCCTGTCTAGATTTAGTGAGACCTTTTGCCTGTTTGGCCCTTGTCTGCTTTCCTGTACTCTTTTCGAGGTTTTTGAGCCTGTGCTTATTATTTCTTGAATTCTTTAAGCTTTCCGTTCCTAAACACAAATCTGTGTGATC
>NC_051405.1:39161317-39161563 GCF_015228065.2 Penaeus monodon
CGGGTACATATATATCTTATAAATAAAACTCGCTGCTTCTTTGTCCGCGTGTTAGTTATGTATGCATTCAGTCCCCTGTGACACTACTGAGCGAAAACTTTGACCACAGGATTGACTTGACACGAGGAATAACATAGTCAAAGTGACATCAAGGTAGGGTGTATGGCAGAGTGGGTGGAGTAAAACCTGCCTTCTTACTGAATAAAATTTTGAACAGAAATACTGTGTGAAGGTTTATTGAGGTTT
>NC_051405.1:39162313-39162995 GCF_015228065.2 Penaeus monodon
ACACTTATATACTCACACCCGCTCACAAAAAACACACGTCGAGTACGTGTGTGTGGTTGTTTACACCGACTCGACATTCCTGCATAGTGAAAAAAAAATCTAGTTGTCGTTCAAACACACCTGTAAAGTTCGGAATAAATCTCAGAACCGTATTTGGAAAAGCAAAAACATACCTATTGCCTCGATACGTTTCGAGAAAGTAATACAACCCGTTTTTTTTTTCTCTCTCTCTTTGTTTTTCAAGATTTACTGATAACTCAGGATAACAAAAAAACGTACCCAGATTTCCTGTGCTTTGAGGATTATTGCAAATGCATTTAACGTCTTCTCAATGCCTTCGTTATTGCTGTTTCTTGCAGGGAAATAAAGTCCGGTGCATCTGGTGCATCTGTTTGGGAATTGCACGAAATGTTATCTGTATCTAAAAGAAAGAAAGAAAAAGGTTTTGCTTTAATGCGGGTATGGTGTATATATGGTATCTACTTGCATGTAAATATATATAAATGTATACATAATTTTCAATAACTTAACAAGTGACTTAACAAGTAATATCAAAAGGTGCATGTTGTTTTTAGTCCTTTATGTTTGGTTGGATTTTTTTTTTTAATGTAACATATTCGTTTCGGTTTAAATAATCAAATATATTTGTTTTTGTCATGTATATTTTTCCGTCAGACCTGGA
>NC_051405.1:39163102-39163296 GCF_015228065.2 Penaeus monodon
CACTCCTCATCTAGGACCAAAATAATCCCCCAAAACCTCCAGATCGATCAGACTCTCGCCCCTTGATGCTGACGGCTCTGTAAACGTTTCTCCCCTACCTTGTTTACGCAGTTTTACTCCTGTTTACGGGTGTTCTGTCTTCGCCATCAGTCCTCGGTCTGGTGAGCTGCACCCTCTCTGCCGGCCCCTGCCTC
>NC_051405.1:39163712-39163781 GCF_015228065.2 Penaeus monodon
GAACTCTTATCTTTCATCCTTCTTATGTAAACCACCGACAGAAAAGCGGATGTACAGACACGCACTGAC
>NC_051405.1:39163824-39163910 GCF_015228065.2 Penaeus monodon
GACTTCATGCGAAAAATGAAAAGGATACACAGGTGCTTCGGTTTATAGGTCAACAGGACTGCGGTGAATGTACCGGAATGCCGGGA
>NC_051405.1:39163973-39164083 GCF_015228065.2 Penaeus monodon
CGTCTTTGGTTAATCGTATTATGGTATTGAAAAATAAAGGTATAAAGATAAAAACGAGGGGTAGTATTCATAACATGTACTGGGTTCCACGAGCAATGCAATATTCTTTT
>NC_051405.1:39164720-39165180 GCF_015228065.2 Penaeus monodon
TATCCACCAAACTGTAGGTCTACCTGGCCTCCGTGAGACCAGTACTGCTGTATGCTTGTGAGACCCGGCCTGTACGAAAGTCTAATCTAACACGCATTCGGGGATTTGAGTTCCGCTTCTGAAAGCAGGAACTAAAACTCAGTTATCTAGATCGGGTATTGAACCAAGATGTTCTGCACAGGTAATCCAAGAACAGGTAGCGAGGGCCTCCTTCACACCTCACTATCTTCGACATGTTCTACGTATGGATAACCGACGTCTGCTTAAAGTGCCCTTATGGCAGATCCTGCACCTGCCCGGAAACGCCTAAGAGAAGGATTACGGACCATCCTGAAAGATCTGGTCCTCCTGAAGCTGCTGCACATTTACCGTTTGCGGAACAGTAACTGGAGGTATGTCCTTATTGACTATGCTTCTTTTTCGCCAACGATGGAGAGTGTTTTTGAGATCTCCCAGTGCA
>NC_051405.1:39165664-39165882 GCF_015228065.2 Penaeus monodon
CTCTGTTTCCTTGACCGAGCATACAGGCCGTAGTAGTTCTAATTCCCTTTTGATATGTAACCAAATTATGTCAAAAGTTAATAATTCGGACTTTGATTTGTAACCTAACAAAAAGTTTCATCTTTTATTCTGATTTATCTTTATGGTGAAGTATATGAATGGGAATGATAATTCTCTTTTATTTTATGTTTATGCTTAAACCCGTCTTTTTTTCATTC
>NC_051405.1:39166263-39166882 GCF_015228065.2 Penaeus monodon
ACACACACGCGAGCATAAACAGAACCTCAATAACCACAGCACAATATCACCCCCGTCAGTGGTGCACACAGGCCTGGGAAACCTTTGTTTACACGTTCTGGGCACGAGTGTGGGTTGGGCCATGTGGCTGGACCAGCGAACCCAGGTGTTGCGGTCGCCTCAAAGTTCGGTGTTATTGTGATGATTTTTTTTTCTTTTTTTAAGAAGGTTAAAACACCTCATTTCGATGTTTTTTCACCTCTCTGGTCGAATTTGTTTTTTTATTACGATGTGTTTCGTATGCTGAAGTGTGATGCGGTTTGATCATGATCTGATTGATATGTATTTTATTACGATCAATATGACACTTGCTATGGGTGTAGGCGTATGTGTAAATGAGTGTGAGACATGTTTCAGGAGGTAAATGTGAGGGGACTTTGTTTACTGAAAGAGGAAACTTTTCGAACTGCAGTCTTTTGAGTATAAACACATAGGGGTGAGGGAACTCTATATATATATGTGTGTGTATTACTGTATATACACATGTATCAGTTTAAAGACGCATATTCTGAAGATATAAGCTATATGATACGGGAATTATATTAAACATGTTCGTATTTGCAGTGATTTGCTCAAAGCA
>NC_051405.1:39167113-39167385 GCF_015228065.2 Penaeus monodon
GCACAGCGTGACTTGTACACTAACGTACACGATCTCGATAATCAACAGTAAAAACGCTTAACCGGCAACTATCGTGACGTCACCGAAAATGTTTTTAAAAATCGGTTAATATTTCCCGACTGCGGTGCCCCCCCCCCCACCACCCACGTCACCAATTTCACAGACTCGGCCCCAAAAAATGGTAATAATTCATATGACTGACGTTTATTTTTTCTGTCTGTTGTTTCTTTACACGGTGGAAAATGCATGTACATCGTTACTGTTGACTTTCC
>NC_051405.1:39168543-39168824 GCF_015228065.2 Penaeus monodon
CTACATCTACCCTCCTTTTACTATCCACGACATCCTTCCTTCCCTCTCCTCCCATCGCCTACCGTCTCCGCAGTCTCATTTATTCCACTCGTGATTAGTTGAGAAACTGCCAGCGATTCCAGGACAGCCGCAGGAAGAATTTACCGAGAATGCAGGGCGCCGTAGTGTTCAGGCTTCGGTCGATCCCTTGAGTGCGTGCCGGATACCCTGAATACTTGTGGGGGTCTATGAGAATCAACTATGCCACGCGTTTTATATATGGGTGCGCGTGGATGTGTGTA
>NC_051405.1:39169249-39169324 GCF_015228065.2 Penaeus monodon
CGGATGCTATGAGAATCAACTATGGCCACGAGTTTTATATGTACATGCGTGCGGATGTGTGTATATGTAAGTATG
>NC_051405.1:39170767-39170915 GCF_015228065.2 Penaeus monodon
GCCCCAAAGAACCTTGATCTGCCTAATTAGGGAAAGGGGCATTGAAGACTTCTCGAGACGTAGAGCAGACGCCCCCGGAAGTCTCGCTCGCTCGGCGCCACGCGGAATGGGGTTCGCCGATGCGCTCGTAGGTAAATGGCGGTTGTGG
>NC_051405.1:39173148-39173240 GCF_015228065.2 Penaeus monodon
ATGTATATACACACACTTACACACACATATGAGTATAAAAACAAAGAAAGAAATAGGGAATACTCAGCCAAAACCCAATTCACAACATTACT
>NC_051405.1:39173298-39173570 GCF_015228065.2 Penaeus monodon
GCCTTTTGAACACTAACCTCCCCCCCACACCTCCCCCCCTCCCAGATTCCTACGACATCATTCCCGATTCCGAATTTTGAAACAATGCAACCCGAAAACCGCCATGAGTCTTCCAGCGTTGAGTCAGCAGCAGAGGAACAAGAATCGCGGAAATTACTTCAGGTTGCAAGAATAGCCAAGACAGATTGCTTGCTCGGCTTCAGTTGCAAGATCAATGGATTCTTCTGCGCTTCTCATCTTTGACTGTTTTCCTTGCGTTTGCCTTTCTGGTT
>NC_051405.1:39174578-39175013 GCF_015228065.2 Penaeus monodon
ATAATAGTATGTCGCGAGATATTGCGCCCATTGTGTAAGTGAATTAAACTCAAGCGCATGTATCTAACATCGGTATATTAGGCATAAACCTGCCAAAAAGAACACTTTATTTGTGCGCCACCGCAATACCTTTTACCAGGTCTCTGTACAGCAACAGAGCATTAAGTAGAACAAATGCACACATGCAGTTTCACCAGAACAAAAATTTCAGCTGCATTGGCGAATTTATTTGCAATATTTCTGCTGATAGAAAATATGGGGAATGTAGTTTTATCAAGGGTGGATATTCTTACTAAAATGAAGGAGTCTCCTACACATATATATTTTTCTTAATGATAATGCATGAATAATCTGGTTCCTTCTGTTCCTCAATATCATCAGTTAGGAACAATGTACGCATTAATTGTCAACTATTGATTAGCTGATCATTACTGC
>NC_051405.1:39175688-39175892 GCF_015228065.2 Penaeus monodon
TTGCAAACAAAATAATAAATAAATCTCTTACTAAAACAATATCAAATGATCGGGTGAATATGGACTCGAAATAAAAGTATATTTTATAATGATGAATTGTCTCACAGTTGCACATATTAAAAAAAAATCAGTACAATTAGTTTGTTTGCTATTTCATTATATGATAATAATATAAAATTGTCTATCCATGTGATAGAATCTGTT
>NC_051405.1:39176959-39177422 GCF_015228065.2 Penaeus monodon
TGGCACCCTTAACATTTTCTAAAAATTAATGTAAATATATTATTTTTCTATTGAGCGATTCATATTTATGTATGAATGTTGAATAACGGGATAACTTCAATCATGTAACTGAAATTCTGGTGGGAGTTGATTTTATAACTTAAATAAAATAGATTTTTTTTCTGAGTACATTCATAGCTAATAATCAACTGAATGACTTGTCACAGATGGAAAAAATAAACTGTGTACAGTACCAGTGGGGGGAAAAAACGAAAAAAAAATTTGCTTATTTCCAAAAAACGACTTCAGAGCATGCGTTTAATCGTCATTTAAAAGTCAATCTTTGTAATGGACTTTTTCCAGCTTACTGATATAGGATGTAGTCCCTCTGGCACCTTCTGACCTATGGAAACCATTGCAGCGGAACAATATGCTTAAGCGAACTGGTTACCCTTTCGCATCTCCTGTGACGTTGTGCTACGCA